>NC_090296.1:28720833-29023863 GCF_039906515.1 Pseudorca crassidens | reverse complement strand
GGGGCATGAGAAGAACTACAGACTAAGTAGGAGGTCATTGCAATAGCCAAGACTATGGTGCATAGAACTAGGGTACTGATAGTGGACAGGGAGAGAAGTCCTTGAATTTGAGAGTGATTTAAGACAAAGAATAAGTCTTGATTCATTGGCTGCAGAAGATGAGAGGAGGGGGAGGGAGGTGTCAAGGATGACTCCAGGGGCTTCCCTGGTGGCACAGTGGTTAAGAATCGCCTGCCAATGTAGAGGACATGGGTTTGATCCCTGTCCGGGAAGATCCTACGTGCCATGGAGCAACTAAGCCTGTGCACAACAACTGCTGAGCCCGCGTGCTGCAACTACTGAAGCGCGCACACCTAGAGCCCACGCTCCACAGCAAGAGAAGCCACCACAATGGGAAGCCCGCGCACAGCAACAAAGACCCAACGCAGGCAAATAAATATTTTTTTTAAAAAAAGGATGACTCCCAAGATTTCTCCCCTGGGCATGTAGGTCAGAGGCATGCAGACAACAGTGGAAGGACTTTTGCTTTTGGCTCAGATGAAATATCAGAGACTAGATTCACCTTCCCACCTGAAACAGTTTTTGTTCATTACAAAATATACGAACAGTGGTTTTTAGGACACTGGACATCAGGCAACAAAAGATAGTGATCCCTGAGAATTAGGAAGTAAATGAGATGAGCGCTGTGATTGTCTCAGCTTACTGCTTTGAGAGAGTTTCCAGGCTGCAGTGCAGGGAGGGGGAACCCAGGCAGACACCAGCAGGCTCCCTGAGTTGAAGAAACAGAGCTAAGCATCTGGAGAGACCAAGGCAGCTAGAGGTCAAGACAGAGTACTGGAGGGGAGAGGGCTGCACAGAGAGAACCCTGGAGATCTGCAGAGGGTCCTCCTAAAGTAATCAGCTGAGTACTGATCAGTGCAATCTTGTGAGGAAACTACTCGAGGCTCAAGAGAGAACCATCTGAAAGGATTACAGGGAACCGTGGCTGGCACCACAGGGTTTATTCCCACCAGCCAGACTGGAAAATTCTCATGAGTCAGAAGGGTTTGCCTCAGTAGTGGTGGAAACATTTGTTAAAACTTACCAGGCTGGACACTTCAAATATGTACAGTTCATCATATATGAAATATACCTCACTAAGGATCGATCCATCAATCAATCGATTGATTGATTTAATTTTTTTCCCTCTCCCCTCAAGGATTTATTCAACAAACATTTAAATTAACTAAAATGAGCCAACAATCACTGCTAAAAGTTGAGGGATGCATTGGGAAGCAAGGCGATCACATGGAAGACACACATCAAACAGTTACACAAATAATCCATAGTGAGGGTTGTGATGAGTGCTGTGAAGGAGAAGTACAAGATTCCGTAACAGCAGATATCTGAGACCTTTTCTGATCTGTAGGCGGTGACCAGAGAAGAAAGGCTTTTCTGAGAAAGAGACAAAAAGTCTGAAGTCTGTCGCTAAAGCTTTTTTAGAAAGAACAGTAGTGGAGGAACAGATTTGTAAGGGAAGACAAGTTTTTTTTTCTTTCAATTGAAGTATAGTTGATTTACAATATTGTGTTTCATGTATACAGGATAGTGCTTCAGGCTTTGTTTTTTGAGTTTTATTGCAGATTTTATTTCATTATAGGTTATTATAGGATACTGGTCTAATTTTGTGTGCTATACAGTAAATCCTTGTTGCTTATCTATTTTATGTGTAGTAGTTTGTATCTGTTAATCCCATACTCCTAAATTTCCCCCTCCCCCCCTCCCCTTTGGTAAGCATAAGTTTGTTTTCTATGTTTGTGAGTCTGTTTCTGTTTTGTATATAGATTCCTTTGCATTATTTTTTAGATTCCACTTATAAGTGATGTCATACAGTATTTGCCTTTCTCTGTCTGACTTATTTCACTAGGCATAATACTCTCTAGGTCCATCTGTGTTCGCTGCAAATGACAATATTTCATTCTTTATGGTGGAATAATATTCATATATATATATATATATATATATATATATACACACACATATATATATTATGGGCGCTGGTGTTTCTTCCATGTCTTGACTATTGTAAATAGTGATGCTATGAACATTAGGGTGCATATATCTTTTTGAATTAGTTTTTGTTTTTCTGGATATATACCCAGGAATGGGATTGCTGGATCATATGGTAGCTCTATTTTTAGTTTTTTAAGGAACCTCCATACTGTTTTCCGTAGTGGCTGTACCAGTTTACATTCCGATCAACAGTGTACAAGGGTTCCCTTTTCTCTACACTCTCTCCAGCATTTATTATCTGTAGACTTTTTGATGATAGCCATTCTGACTGGTGTGAGGTGATACTTCATTGTAGTTTTTTTTTTTTTTTTGCAGTTTCTACTTATTCCTTTTTTTTTTTTAACATTTTTTTTTTTTTGCGGTACGCGGGCCTCTCACTGTTGTGGCCTCTCCCGTTGCGGAGCACAGGCTCCGGACACGCAGGCTCAGCGGCCATGGCTCACGGGCCCAGCCACTCCGCGGTATGTGGGATCTTCCCGGACTAGGGCACGAACCCGTGTCGCCTGCATCGGCAGGCGGACTCTCAACCACTGCGCCACCAGGGAAGCCCTAACATCTTTATTGGAGTATAATTGCTTTACAGTGTTGTGTCAGTTTTTGCTGTATAACAAAGTGAATCAGCTATATGCATATGTATATCCCCATATCCCCTTCCTCTTGTGTCTCCCTCCCACCCTCCTTGTCCCATCCCTCTAGGTGGTCTCAAAGCACTGAGCTGATCTCCCTGTGCCATGCAGCTGCTTCCCACTACCTATCTATTTTACATTTGGTAGTGTATATTTGTTAATGCTACCCTCTCACTTCATCCCCGATTACCCTTTCCCCTCACCATTTCCTCAAGTCCATTCTCTACGTCTGTGTCTTTATTCCTGTCCTGCCCCTAGGTTCATGAGAACCCTTTTTTTTTTTTAGATTCCATATATATGTGTTAGCCTATGGTATTTGTTTTTCTCTTTCTGACTTACTTCAGTCTCTATGACAGACTCTAGGTCCATACACCTCACTACAAATAACTCAATTTCGTTCCTTTTTATGGCTGAGTAGTATTCCATTGTATATATGTACCACATCTTCTTTATCCATTCATCTGTCAATGGACACTTAGGCTGCTTCCATGTCCTGGCTATTGTAAATAGTGCTGTAATGAACATTGTGGTACATGACTCATTTCTTTTTTTTTTCCCCTTATTGTTTGTTTTGTTTTTAAATTTAATTTTATTCATTTTTTATACAGCAGGTTCTTATTAGTCATCCATTTTATACACATCAGTGTATACATGTCAATCCCAATCACCCAATTCATCACACCCCCACCCCTACCCCCCCCCACCCCCGCCGCTTTCCCCCATGTCTAGATCCATCCACGTCTCTACAAATGACCCAATTTCGTTCCTTTTTATGGCTGAGTAATATTCCATTGTATACATGTGCCACATCTTCTTTATCCATTCATCTGTCGATGGACACTTAGGTTGCTTCCATGACCTGGCAATTGTAAATAGTGTTGCAATGAACATTGGGGTGCATGTGTCTTTTTGAATTATGGTTTTCTCTGGGTATATGCCCAGTAGTGGGATTGCTGGATCATATGGTAATTCTATTTTTAGAATTACCATACTGTTCTCCATAGTGGCTGTATCAATTTACATTCCCACTAGCAGTGCAAGAGGGTTCCCTTTTCTCCACACCCTCTCCAGCATTTGTTGTTTGTAGATTTTCTGATGATGTCCATTCTAACTGGTGTGAGGTGTAGTTCTGATTTGCATTTCTCTAATAATTAGTGATGTTGAGCAGCTTTTCATGTGCTTCTTGGCCATCTGTATATCTTCTTTGGAGAAATGTCTGTTTAGGTCTTCTGCCCATTTTTGGATTGGCTTGTTTGTTTTTTTAATATTGAGCTGCATGAGCTGTTTATATATTTTGGAGATTAACCTTTTGTCCATTGATTTGTTTGCAAATATTTTCTCCCATTCTGTGGGTTGTCTTTTCGTCTTGTTTGTGGTTTCCTTTGCTGTGCAAAAGCTTTTAAGTTCTATTAGGTTCTATTTGTTTATTTTTGTTTTTATTTCCATTACTCTAGGAGGTGGATCAAAAAATATCTTGCTGTGATTTATGTCAGAGTGTTCTTCCTCTGTTTTCCTCTAAGAGTTTTATAGTGTCCAGTCTTACATTTAGGTCTCTAATCCATTTTGAGTTTATTTTTGTGTATGGTGTTAAGGAGTGTTCTAATTTCATTCTTTTACATGGAGCTGTCCAGTTATCCCAGCAGCACTTATTGAAGAGACTGTCTTTCTCCATTGTATATCCTTGCCTCCTTTGTCATACATTAGTTGACCATAGGTGCATGGGTTTATCTCTGGGCTTTCTATCTTGTTCCATTGATCTATGTTTCTGTTTTTGTGCCAGTACCATAATGTCTTGATTACTGTAGCTTTGTAGTATAGTCTGAAGTCAGGGAGTCTGATTCCTTCAGCTGTGTTTCTTTCCCTCAAGACTGCTTTGGCTATTCAGGGTATTTTGTGTCTCCATACAAATTTTAAGATTTTTTTGTTCTAGTTCCGTAAAAAATGCCATTGGTAATTTGATAGGGATTGCATTGAATCTGTAGATTGCTTTGGGTAGTATAGTCATTTTCACAATATTGATTCTTCCAATCTAAGAACATGCTATATCTCTCCATCTGTTGGTATCATCTTTAATTTCTTTCATCAGTGTCTTATAGTTTTCTGCATACAGGTCCTTTGTCTCCTTAGGTAAGTTTATTCCTAGGTATTTTATTCTTTTTGTTGCAATGGTAAATGGGAGTGTTTCCTTAATTTCTCTTTCAGATTTTTCATCATTAGTGTATAGGAATGCAAGAGATTTCAGTGCATTAATTTTGTATCCTCCAACTTTACCAAATTCATTGATTAGCTCTAGTAGTTTTCTGGTGACATCATTAGGAGTCTCTATGTATAGTATCATGTCATCTGCAAACAGTGACAGTTTTACTTCTTCTTTTCCAATTTGTATTCCTTTAATTTCTTTTTCTTCTCTGATTGCCGTGGCTAGGACTTCCAAAACTATGTTGAATAATAGTGGTGAGAGTGGACATCCTTGTCTTGTTCCTGATCTTAGAGGAAATGCTTTCAGTTTTTCACCATTGAGAATAATGTTTGCTGTGGGTTTGTCGTATATGGGCTTTATTATGTTGAGGTAGGTTCCCTCTGTGTCCACTTTCTGGAGAGTTTTTGTCATAAATGGGTGTTGAATTTTTTCAGAAGTTTTTCTGTATCTATTGAGATGATCATGTGGTTTTTATTCTTCAATTTGTTAATATAGTGTATCACATTGACTGATTTGCGTATATTGAAGAATCCTTGCATCCCTGAGATAAATTCCACTTGATCATGGTGTATGATCCTTTTAATATGTTGTTGGATTCTGTTTGCTAGTATTTTGTTGAGGATTTTTGCATCTATGTTCATCAGAGATATTGGCCTGTAGTTTTCTTTTTTTGTGACATCTTTGTCTGGTTTTGGTATCAGGGTGATGGTGGCCTCTTAAAATGAGTTTGGGAGTGTTACTCCCTCTGCTCTATTTTGGAAGAGGTTGAGAAGGATAGGTGTTAGCGCTTCTCTAAATGTTTGATAGAATTCACCTGTGAAGCCATCTGGTCCTGGGCTTTTGTTTGTTGGAAGATTTTTAATCACAGTTTCAATTTCAGTGCTTGTGATTGGTCTGTTTATATTTCCTATTTCTTCCTGGTTCAATCTCAGAAGGTTTTGCTTTTCTAAGAATTTGTCCATTTCTTCCAGGTTGTCCATTTTATTGGCATATAGTTCCTTGTAGTAATCTCTCATGATCCTTTGTATTTCTGCAATGTTGGTTGTGACTTCTCCTTTTTCATTTATATTTCTGTTGATTTGAGTGTTGTCCCTCGTTTTCTTGGTGAGTCTGGGTAATGATTTATCAATTTTCTTCATCTTCTCAGAGAACCAGCTTTTAGTTTTATTGATCTTTGCTATTGTTTCCTTCATTTCTTTTTCATGTATTTCTGATCTGATCTTTATGATTTCTTTACTTCTGCTAACTTTTGTGGGTTTTTTGTTGTTCTTTCTCTAATTGCTTTAGGTGTAATGTTAGGTTGTTTATTTGAGATTTTTCTTGCTTCGTGAGGTAGGATTGTATTGCTATAAGCTTCCCTCTTCGAACTGCTTTTGCTGCATCCCATGGGTTTTGGATCGTCTTGTTTTCATTGTCATTTGTCTCTAGGTATTTTCTGATTTCCTCTTTGATTTCTTCAGTGATCTCTTGGTTATTTAGTAGTGTATTGTTTAACCTCCATGTCTTTGTAGTTTTTACAGGTTTTTTCCTGTAATTGATATCTAGTCTCATAGCGTTGTGGTTGGAAGAGTTTTCTTAAATTACCAAGGCTTGATTTGTGACCCAAGATATGGTCTATCCTGGAGAATGTTCTATGAGTGCTTGAGAAGATAGTGTATTCTGTTGTTTTTGGATGGAACGTCCTATAAATATCAATTAAATCCATGTTTTTTAATGTGTCATTTAAAGCTTGTGTTTTCTTATTTATTTTCATTTTGGATGATTTGTCCATTGGTGCAAGTGGGGTGTTAAAAGTCCCCTACTATTATTGTGTTACTGTCAATTTCCCCTTTTATGGCTGTTAGCATTTGCCTTATGTATTAAGGTACTTCTGTGTTTTATGCCTAAATATTTATAATTGTTATATCTTCTTCTTGGATTGATCCCTTGATCATTGTGTAGTGTCCTTCTTTGTCTCTTGTAATAGTCTTTATTTTAAAGTCTATTTTGTCTGATATGAGAATTGCTACTCCAGCTTTCTTTTGATTTCCATTTGCATGGAATATCTTTTTCCATCCCCTCACTTTCAGTCTGTATGTGTCCCTAGGTCTGAAGTGGGTCTCTTGTAGACAGCATATGTACTTGTCTTGTTTTTGTATTCATTCAGCCAGTCTATGTCTTTTGGTTGGAGCATTTAATCCATTTACCTTTAAGGTAATTATCGATATTTATGTTCCTATTACCATTTTCTTAGTTGTTTTGGGTTTGTTTTTTTTGTTTGTTTGTTTTTTGGTGGTACGCGGGCCTCTCACTGTTGTGGCCTCTCTCATTGCAGAGCGCAGGCTCAGCGGCCACGGCTCACGGGCCCAGCCACTCCACGGCATGTGGGATCTTCCTGGACCGGGGCATGAACCCGTGTCCGCTGCATCAGCAGGCAGACTCTCAACCACTGTGCCACCAGGGAAGCCCTGGGTTTGTTTTTGTAGGTCTTTTCCTTCTCTGTGTTTCCTTCCTAGAGAAGTTCCTTTAGCATTTGTTGTAAAGCTGGTTTGGTGGTGCTGAATTCTCTTAACTTTTGCTTATCTGTAAAGGTTTCAGTTTCTTCATCGAATCTGAATGGGATCCTTGCTGGGTAGAGTAATCTTGGTTGTAGGTTTTTCCCTTTCATCACTTTCAATATGTCCTGCCACTCCCTTCTGGCTTGCAGAGTTTCTGCTGAAAAATCAGCTGTTAACCTTATGGGGATTCCCTTGTATGTTATTTGTTGCTTTTCCCTTGCTGCTTTTAATAGTTTTTCTTTGTATTTAATTTTTGATATGTTGATTAATATGTCTCTCATCATGTTTCTCTTTCGGTTTATCCTGTATGGTACTCTGTGTGCTTCCTGGACTTGATTGACTATTTCCCTTCCCATGGTAGGGAAATTTTTGACTATAATCTCTTCAGATATTTTCTCAGACCCTTTCTTTTTCTCTTCTTCTTCTGGGACCCCTATAATGCGAATGTTCGTGCGTTTAATGCTGTCCCAGAGGTCTCTGAGACTGTCCTCAATTCTTTTCCTTCTTTTTTCTTTATGCTGCTCCCTGGCAGTTATTTCCACCATTTTACCTTCCAGCTCACTTATCTGTTCTTCTGCCTCAGTTATTCTCTTATTCCTTCCAGAATATTTTTAATTTCAGTAACTGTGCTGTTCGTCACTGTTTGTTTGCTCTTTGGTTCTTCTAATCCTGGTTAAACGTTTCTTGTATTTTCTCCATTCTGTTGCCGAGATTTTGGATCATCTTTACTATCATTACTGTGAATTCTTTTTCAGGTAGACTGCCTATTTTGTCTTCATTTATTTGGTCTTGTAGGTTTTTATCTTGCTCCTTTGTCTGTAACATATTTTGTTGTCATTTCTGTTTCTTTTTTTTTTTGATGTGTGGTGCTGTATTCCTGTCTTACTGGTTGTTTGGCCTGAGACATCCAGCACTGGAGTTTGCAGGTTGTTGGATAGAGCTGGGTCTTGGTGCTGAGATGAGGACCTCCAGGAGGCCTCACTCCGATTGATATTCCCTGGGTTCTGAGGTTCTCTGTTAGTCCAGCGGTTCGGACTTGGAGCTCCCACCACTGGAGCTCAGGCCCAACCTGTGCCCTGGGAACCAAGATCCTGCAAGCTTCATGGCATGGTAAAAAAAAAAACAACAAAGAAAAAGAAAGAAAGGAAGGGAGGGAGGGAGGGAAGGAGGAAGAAAGAAAGAAGCAGTACAATATACTAGGAAAAATAAAACTATAATTGAAACAACTGCAACAAGGTAAATTAAAACTACAACAGAAAAAAGAAACAAAAAAGGGGAGGGGAGGAAACAAGCCAAAAGGAGAGATCACTAACAAAGTATAAAGAGTAAAATAAAATTAGGAAAATAAAAGAATTATTAGGACAAATTAAAAAATCAACAACAATGAATCAACAAGGTAAAACAGAACCCTAATCTAAAAGAGGAAAAAAGAAAAGAAAAAAAAAAGCCTTGGGGGTGGAGTTTAGTTGGGGGGTGAAACTTAGGCAGGGGTCGGGTTTAGGGTGGGATGGGACATAGGTGGGTGGGGGGTGATGTTTGAGCGTGGGGCAGGGCCTAGGCAAGCTGACGTTCAGTTGTGGGGCGGGGCCTCTGCTTAGGACCTGGCAGAAGGGGAGAGGCAGCATGTGGTAAGGAGGGCCTCTGGAGAGTGGAGTTCCGGAGTTTGGAGGTAGGGCCCTGAGTGAGCGTGTGTGGGTGGGGTTTAGGCCCAGCTCGATGGAGGGGGTCTCCGAGTGTAGAGGTGGGGCACTGGGTGGGGGTGTAGGTGTGGGGCTTGGGCTCTGAATGGTAGGAGGGAGGCTCTGAGGGCAGAGGATTAGGTCCTGGAGCCCAACAGGCTTCCCAGTGCCTAAGTGGACAGGGAAAGCACTGGCCCCGTTCCCTTCTGTTCCTTTGTGCACCTCCCCCACCATCTCTCCCAGGGTCTCCCCCGTTGCTGCTGGACCCCTAACTGTGGGTGTGTCCTGCTGGGTGTAGGAACTCCTTCCCTCCCCCAGACATCCCTCAGGGGTGCCAGTCCCAGAGGTCTGGCCTTTACTTTTGCTCCCCCTTCCCTCCCTCCCACTCCCTCAGGACCCGCATGGCTGGAGGGGGCCTAGGTGGGCAGAGGATCAGGCTCAGCATCTCAACAGGTTTCTGGGGGTCCAAGTGGGCAGGGGAAAGCTGGCCATGCTCCCTTTGGATCCTCTGCCCTCCCAGTGGTTCCCCAGTTTCCCCCTTTGGGCCTGGGATCCCTTCCCCTCCCCCAGCCACCCTTCAGGGGTGCCAGCCCCGCCCTACCTCTACTTTTTCTCCCCCTTCACTTCTCCCACTCGCCACATCCTACCCGATTGCTGGGGGTTCCTCCCGTCCCCTTAGGTGTCCGTGGTCCCCCACCAGTGCCTGGTAGGTACCCTAATTGTGAGGAGACAAGAATTACGTGTCCTCCTAGAATGCCAATTTGACTCCGCCCTTCATTGTAGTTTTGATTTGCATTTCTCTAATAATTAGCGATGTTGAGCATCTGTATGTCTTCTTGGATAAACGTCTATTTAGGTCTGCCCATTTTTTCATTGGGTTGTTTGTTTCTTTGCTAATGAGTTGTATGAGCTGTTTGTATATTTTGGAAATTAAGCCCTTGTCGGTTGCGTCTTTTGCAAATATTTTCGCCCCTTTCATAGGTTGTTTTTTCATTTTGTTGATAGTTTCCGTTACTGTGCAAAAGTTTTTAAGTTTGATTAGGTCCCATTTGTTTATTTTTGCTTTTATTTCTTTTGCCCTGGGAGAGTAATCTAAGAAAATATTGCTACAATTTATGTCAAAGAATGTTTCACCTATGATCTTTTCTAAGAGTTTTATGGTGTCATGTCTTACATTTAGGTCTTTAATGAGTTTGATTTTTGACATGGGGGTTTGTCTTTGGATGTGAATTTTCCATTGTATGGACAGTTGAATGCATGGATGAGTGAGGAATGAGTGAAAGGTAGGACATGGAAATAGGAGTTTGGCTATTGAGAGGGAGAAAGGGTGATAGCGAGAGGGAGAAGTGGAGTCAAAGTTTCTTGTTTGCTTTAGGACAGTAGACTTATGTTTGTTTAAATTCTGGTGGCAAAGATGGAAGAGTGGTGAAAAGGAATAAAGTGTAAGGTTCCTGAGAGGGCTTGAAGGGTTAGGGTTTAGAGCAGATGTGTATTGGCCTTAGATTGAAGAGAACTACTGGATTGTAACAAGAAGAAAGAGAGTAGATGAAAGTTCAGGTTTGTGAGTTGATGGGAAGGTGAGAGAGTGCCTCTATGTTGGATCACAGATTTTCCTTTTCTGTATCTCTCCACTTTAAGTTATATGAACATATGTCAGGAAATGAAGAATAATTAAATATGCTTTTAATGCAGGATGGCAACCAAAAATTTTAACATGATTTAGGAGTTAAGTTTTTTATTCTTAAGTACTCTGGCTTCTTGTTTGCCTATGCAGGCCATCCTGCAACAAATAACCAGCCCAAATCTCACCCCCCATTGTCCAGTGTACTTTGTTAGATACCACAATGGTGCGTTGCCTGGGTTTCAGCAATCTTGAGTATGTGTCAGCTTAGGAGTGCTTCTAACTGAGATTTAAAGGATAACCAGGAATAACACTTGTTTGTATTTACACAATGACTTGTTTTTAGAAGTAAAGAGAGTTTTCTGGCCTTAAAGATCTCAGTTTGGAGTGTCTTACTCTTTTCAAAATAACATCTAGTGTGGGGAAAAACAGCTTCTAAAATGTAAAAGCTCTGCTGGGTTTTCTTTAGAATAAAAATGGTCGTATAGCATTGTAGAGAACATTAGAAATGGTGTGAGTGAAGTGCTTAGCATAGGTCTAAGTAAAGCAGCTAGATTGTAGTGCAAATGATGTAACTATATACACGGTTTATGTCAAAGACTATAAGAACAAGAGATATTGCTTATCGCACTGAAAAGAATTGTTAAAGAGTCATAGAATCTTTTTTGTGATATGTATTTTAAAAGTTAAATATGAGCTTTATTTTTTCCTACTATAAAACAATACATATTCATTGTAGAAAATATAAAGAAAGCAAAAATCACCCCAAATCACAGCATCCTAAAACAGTAATCACTTTTAACTTTTTGGTCAACACTCCTCCAAATCCTCCAAACATTTCTTTCTAAGAGGTATTATACACATATACATGCACATACACATATATGCATATACATATGTTTATATTTTACATACATGGCATCATGCTATTCCTTTTCTACAACCTGCATTTTTGACTTAGTGCATTGTGAACGTCAATACGTTCAATACCCATGAAAACAGCAAAATCATCAGTTTTATGACTGTGGAATACCATTATACGATTATTTATAATGTATTTCATTAATTCTCTCTTAATGGACATTTAGGTTGTTTCCAGTGTTTCACTAAAGTAAATCATGCTGCGAAAAGCATCCTTTACTCTGATCAAGGTGAATGGCACATTAAAAATTTTTACATATTGCCACAGTGACCTCCAGAAAGACTAGTCCAAATTATATTTCTAAGGACAGTAAATGAAAGTACTTGCATTCCTACATCTTATAGCCAACTCTAGGTATTGTGAAACTTTTTAGTACTTGCGCATTTTATAGATGAAAAATTATGTTTCAGTATTCTTTATATGTATTTCTTTGATTGCTAATAAAGTTATGTTTACTGGCCACTTGTTTTTCCTCCTTTTATGAATTTCCCCTTATAGTTCTTATCTACTTTTCTGTTGGTTCACCCTCCAGTATTTAAAGGTGAGGAAACTGAGGTCTAAAGAAATGAAGTGACTTAGACCTTGGTCACCCAGAAATTTAGTGACAGAATTGGTAATCATAGCATGTTAGAGCTGGAAAGGAATCTAAGAGATCATCAAGTCCCAACGCTCTAATGTTACAGATGCAGAAACAGAGGCCTAAAGATATTAGGTGACTTACCTAAGGACAGCCACACAGCTCATTAGTGACAGAACCAGGAATCTGAATCATGTCTCATGAAGAGGGAAAGGCAAGTAACATTTTTGAGCCTGCTATGTTTCTTACATGTACTTTTTCACTTAATTCTCTCTACTATTCTGCTGTTATTCCCATTTGAACAGACGTGGTAACTGAGGTTCAAAGAACTTCAATGATTTGCCCAGTCACACACCTAGTTATTTGCAAATGGCCTAGAATCCAAGTCTTCTGATTCTTAATCCAGGGGTAATATTGCCTCTTAGAGTAGTAACTGTCGATAGTAGAGTTACATAGTAGATCTGTTTCTTGGCTTCATTCAAATACTCATTTGATAAAATATGATTTGCCTCTTAGGAGCTTGTAAATAAAACTCTGCCTCTGTTTAGTAGTTCTTATTTGATACTGGACACCAATCTGACCGTGAACTAAAGGAACTTATCATTGTAAGCAAAAGCTGATTAGACGCCATGTCTAATGATTATTGAGTGAATAGAATTGAGATCCATGAGCTAGATATGACCTAAGTTTTGTATGGTAGTGATGTCTGGGTTGAAACTCTTAGTATCATCTTAGAATTATTTTTATTCCATAGAGAATAAAATCTTAATATATAAATTGAAAATGACATTTGGGTTCTCTGAAGTGTAAAATGGATCTCAAATCATCAAGCGGGGGCTTCCCTGGTGGCGCAGTGGTTGAGAGTCCGCCTGCCGATGCAGGGGACACGGGTTCGTGCCCCGGTCCGGGAAGATCCCACATGCCGCGGAGCGGCTGGGCCCGTGAGCCATGGCCACTGAGCCTGCGCGTCCAGAGCCTGTGCTCTGCAACGGGAGAGGCCACGACAGTGAGAGGCCCACATACCACAAAAAAAAAAAAAAAAAAAAAAAAATCATCAAGGGATCAAATAGGAACAAAATCGAAACCATGTCAATTGCATCCTCCATATCTCTGAAAAAGCCTGTTAACCTTCATTTCTTGACAGGGCACAGAATTTCAAAATCATATTAGAGCTGATTTGGTTAGGGCTCCGTCCTATAGAGATGTACAGAGATGACTATTGACTTGTGTATAACTTTGTTGACACTCTTGGTTCGTTCATTTATGTGGAAGTTAGTTGGTAAACTCTATGTTCTCCGTTTCTGCTTTCCAGACAGATCTTGTGTTTGGGTTGATGTTTTTTAAACCTGCTAGTTTTATGTAAGTAAGTTGGGGAAAGTGGAAGAGTGCAGCAAGTGATAGAATCATTTTTTCCTTCACAGAGAATTTTATAGGCTTGTTGAATAGAGGGACCAACAATTAACTCACATTATTCTAGTCTTCAGCAGTAGGGATCTATTAAGCTTATTATTTAAGAAATAGACTTTATTTCTGTTTTTTCTTTCTTTTTTTTTTTTTTTTTTGCGGTATGTGGGCCTCTCACTGTTGTGGCCTCTCCCGTTGCGGAGCACAGGCTCCAGACGCGCAGGCCCAGTGGCCATGGCTCACGGGCCCAGCTGCTCGCAGCATGTGGGATCTTCCTGGACCAGGGCATGAACCCGTGTCCCCTGCATCGGCGGGCGGACTCTTAACCACTGCGCCACCAGGGAAGCCCCTTATTTCTTATCTTTGGTATTTTTCTGATTTACTTTATTGGAATAAGTGTTAAAGTTTAATTAAGACTTCTAGATTCTGGTAAAGTTTGGAGGTTTGGTTTTGTTTCACCTTTTCTTTGTTTGTTTTTGTTTTTCCCTTCCCTCTTGTAGCCTGTGTCACTAGAAGAATGTAAAAAACAGAGTTGGGTAGTTGATGGAAGTGGTATAGCTCAAACTATACCACTTTTAAGCTCATGCAAAGGTGGTTACATAAAGAGAATAGAGCACTAATTCAGTCTATTAACAAACAAGTATCAACAGAAGTAATTCCTATTCTAGTATCAAACATAATAGTCCTTTAACATCTGCTTTGGAATGTTGAAAAGAGATCAAATGAAACCTTCAGAATGGTCATTTATAGGGGAAGAAGAAACCTCCACTTTCATTCATCCATTGTAGCTCCACTTTCTCATTTTAATGCTCAGTCCACAGTGGCTATGGTAAAAGATGTCCTGCATCTACAGAGATGGCAGTGGACAGGGGATATCACCTTTCTGTTTATTGCTTGTTGCAATTTGGCCTGTTTACAGACAGAATTGCTGTGCGGGTGCTTCTAGTGGAGAGCAAAGGAAATCAAAGTAGCAGCAAGAAATCAGCATTTACACATGACCTGTGAATTGGCTAATTTTTAACATGCAGTTAGTTAAGAAATAATTACAGCCTGAGGAGTCATGACCTCAACTTTTCATCATCTCCATTGGATTGTGCCTCAGTTTGGAAATGAAGGAGGTATACGGGAAGTTTTAATTGTACCTGTGTGATTTATCCCTAGTCAGCTCTTTAATTTCTTCTGGCTGTCTGAGGTTTCCGACATGCTGTAAATTTCCCCAACTTTTTCATTATCTGCAATTTCTTTATGACTCGTGAATCAGAGTGGAGAGAGAGTGTGGATTTACAGCAGAGATAAACATGTCCATAAAGTCTGTATCTGTGTCAGTAATTGTACTGCTGTCAGTGACTGTCCTGTTTTACAGGCCTCTCTTGGGAAAGGAACCGGCTTCACTACCAGCAGCAGCAGTGAAGTGCTTGCTTTGATTTGCATTAACTTGCTGGGAGATTAGGTAGGAATGGTGGGTAGGAACTGATACTGGACCTTGGCCTCTCTTGTTTGTTTGCCTGTTTGTTTGTTTGTTTAAGGTCAGATGACTTCATGTTGGATAACTGTTGAAAATAGAACATGTACAAAGTCCATTTTCTAAGTGAAAATGCAGCTTATTTTTTGATATGGTAGATATGAAAATCCTTTCTAACTTCATTTTACACAACGCATTTAAGATGATTTTCCTTTTCTATTGCTCTTGAGATAATTAAACTTGGGTCTTTTTTCCTCTTTCCATTTTCCTTTTCTTAGAGTTAAAACACGGAATTTCTCTTTTAGAACATTCACTCCTCTTCAAGAGTGGAGCCAGCCAGAGATTTGATGATGACTATGTCTGCCATGTCTTAATTCTCAACTGTTAATGGCTCTTTCCTGACAGCTTGAGGTGGTGTGCCCTCAACCATTTGCCGTGAGAAAGGAAGTCTTAAAATAGAGAGAAATTCTTCATATTCCTGTCTTTAAAGACCCTTCAGGAATTCTCTAGTGTTTGCTTTTTTTCTAGCAGTTGTGAAAAGAAACTGAATTAAGAGAAGCCCTTTTAAAATAGATGGAGAAGCAAACATATACTTTTCTTTTTTACATTTGATATTTGAGCAGATCCCTCAAGAATCAAAACTGTCCTTGCATATCCTAAACCTTCTGCGAGGTAGTTTAAAAGGGTAGGAGGTGGCAGTACAGTTTAACAAAGAGAGGATAAGATGCATGATAAATCTCAACCTTTAGTCTGCCCATGCATGAGTCCAAATAATATGAAGAGTTATCTAGTTGGTAACTTTTATCACCTTTTACTTCTTTTCCTTCTTCTGCTTGCATTCTTTTTGCCATCTTTCTACCAGTAGATGAGAGAGGGAAGATTAAAGGAGATGATATAACACATAATTGTTTGGCTTTTTTCCAGAAGCTGTGGTGAAAAGTATGGTTAGAGAAAACTATGGCTAAAATGAAATTTGAAATTATCTGTGGTTTTAATTCTTTATCTCTCCTATTGCCATAATAGAGTTTCTTCTTACTCAACGAGGGATAAACTGCTTTCTTTGAGTGAGAGGAATAAGCTACTTAGACCCCTTTAGTTACTGTTAGTGAACTTGCCCTCTGTTAGAACAGGGACCCTTTTCCACTCATTTTCTTCTTTCCCATCATGCCAAGCAAGTGTTCTTCATGGAATCGGCTTGTGAAGTTACATTGTTACCTAATTCTAGTTTGGGAAAACATCTAGTACTTGGTTTACCAGGTCCAATTTAACAAACATGCACAATAACCTAAACCAACCAACCAAACAAAACTTCGAGTTATCCTCTTAACTTGGTGCTGTAACATCCTGTTTTGTTTTATGAACTTAAAAAATTGTTTTCTTTAGTGAATGCCATATTGGAAGTGCTTGACATCCATTTTGCTGTAGACCTTTATTTTTTCTTTTGTCTTTTATCCATTTTATGCAACCCAACTATAAACACATTAAGTTTGGACTGAGATGAGTTTCATCTGTATGTCTGCCTGCTCAATTAGTCAAAAGAAGAATAAGAGGTCCATCTAGGTCTGACTATAGAAATAAGCTTTCTGATTGCTCAGGTTGAAAAGTTTTTTATTACTAGGACTGTCTCCTCCCCCAAAATAATTTTATAGATGGGGAAAGTGTAGTATTCTAGCTTTGCAGGGGAAGCATTTTTCTCCTGGTTGAAGAGAAAATAGTTTATGGTTATCTCCTTCTGTTTCTGCTGCCCTCAGCTGTCAAATTCAGTAAAAACAAGGGTTTAATTAGGGAGCAGTCTCACAGTGTTGGAGGATAATGACATTAACAAAGAAAAGAGCAACACAATAAAAGATTATTTGAATACTAAGTTGTATACCTGCTATTCTCTGAAATGGCTCCACAGCAGGGATTGGTAACATTGTATTAAAGGTTTAATAAACATAGGCACTGGAGAGTGATTCAGTAACATGTCTCACACTTGAAAAAGCTCAGGCAGTGTCTTCCTCCCTCTCCTTAATCAGGCTGAGAATGGAATCCAAGAATAACCAGGCTTGAAACTAAAGGCAGGGCTGGAGTATTGATCTGTTAATATTTGTAGAAAGGATAATTCTTGGGTGAAAATCCTCCTATGGTGGTTTACTTTTTTAAGATCCCAGACTTCCTTGGAGCTATAGGTTAAAAATAACTTGTTTCAAACTACCAAGTAAATGAGTATCAATGCCACGAGTACATCAGAAAAGAAGCCCCTCTCCACTAGCTTAAGAAGAAATCCCCTTGTCTTCTTTTCCTCCACTAGTTCATTATGAAAAAATTTTAAACATCCAGTGAGTGCCCCATATTTATATATAATGGGAATATTTATTTATTTATTTATTTCCCCCCTCCTTGAACTATTTTGAAGTAAGTTTCTGACATCAGGTACTTTACCCCTGAATACTTCAGGATACATCTCGTAAGAATAAGGACAGTTTCCTAAATAATAATGCTATTATTACATCCAAGAAAAATTAACAGTCATTGCAAAATACCTAATATCCTTCCACATTGAAAATTTCTCAATTGTCCCTAAATTTTGTGTAGCTTTCTTTTTTTTTAACCAAGATTCAGTCAAAGTTAAGGCATTGTAAATGCCAATACATTCTTGATAGGGGAACATTTAGTGCTCCTATCTAAATGCTGCACACCAGCTCTTTTAATAAATATTTACTGAATTTTTCCTATGGAGAACATATATTTACTCAAATGACTATCATTTTCCTCTAGAATATTGAGTTTCAAGTTCTCCCTCTATACCAAGCCTGCTTTATCCAGCTTCCTTAATCTATTTCTGGTATTCTCCCCTTCCCCTAGCAGAATTAGCTGTAGAATTGATCTTTTCTCCAATAACTACTCCACTCCACAGTCAGAGTAATAGTTTTGAAACACAAATTGACATGTGACCTTATTCCCTTCTTAAAACCCATCAATGGCTTCCCATTGCTCTTAGTTAAATAAAATAAAAAACCTTTAACTTGGCCTTACAGCTCTACATGACCTGGCCTTTGTCACACCATGTTCATCTCACACCATGCTTCCCTCTCTGAGGGAAACTCCTAAAGAGGAAAAAGTGAGGTAAGAATTCAAGGAACACTTCTTGGAAGAGATGAAACTTAAGTAGAAATGGCTACTTATTTGACTTCCAAATATTAATGGCTAATGTTTGTATATGGGAGGAAAGAAGACACTTGCAACTGAGAAGCAATTTGGGGGTATGAATTGGTTAGAGTACTAGAAAATGTGGTTGGAAAAGTGAGGAGGAGCTAAATTGTGGAAAGCCTGAGGAATCATTTGCAAAGGTCTGGTAGCCACCCCCAGAGAGAATTGAAGGGTGTGGTGATGGGTCGACCTAAGAGACCAGCTAGGAAGCTGTTGCAGTCCAAGAATGCAGTAACTGCTTGTACTAGATAGGAGGGTATGAATGCAAAGGAAGGTTATTTGCGGGGGGAAATAGATATGAAATTGTAATAGACTGGAGAGACATGAGTCAAAATGATTTTAAGCCCTTGTGACTAGGAGAATACAATTTAAGGTGGAAGTGGGTATGCATTATAAAACTTCAGTTTTGTTTGCCAAAGTGTCATTAAGGCATCATTGAAATGAATAACTTAACTATCAAGGTTATAGGATAAAAGATTGTGGTTATCAGGTCTATTAGAATGAGGTTTGGGGGCTTCCCTGGTGGCGCAGTGGTTGAGAGTCCGCCTGCCGATGCAGGGGACACGGGTTCGTGCCCCGGTCTGGGAAGATCCCACATGCCGCGGTGCGGCTGGGCCCATGAGCCATGGCCACTGGGCCTGCGCGTCCGGAGCCTGTGCTCTGCAGTGGGAGAGGCCACAACAGTGAGAGGCCCGTGTACCACAAAAAAAAAAGAATGAGGTTCAACTACATATAATAAGAAATCCAAAATAATTGTGGCTTACACAAAGTAGAATTTCTTTTTTCCCCACAAAAAGGAAGGCTGGAGGTAGTTAGGTACAGACTGGAAGGGGAGCTCTACGGTGTCATCAAGAACTGAGGCTTCTTTTCTTTTCACTCCACTTTCTTGGTGCCTGGCTTACATCCTAAAGGATACCTCCTGGTCTAAGATGACTGCTGAGATCTAGGCATTGGGCCTGAGCTGTAGGCCAGAAGAATGTGAGAAGGGAGAAAGACAAAAAGGGGCACCATACAACTGACTCCTTTCCTTTTAAGCAGCCTTCCTGGAAATCCCACAGAATTCAGTCATCTGGACTGACTGACCTAGCTGCAAAAGAATGTAGTCTTTTAGCCTGAGCTGTAATTTTGCTGGGTAAGAATTGGGGTTCTTTTAATAAGGAGGAAAGGGAGAACAGGTATTGGGATAAGCAACCAACATTCTCTGCCACAGGGAACGAGAGACCTGTGCAAGAGCAATGATTGGTCAGTAGAAGTAGAAGAATGTGAGGTGATGGTTATGTTGAGAAGCTCAAAGTTAGTGATTTTTGTATGTATGGATGTTAATTTGTGAATTGGACTTCATTCTTATAATTTGTTGGTTATCTTGTGTGAATTATAAATAAAGGGTAGGGACTGTTTCTGTTTTCTTTACTGTATATTTGGTGTTCCAAAAATGAGTGAATAGCTTTTAAGAGATCTTGCAGACCTTTGTCTTTGGGGGGTTGGTTTCCAAGGAAGTAAATAGAAGATCTCAGCTTTTTTTTTTAATCTTTAGGAGGCAAACAACTCAAGAAATGGTCATCTTTTAATATTGACTGTTTTTAGTAGTCAGCTTAGTAATACTTATGTCTACTCAGCAGGTTCTGAGTAGATATTTCTAGTTATGAAGAGAAACACTTGGTTCTCTGATTTCCACATATTTATCAAGATTCTAAGATTAAAAAAAAGACTGTTAAAGTAAAATTTTGTTTTATGCGAATTAGCCTCGACTAGGGAATCCGAGGGCTAATTTTTATCTTCACTCTGTCTCACGGCTGGGCCCCGTGAGCCTTGATTATAAAAGTCTATCAATATTGTTGAATGAATGATTGAATTATTTCTAAAGCCTGATATTATGTAGGCTCTGGTGATATTACTGTTTAACATAGTAGAATTTGCTTTATAGCCAGTAAAAAAAAAAAACTGTAATATTCTTTATTAATATATTACATAATATAATTATTAATATAATTACATATATTATTAGTAAGCTATTTTTATAATGACTATATTGCTAGTTTAAAAAATCTAACTCCTAAGACTACTTTTCAGCAAAATACATAAATAGATACATTTAGAAGCACTTTTTGAAAACTTGGCCCCAAATGCCAGATAAAGCTATCAGATTTATGCTGCTTAAAATAGTGAAAATCAGTGTTTTACTCTTCATGTTTTGAGACAACTCCTTACTTTCCTTGTAGCACTTTGTCTGCTGCAGAGTGTGCATGATTTTGCCCTACTTCAGGTAACTGGATTCTTATCCTCTCAATAGCATCAGTATTAAGCCAGCCTTCTTTACCTCCTCCATCCATATTAAACCTGTCTTGGAAAGAGTCTGTTTATTGGATAATAGAGCTACACTGGGGCTCTATGACAGTGTCTTTTGCTGCCTCGTTAACTCTGGAGCATTAGAACAAGATAAAAATGCCCTAAAGCCTCTTATCTGATGTCTGGTGTAACCTGCTGAAAGCAGGAGTGCTATTAGTTTATGTTAGAAATCAAATGGCCCTCTCCAGTGCAGGAAGTACTGATTAAAGCTGAAGTGTCCCTGGAGGACTCTACAGCTGTCACAGGGGTGGTTGCTGCCCTCACCAAAAGGGATATCTGGGCCAGAGGTCTCAGTGGGGTGGTGCCTTAAGAACACACACGTGGCTGCCCCAGCTGTTCTGCTTTGCCTAATGAATTGTTTTACAAGAAGAGGCTGGGTATTGTCATCACAAGCTGCCTTCCTTAGGGACTGGAGCAGGCCAAATACTAAGTAATGTTAGTGATGGTAATTGAAAAGTGATGGCTCTCCTGGGATCTTTATAGCCTGGAGCTGGTTGGCACTTGTGGATTGTCTTGTCCTACCAAGGCCCTTTTTGAAGTGTGCCTTTTTTTTTTTTTCCCCAATTTCATAATAATGTGATTTTTTTTTCTCCCCTTCCCACTATAGAAGTTTATTGGCAGAGGCAGTCTTAGGAACATTATAGTGGCTTTAAGTACAAAAGGAACAGCTTTGGCTTTTTCATTAAATTATCAACACTGCAATAGTAACGAAGGGCCACCACATCTTCTTAGTCTCTTGGGGAACCGCTGCAGAGATCTCTCCAGACTTTTAAAAGAACATTTTAAACTTACACAGATAATTCAATCTCTTGATTTAAAAACTTTTTAAAAATAGTATGGGAGAATATAAAGTGAAAAGTAAAATCCTTACCTGCTGAACTTATCTGAGGAAACCACCAACAGTTTCTCCATGAACATTTCCAGACATTTTCTATGCATTAATGAAGTTTATATATGTTACCACACACAGATGAGGTCATAATACGTATACGTAATGTTTTGTAACTTGTTTTTTCCTCCCCACAATATATCTTAGATATCTTTCCACAGCATTTCAGATAGATCTACCTCTTTGTTTCTCAATTGCTGCATAGAAATTCATAGTATGGATATACCAATGCCAGACTCTTTGTTGACAGTTTGACTTGGACCTATGAGTGAATACTTACTGTACCAATTGGTTGCAATGACTGATTTGTGTTCTATGGTTCAACCTATGATTTTTACATGAAGTGATTTCCTCTCTTCAGGAATGTTGCCTTTAGTTCCGGGACTGTTTTAAAATAGAAAATACTAGAGGCAAAACTTTTTTGGAGGGATGGTGTGAGTCTTGTCATGGATCATCAGCTGGACATATGTAGTGATTTGCACCCTACTGTGTGTTTTAAATTCTTTGCTTAGTTAAATGAGAAGTGTTCTGTCCCAGATAGGTGGGGAAAACAAATAGCCTTTAATGGATGTTGTCTAAGGCATTGATTGGAGGCTTCCTCTAAAGTTGAATGAGTGTTTTCTCCCCTAATTTTCTACTTCACAAGTTCCAAGAATCAAGTTATGAATGCATTAATGGACTTGGGTAATGATTTGTCAGCACGTGAAAATGAGGACTTAGGTTTCTTGTGTAACAGCTTGGCTAACAAAGCAAGTTTGTGCCTTATGAACTTTAGGGCCCTTGCTAGGAGTGGCAGTGTGATGAATGAAGCAAAGCAATTTTCCAGGAGCATTTCAGGTCAGTGATGGGAGAAATCAGTTGTCTTCTCAGGCAAACAGAAACCTAATTTTAGTTGCATCTGTCTTCAGTAGAATCTATGCAAACTGAGTGGTAAAAATTTTTACTTCCATCAAAAGTAGGAACATTGTAGGTCTTTTTTAACTCAAAGCCCTTTAGACTAATTCTCTCAACACTTCAAAGTTCTGATTTGCCCAAATGTTGAAAGATGTCATTCTAATAAATTGTGAAATGCCAATCTGTTTTGTTTCAAGTTTCTTACCCATTTTCCCTTTCCTTGATGTTAGTCATTTGAATTGTTATACAATGCTTAACTTAATACTTGGAGGCTATTATTAATAACAGTTACTGTTTACACCCAATTTACTTCTTGTCCAAGCCTTCAGTATTCTTGGGAAACATAGGTATACAGAGATTTTCAGGGGCTCTTATGGGTGTAGGAGGTCCTCTAGACCTGCGCTGTCCAAAACGGTAGCCACTAGCCGCACGTGGCTATTTGAAGTTAAATTAAAGTTAAATAAAATTTAGAATGTAACTCCTCAGATGCACTCCTCAGTAAATGCTCTCGGGTAGGCACACACGGCTGCTGTCTACCATCGTGGATGGCACAGACATAGAACACTTCCATCAGATGGCACTACTCTAAACTAAAGGTTGGCTAACTGTGGCTCATAGCCCATTTTTGTATTCCCTGTGAACTAAGAATGGTTTTTACATTTTTAAAGCGTTATAAAAATAAAACAAAAAATGGAAGAATATGAGACAGCGACTGATTGTGGCCCACAAAACCTAACATATTAACTGTCTGGCCCTTTACATGAAAAGTTTCCTGACACTTGGACCTATGTCCACTTCTCTTGATAACATGTCAGCTTTTCTGATCAAGTTAGGTTAGGGATTTCCCTAAGCTGTCAGAAGATTGTGAATCTATCAAGCAAATTAGGCAAATTTAGAGCAAAGTTTCTTTCTATAGACAGACTGCGGAATGAGTCCAGAGCTCACACAAATTAGTTCCCTGGAGCTAGCACAACCGGGATGAGCTTTGAAATAGGTAAATTCTTTGTAGTGTAAATGGTCGACTTGCAACAGCTTTGTGAATAATACCTACAGTGTAACAGAACATCATTCTGATTTTGTACACTATTTTGTGTCTTTTAAGTACTTATTCTCTCATCTTAATTCTGAAAGAAATAGAATGAATACATTTCAGCAGACGCACTTGACCTTTCAACAAAGAATTTACCGTGAAGGTTTTTAACTGTTCAATTTGTTTTCGACTGTCAAATTACTTCAGTCAATCTCTCCTAGGAAAAACGAAGCAAAGAGATTCTTCTGCTGTTATTCTCAACATCTGAGAGAATCTTCCGTTGCCAAATGTAGCTCTAACAATTTATCGTTAAATATAAAGCTTACAAAATCTGCCTATAAAATGAGCATCTGGCATTTCTGTGGTAAATTAGAGAGTCAACTTGTTGCTTTCAAGATAGAACCATGGGGGGCTTCCCTGGTGGAGCAGTGGTTAAGAATCCGCCTGCCAATGCAGGGGACACGGGTTTGAGCCCTGGTCCGGGAAGATCCCACATGCCGCAGAGCAACTAAGTCCGTGTGCCACAACTACTGAGGCTGCACTCTAGAGCCTGCGAGCCACAACTACTGAGCCTGCATGCTGCAACTACTGAAGCCTGCGCGCCTAGAGCCCGTGCTCCGCAACAAGAGAAGCCACCGCAATGAGAAGCCTGCGCACCTCAACAAAGAGTAGCTCCCCCTTGCCGCAACTAGAGAAAACCCCGCACGCAGCAACGAAGACCCAACGCAGCCAAATAAATAAATAAATAAGTAAATTTTTAAAAAGATAGAACCTTGACATTCACGAGAGAACTTTGTGAATTCCCAAGTTTGTGATAACCTATCATTTTTTGCCGTAAAATGCATTAAGATGTGGTTGAAAAAGATCAGTTTACCCCTTTAGGCTTTTGATGTAAATTATTCCATAATTAGAAGTAACTAAAGTAACTCTCCCACTAAAACAAATGTTACACTACAATATATTAGTAGAAGCATTAATTTGAACTTCTCTGAATCTTCATATTCAAGGTAGTGATACCAGATAATTATGGACTGTATGGTGAGATCATGAAACGTACTGAACTACAGAAAAAGTCACATTTCAACATTAGCTTTGGAGAAAGAGGCAAATGGTAGAGGAAACAAGGAGATCATTGTGACACAGCATTCTGAGGGGGAACCTTCCTGAAGTGATAGCTTTTTTCTAAAGAACACTATGAATGGTAGCTATGTATTGCTTTATTCCCTGGTACAGAATCAGTGCAATTTTTATTACTGAAAGCTCTGTTCACTGATCATAACTTGTTTTGGTGTCAGTTAACAGTTTGCCATGTTAGAACTTTGACTAAATTTATGAAAACCCCCCAAATTTCTTCTAAATCTTCAGTGTCTTCCTCTTTGTCATTCTTTGCCAAATCATCTCTAAGTCTTCTCGCTCTTCTGATTCTTCCATGTCACTTTTATGTGTGCCCTCCAAACCTTCGCCACCCTCTTGTCCTGTCAGTATTAATGGTAGACTCTTCATTACCTGTGAAAATAATCTCCTTGAAGTCATATACTGCCTTCTTTCATAAGGCATGCCAATAAGCATCTACCCTTTTGGATCACCCAATAATACTTGCGTGATCCAATATTGGATCATCCATAATATTTCTTATATAATCAAGGATGTACCTCTTCTAAAGCTGGCAATTACCAAATTTGAGATCTTTGTCCACAGCACTTTATGATGCCAGTGAAAGTATAGCAAAGTCATATACCTTGAGCTTGTGTTTTACACTCCACGTGGAAAGTCAGAAGCATTAAGGGGAAGGAACATCACCTTGACTTAGAGTTGTAAACTATAGTCCTGAAGGATAGCCTTGCACATTGTCCATGATGAGGAGAACTGAAATTCAAGCTTTTGAGAAATTAGATATTTCTCTATTTCTGGTATAAAGTAAGTATAAAACCAGTCCAAAAAACATTGCCCTGTATCTGAGGTTTTTTATTGGCCTGTCACTATTTGGAAGGGCGTTCTTTTTATGTCCTGAGGATCTCAGATCAGTAGGACAAACATAACTGACCTCATATCAGTAGGACAAACATAACTTTTTCTTAACAATTACTACAAAATAGATGAGTCAGTCTGATCTTAAACTCTGTAAGATCTATAAGGATATGTGAGCATCTGGGCTTTTCACCCCTCAATTCCCAACACTTATATCATTTGTACATGGTAAATATCTAATTGTCTAATAGGAGCTTACCTTTCCTCTTTCATGATTTATGTTCACAAAGACATTTTCTTTTAACATGTCAGTTTTACCTATGTTAAACAATTTCTTGTTATGACTTATAATCCTTCCTTTTTATGAACCCTTTAACTTTACATTTTCTCCCAAATCACATTGTGGTCATAAGTCCCATGTTTCCTGTATCATTCTCACTGCCTTTTCAGCTTTCATTAAAGTTTCTCGCTCTCTCTTTCTCTCTGTACGATAAATGTTTTGATAAAAGCTTGTGCACTTGCTGCAACATTCCCACACACTTCTGGATATGTGATGGAACTATTCATGTCACGGATCTGAGCCAGCCTCAAGAAAAGTATTCCAGCCATCCTTTATTCCAAATTTGTAGAAACTTTTAGTCCTTTCTAGTATCCATAGTGTTATTTTTACTATGTAAACGAGTACCAATAGGGAATATCAGAGTCACAGTGAGATAGATGCAGGTGGTGAGTGGACTGCTAGGCTCACTCACTAGCTGAATGACTTGCTCCTTCAGTGTGTGTTGTTGAGATTAGTGCATCAGCAAAATTGCAAGTAAACTCCTGTGTTATATTGACTTTCATACTTTCATGGTTGAAATATCATGGATATTAAAGACTTGAATTCAGATACTACAACTCTTACATTTATGAGTTGTTCAGAATAACTTGCTTTCCTACTTAAGTATAAAGTATAGAAAAATTCGATTCTTTGGTAATGGCATTATTTAGCATTGTATAGAATGTTGCAGTGTAATTTTTCTCTGGAATTTTTGTGACACTGTTAGAAGAAAATAAATGGTTTTTGCCACAAATGAGATCTAATAATTATTTTCTTTAAATTAAAATTATATGGGACTTCTCTGGTGGCACAGTGGTTAAGAATCTGCCTGCCAATGCAGAGGACCTGGGTTTGATCCCTGGTCCGGGAAGATCCCACATGCCGCGGGGCAGCTAAGCCCATGTGCCGCAACTACTGAGCCTGTGTGCCACAAGTACTGAAGCCCACATGCCTAGAGCTCGTGCTCCGCAGCAAGAGAAGCCACCACAATGAGAAGCACGCGCATCACAATGAAGAGTAGCCCCCGCTCGCTGCAGCTAGAGAAAGCCCGCATGCAGCAACAAGACTCAATGCAGCCAAAAGTAAATAAATAAATTTATTTAAAAAAAAAGAATTCTACCCTTAGAAATTACATTGGATTCTGTTTTTATTGTTCAGCACCACTGTGTGAAATGAGCATATGCCAATATGGGCTGTCCCCACCTACATTAGCTTTGGTGTTAGGTGGGTATAAGCAGTGAGATCCCAGTTTGCATGATTAACCTTGTAAGGACTATGGATCCTTCCATATATAGGTAGTTCCCCCTATACTTTATTTAGGTCAAGAATGAAGCTGGTTTTGCAGAAGTTAACAAGTAAATCCTAAAATTCACAGGGAAATACAAGAGACCCAGAAGAGCTAAACAATCTTAAAAAAGAACAAAAGTGAAGTCTCACATTTCCCAGTCTCAACACTTAATATAAAGCTACAAGTAATCAAGATAGTGTAGTACTGGCATAAGGATAGCCATACAGATCAATGGAATAGAATTGAGAATCCAGAAATAAACCCTCACATTTATAGTCAATTAATTTTTGACACGGGTGCCAGATCATTCAATGGGGGAAAATACATAGTCTCTTAAATGGTGCTGGGAAAATGGAATATCTACATGCAAAAACCCAAGATTAAACCCCCCACCTTACACCATATACAAATATTAATTCAGAATGTATTATATGGTCCTTCCCTGGTGGTCCAGTGGTAAAGAATCCGCTTTACAATGCAGGGGACGTGGGTTCAATCCCTGGTCAGGGGACTAAGATCCCGCATGGTGCGGGGCAACTAAGCCCATGCACCACAACCACTGAGCTTGTGCACTTCAACTAGAGCCTGGATGTCACAAACTACAGAACCCACATGCTCTGGAGCCTGCGCGCCACAGCTAGAGAGAGAAAACCCGCATGCCACAGCTAGAGAGAAACCCATGCGCTGCAACAAAGAGCCTGCACGCCACAATGAAGATCCCGTGTGCCATGACTAAGACCCGACGCAGCCAAAAATAAATAAATAATAAATCTTTTTTAAAAAAATGGATTATAGACCTAAATGTAAGAGCTAAAACTATAATACTCTTAGAAGAAAACATAGGCATGAATCGTTGTGGCCTTAAATTAGGCAGTGTTTCTTAGATATGATAAGGCATAAGCAGAGAAAGGAAATAATAAATTGGGCTTCATCAAAATGTAAAACTTTTATGTTTCAAAGATACCCTCAAGGGGCTTCCCTGGGGGCACAGTGATTAAGAATCCACCTGCCAATGCAGGGGACACGGGTTTGATCCCTGGTCCAGGAAGATCCCACGTGCCGCGGAGCAACTAAGCCCGTGCGCCACAACTACTGAGCCTGCGCACGACAACTACAAAAGCCCTCATGCTCTGGGGCCCACATGCCGCAACTACTGAGCCCACGTGCTGCAGCTCCTGAAGCCCATGTGCCTAGAGCCCATGCTCTGCAGCAAGAGAAGCCACCACAATGAGAAGCCCGTGCACCGCAACGAAGAGTAGTAGCCCCCACTCTCCACAACTAGAGAAAAGACCGTGCGCAGCAACGAAGACCCAACACAGCCAAAAATTTTTTAAAGAAGATACCATCAAGAAAGTAATAAAACAGCCCACAGAATGGGAGAAGACTTTTACAAATCATTTCTATATTGTTTGATAATCCAGAATATATAAAGAACTCTTACAACTCAACAATAAAAAGCCCCATTTTTAAAGTGGGCAAAGGATTTAAATAGACATTTCTCCAAAGAAGATATACAGATGGCAAATAAACAGATGCAGAGATGCTCAACATCATTAATCAATAGGGAAATGCAAATCAAAACCATGAGATATTCACATCCACTAGGATGGCTATAATAAAAAAGATGGACAGTAACAAGTGTTGACAAGGATGTGAAAAATTGGAACACTTGTGCATCACTGGTGGGAATGTAAAAATGGTGCAGCCATTTTGGAAAACAGTATGGTGGTTCCTCAAAAAATTAAAAACAGAATTAACTATATGATCCAGCAGTTCCACTTCTGGGCATATACCCAAAAGAATTGAAAGCAGGGACTGGAAGAGTTATTTGTACACCCATGTTCACAGCAACATTATTTGTAATTGCTAAAAGGTGGAAACAACCCAAGTGTCTATTGATGGACGAATGGATAAACAAAATGTGTGTTCATACAGCGGAATATTATTCAGCCTTAAAAAGGAAGGAAAATTTGACACATGCTGCAACACAGGTAAGCTTGAGGATATGCTGAGATAAGTTAAGTCACAAAAAGACAAATACTATATGATTCCACTTATATGAAGTGCCCAGAGTATCAAATTCATAGAGACAGAAAGTAGAACCATGATTGCCAGGGACTGTGGGAGGGGAGAATGGGGAGTTATTATTTAATGGGTACAGAGTTTCAGTTTTACAAGGTGAAAAATGTCTGGACATTGGTTGCACAACAATATGAGTATACGTAATGCCACTGAAATGTACACTTTAAAATATTTAGGATGGTAAAATGTATATTATCAGTATTTTACCACAATTTAAGGAAGGGTGAATTTTATGGTATGTGGATTATATATCAATTTTAAATTAACTTATATGAGAAAAAGAAGAAAACACAGAAATGAAACCAGTCTAGGAAGCCCAAAAGGATGTGAAGAAGTCCATTTTAGGCCTGCTCCTAACTGAAGGGTATTTTTTTGATGTACAGTAGTTGGCTCTTGAACAACACAGGTTTGAACGGTGCGGGTCCACTTATATATGGGTTGTGGGTTTTTTCCCCCAATAAATACGTACTACACACAACCGATAGCTGGTTGAATGCAGATATGGAACTGGAGACACTGATGGCCAACTGTGAAGTTATACCCGGATTTTTGACTCTGCAGGGGGCCAGCGCCCCTAACCTCCATATTGTTCAAGGGTCGACTGCATCCCAATTTTGTATTCCACTTCCTTCAGTTCATGAATGAGCCCCTTCTACCTCTTCTCTTCTCTTTATTCTTTCCCAAAGTAGATTTGAAATATCCTGATCATCCTTGGTACTTATTTTAACATCTGACCCTACCAAGGGGTTCACATCTATTTCTTAGGATTTAGATATTATCATAATAAAAAAACTATGGCCAGCTATGAAAAGGAGTGTTCTAGACCTTAGATGTTAAAAACAAAAACAAAAACTCCTCTCAAGGCGCTTATAATCTGATTAGGATGGCAAGGCAAATGTGTACAAGAGAGCATGACTAAGTGCCACTTGAGTACCACGGGAGTTCAGAAATGAGAGATCATAGTGGGCTGAAGGTGGCTGGGTAGAGTCTTTTTTAAAAAGTGATATTTAAACTGGAGTGAAAGAAATACTCTATATCATCATTGGCAAATTGGTTTCCTTCTCTCTGTAAGATTTCATGTAAAATGTAGCATTCCATGCAGCAGTTACTATTTGATTAACCTGCACAGATACTTTTTTATTGTATCCATTTCCCTTGCTGGTAGTTTCCTAGTATAGTAAAAGGCATCGCTTGTTTGTCTACTTGTCAGGTAGTTAAATAGTCAGGGAGGCAGAGTAACCTTACACTGTAATTTGGCTATGGAGCCTTGCAGCAACCTCTTTGGGTTTACCCTGTTAAGCCTGTTAAGTGGCAACAAAGAGAAAAGAAAGTAGCCACCATCAAGCATTTCTGGCATGAGCTGAGTTTGACCTGCACCTTGACAATGATGTTGATTTTTTCTCCTTTCTATGCTGAATGGATTTACTACCCATCAGAGTCTCACAGATCCTTAATTTTTAAAAGAATATTGATTTTTTTTTTTAGTCTCCTACATGTTAAATATTAACCTCCTTATGACATGCAGCAATGATTTCTGAATTTTCATTAGGCACAACTCATTGTTGATGCGCTGAAGCAGTTGGTTACTGTTGCAGCTAATTCTTATTTAAATAAACAAACAAGAGTCCTTTAAAAAGATTAGCCAGAACAGTTTTAAAAATTCACAGCAGCACTGATGTACATCAGCTCTGGTTTGGCAGACTGTGACCCAGGGCTGTGCAGTGTTTTATTATGCTCAGCTACATAAGGACACATCCTTATAGCACCACTTTTGTAGCAGATATTTTTATAACTCTACAAAATGATTAGGCTGACGTAGAGCAATTCTCTAAATTCATAGGTATTAAAATATTCTGGCAGCTGTCTCCTTTTTGCCTTTAAGTTGAGACATCATGATGAGATAAGACCGCACCAGGACTGATCCGTACATGAATGAAGTTAGGCATGGAATTCTCACGTTATTGACAAGAGTCTTTGTCACTATAAATAGGAGAAATCTTGGAGGAGGGATTCCCATTATAGTAACTCCAATTCAATTCCAGTAATATTGTTGGATTTTGTTTGTTTTATTTTCTGAAACCTCTTTACTTCAAAATGCATTCTGTGTAATTAGATAGGAAGGAAAAATGTCTTTGAATTCTAACTAAAACAACTTAGCTTGTCCTCAAAAACATAATATCTTTATCTGGTAGTTTGAGGTATTGACTAGAGTTTAGAGAGTGTTTAGGAGAACCTGGATGGAAGAAACCTGCTGGTAAATTGGTATTGGGGTACAGTTACATGGGAGACAGTTCTCAAAATAGGCTTCTAGGGACCCCTGAACTCTAGGTCATAGTCCTCCAGGGGAAACTGAGAATCTGGGAAGTTCTCAGGCTATGATCTGAGCAACTCTGACCTCTCTTCCCCAAAGAACTCCCTACCTACTTCCAGGTGTCTCAGGTTCTTCTGACTGGGGACAGTTTACGTTTGAAAGATTGGCCCTTTGCTGAGAAATTTATGAGACTTTAAATGGCATGTGATTATTGGTACAACCATTTTGGAAAGCTGTTAGGCAGTATCTGCTAAGGCTGATCATACTTATAACCTATGACCCAAAGATTCCAGTGCTAGATATATACCCTAGAAATAGAATTGCAAACATTTGTATACCAAAAGAGGCATAGAAAAAATACTCAGAATGGCACTATTCATAATAGACCCAAACTACAGCAGCCCAAAAGTTCTGTGTCGGTAGAATGAGTAAATCAATTATGTTATATTTATACAGTAGAATACTGTACAGCCATGAAAATGAACAAACTGTTGTTACATGCAACAACATGAATGAATCTCAGAAATGTAACCTTGAGTAAATGAAACTAGACACAAAAGAGTACATATTATACTGTATCAAAAACAAGCAAAGCTAATCTATGGTGGTATAAATAAAAATAATGGTTACATTTGGGATATGGTGGTGGCTGGAATGGGGCATGAGGAAGGAGTTTTCTGTGGTGCTGGCAATGGTTCTCTATATAGATGTATGTGGTTGCCACACAGATGTGTTCATTTTGTGAAATTCCTCATATGTATACTTATGATTTGTTCTTTTTTCTGTGTATATGGTATACTTTTTTTTTTAATTTAAAGTTAGTGGCTAAGATAAAAATTGAAACTAATTCCCTCTGAAGTCTTATTGCCAGTCTGTCCTTAAATTGAAATGATAGCCCTCACAGCCTTTCTCGTTTCTTATGGGAAGCTCATGAAAGAAGGTTATCAAGCATTAGTAGTTTTCCAGCCAGTTAGGAAAGAAGATGTTGAAGAGGAAGGGAACCAACCCCCCAGATTTCAAAATATCTCTTAGAGCAGGCCTTATGTATTGGATAAGAATAATAGGAGTTGTTTTCTGGGGTATTTTTGTCATGGGTAGCTGTGAATGTATACAACTTTTTGTGCCTTAAAAGTTTACTTTTAACATAAACATCCTTAGTATTAAAATTTTTGTTCCCGGAGAGTCATTAAATGAGGTATCACTGTAATAGAGAATAGTGATGAATGTGATTCAGTAGATGGCAGTGTTCCCTTTGAAGTTTTTAGTTAAGATGTGGGTACGTGGGGGGTAATTCTTGACAACTTTTTTTTAGTAGGACTGATAAAGTGTCACATGCTGGGACAAACAGACCAGAAAGAACATTTTAATATTGATTTTCCATTTGTTGTTTCATGTATTACTATTTTGATTGAACCAACAAGATTTAGAGTCCACAAATCTAGAGGACATATTTTCCCACATAAAACTCTAGAATGATAGCTTGCAAGAGGAAGTTTGTTTAATGTAGTAATGCTTTTTGTGGGTTTTAATAGATAGAATATTCAGGAAGGATTTGAGCATGTCTTTGTTCTGTCTTGTATTTGTGAATATGTATATGTCACAAGTGAGACAATATACTGCTTTGGACAAAGATGTCATTGAAATTTATTGATGAGGAAATTAGGTTGTACTTGAGCATAAATTAAAAGAAAAATTGAAGTGATTGGTCTGTTTTTGTTGGTCATTTTAATACAAATAAAATGCTATTTGAATAGTCTCTTTTTTCATATTGAAGTTTCCTTAAAATGGTAGTGCCTGAGGAAAGCATTGGGGTTTAAGAAATCTTGTGGCATTATAGGGGTTTTTGTTGTAAGGAATTTGATGTGGGTTAGAGTAATGTGCCAGAGAAGTCGAGTTATCAGCCAAAGGACAAAACATGCCTGTCGTTCAGGATGGGAGACCAGTGCAGTTTGAGTCAGAACTATTCAAGTCCTGACTTTGCTCATTATTAGCTATTGACCTTTGGTGAATCACTTAACCTGCCTTTCTTTTTCTCATCTGTGTGATATAGGTAATAAATACCTGCTTTGCCTTCCATATAGATTGTTAAGTGGATCAGGTAGGAGCGTTGTCTTCAAGAGTACTGTGTTAATGTTAATGGATTCAACAGATGGGCTCTGTGTTGTTTTTATACTGTTCAATTTACTTTTTGTTTCCTTAGGTTTTCTGCCTATAGTCATCAGGTACCTGCTGAGAAACAGTGATAAGCATAGCTTCAACAGCCATAATTATATGAATACCTACTAATAGGTACTGTGCTAAGTGCTTTAAGTGCATAGTTTCCAAAGCCTCACAACTGTGCTTGAGTAACTTGGACCATTGACCTCATTTTATAGTTCACAAAGGTCTGTGCTAGCCCAAGAGCTGTGACTCAAATCGTCTGACTCATAGCAGTTTCTTATAATCATGCCTGCCATGATGCATTTCATGTTTTACTTTTCTTCAGCTAGTATTGTAGAAGCCAGAGCCATACATAGTATTTTTGTGTATTGGACAGTTCAGATAAAGACATTGGACCTTAAAAGAAAATTTTTATTATGTTTCACTTCGGAATTATTAACAGAATCCTAATGCATGCAGTTATTTATTTGGGGTGGGGAGAGTTGGTGCTCCTGCTTGACCCTGTGTTTCATCTTTAGCCAAAGCACATACAAGTCATTTCTTGATGATTCAAACTCAAAGAGAGGAATAGTAACATTAACACAATCTAAAGAGTATTAATATTGGTTTGAGGATATATTGCTTTTCTTTACAAATACTCCTCCCAATTGTATTTTAGTTTAATATTACAACTGGTTTACCTTTTTCTTTTGTGTGTGTGTGTGTGTGTTTTAGGGGGTTTTCCATTTATTGTAATTATAATAGTCATTAACATCTTGCATGGAGATGACATTTTCTGGAGAATATGTTTAAAACTGATAACTAAATATATACTAATAACTAAATATATTTTTGCTATTCCTATCAGGTAGAAACAAATAAATATATATGAAAATTTTCATTTATTAATGGGTTTTAATATTTCAAAAATAATGTTAATGAAAAATGATTTTTCAAAACCTTGTAGAAATATAAAAATTACTTATGTCTTGGCCACCTAATTTAGTTTATAAATTGTCACTTTCTGTTTTTTTAATTAATTTTAAATTTTAGAACAGTTTTAGATATGAAAATCGTGAGAGTTTCCATATACCCATACCCAGTTTGCCCTATTATTTTTATCATGATAGATTTGTTACAACTAATGAAGTTTACCTTTTTTTTCCTTTTTCTCTTTTTCCCATACTTTATTCAGATTTCCCTAGTTTTCCTCTAATGTTCTTTTTCTGTTCCAGGGTCCCCTCCAGGACACCATAATTACATTTAGTAGTCATATCTCCTCATAGGCTCCTCTTGGCTGTGACAGTTTCTCAGATTTGTTTTGTCATTGATGACCTTGACAGTTTTAAGGAGTACCTTTATGTTTTTCTCATGATTATGATTTGCCTTTCACTTCATACAGTAGGTTATATGGGGAGGTTGCTCTTAATCATAGTGAACTATATGAGGAAGGCAGATTAGGATTTGAAAACACTGGCTGTGGATAACCCATACAAAGATAGCATTAACACCGTTGTTGGTTGGCATTGAAACACTGGCTACATTTTAAAATATTTTTTTATTGTTTATCATTTTTCAGAAGAAACAGTCCTAATTCTAGCTGCAAACAACAGTCTAGGCTATATGATCTGCTCATGTCCCTTAAACAGTGTCTTTTCTAATTGCACCTGTTGGGGCAGTTAGCGGTGACCCAATGCTACTCTTAAGAGCTTTATTTAATCTGTATTGGCCTTTCAATTAGTAATGGGCAATTTTGTGTGAATTGTTAATTGATCAGAATTGTGGAAATTACACGCAAAGCTGTTTTGTTACTGCAGCCTAGAACAGTGTAAGATTAAAACAGGGTCTGGTTTAGTTACTAATCTAAAATTAATGTTCGAGAAGTATTATTTTAGTGGTTTTGGTTTGTATTCCAGTCTGGTGTTGGTTTTAACTCTGCTAAGAATGATTGTCTTTTAACTCACTGAGGTCCTCAATTGTACTCCATTAAGGGCCACTTTTCTGCCAATCAAAAGCAACATCCCTGAGATTGATTTTTGTTACAGTGGATAGTAATGGCTGCCTAGTGACAACATTTCAAACTCTTTTATGTAAACAGAAAGCAATCAAATAAGTACTAATCCAAGGATTATGTGGACCCAAATCCCGTGGCCAAGAGAAGATTCCCTGCAGTGTATCTCCGTATCTCCCTTGCTCTTTGCCTTCTGGTGGCAAGCAGCCCCTCTTGTTCCTGGAAAGCTTGCTTGCTGCCTGTGCTGCCTGTTAGATTGCAGTATGCTAAGACTACAACACTCCTGCAGCTCCTGAATGGAATTCAGAAAGACACTTACATTTCCATAAATAAATTAGGAATTCAGTGGTTTCTTCGGGCTAATCAGGGCAGGCTGATAAACCTTGCTTGCCGTTTAATAAATGAATTGTGACTGATTACCTATTAATATGGACGCCTCAGGAATTCACCCAGGGAGAAGCAGAGCAGTGAAATAGAGAGGGGCATGGCCCCTTGGGAAATCAGGGCTTCATGTTTGCAGCTTAAATATCTCTGTGAAGTATCAATAAGGAGGTAATTGAATTTTGAACACAAACATGAGCGCAGGATGGATGAAAGGGGGAGGGGGATCTGATCATCTCTTTTCTGCCCCTTCATTCTCCCCTCCCCTTTTCCTTAGAGACCACTCTAGTAAAGATAGATGCTAAATCCATTAAATAAAGATTAGACTCTGTCTAGTAGAAAATGGCAGCTTAGCTAGATCCTCGGGCAAATTGGGGCCTTTTGCAATACAGAAAATTAAAATATACATTTTTAACAAGTGTGCTATCTTCCCAGCAATAATGTCAGGCTAGCTTGTGCGGCTTGCTCCTCCTTCACATTGGCTTTTGTTTGGGCAGATCACTTTCGCTTGTATTAGTGCCAATCTTTCCTGTATTCCTGGAGCAGAAGGGGCTCGGTTTATTTATTTATTTTTAAAGCTTCTGTTGAGGCCTTTCCTCTAGCATCCTGCTTGCTTGTAATCAGAGGAGTGGGAAGGAGATTAGTGTCCCATGAATTGATGGTAGATAAATGTTCCCTCCCCTTAACTAGTGGGTCCAGAAGAGCCCAATCACTTGCATTTCAGGGATGATTGGAGACTGTACAGGCAAGCAAAAAAAAAAGGGGCTTACAGACTGAAATAAACATTGATGTTTTAGATGCTATTTTACTTGGCTTTATTTCCTGTAGATAAGGTTATTGATCTGCTTTGTCCTCCTATTTTAAGCCAGATAAAGTCATATTAATGTAGAAAAAGAATTGGCATTATTTGGTTACAGATCGTAATACTTACCTCTTTTTGAGCAATAACAAAAAACAAGCCGTAAGCCTTAAATACTGCTGTTTCTTTATGTGAATACTCAGGATTGTCTTTTTGGACTAACCCTTGTTTTTGTGTCAAGTCTACAGTTCTAATAACCCTTTCCTAAGGCTTCAGTCAGTCAATCAATAAGTATTAACTGAGCATGTTAGGTGTGTGGCCTTGTTAGTTGCCATGGTCAATGGTGAAAAAGTCTATCCTCTGCTACCACAGATTCTTCTTCAAAAACAAAGCTAGTTATGTCATACTCCTACTTATTAAAGTTCTTTGGCTCCTTGGGTCCTACAAGAGAAAATTCACATTCCTCAGGCCTTCACAAAAGGACTTTGCTAATATCAACGTAGCCTTTCCAGTTTTATCTGGAAAACTTATGCGTATCCTTCAAGGCCATTTCAAATCCCTCTCCTTGTAATGACTCCCTGTTCCCTCAGACAGAGTTCATTTTTGTTATCACTCAGCGTGAGTTCTATGACAGTATTTCCCATGGAAGAAAAAAAATGTATAATTTCTTTTTTTTTTAATTAATTTATTTTATTTTTGGCTGTCTTGGGTCTTCGTTGTGGTGCATGGGCTTCTCATTGCGGTGGCTTCTCTTGTTGAGGAGCGTGGGCTTTAGGTGCGTGGGCTTCAGCAGTTGTGGCACTCGGGCTCAGTAGTTGTGGCTTGCGGGCTCTAGAGCACAGGCTCAGTAGTTGTGGCACACGGGCTTAGTTGCTCCGTAGCATGTGGGATCTTCCCAGACCAGGGCTTGAACCTGTGTCCCCTGCATTGGCAGGCGGATTCTTAACCACTGCGCCACCAGGGAAGTCCCGAAAAAATGTATAACTTCTTAGTCTCAGTAATTAAGGATTTTGCGTGTCATTTGCCAGGTGGTTTTTGCAGACGTTCCCAATTCTTTGTTTCAAATTCAGAGGTATCTTAATATCAAATTTTCAATGATTTGTTCTTATGATACCTTGCTTTATAATTTAACTTAGTTTTGCAGCAATTTTTGATGTTGAGGAAGGAAAATGTCTGTTTGCTATTCTTATCATTACTACTAACTTATCTCTAGAGAGCAGAAATCAAACTTATTTAACCTGATTGCCACAGTTTACAAACGGCCTTTAATGATTTTGAATGCTATTCCTCAAAGCCAAATAGCACAAAGTTTCAGAATTTTCTAGTTCTTCACATGTTGGAAGTTACATTGATGTTGTACCAGATGGTTACAGTTTTCCTCTCGGTTCTCTCTCACCTTGCTTCCTGCCATTTTGCAAGGTGCTAGAGTTCCTTCCAACCTTACTGACAACATGGGTTTGCTGGGGCTGTGGAAGTGAGCATTTAAAGGCTCTGCGTTCCTGGTGGTTAGACCTCAACTATTTTAAGTTTTAAGGCTTATTTAATATTAACAGATTAATGCAAACAAAATGTGTTTCCTCTTTGTACCAATAATTTTCAGTGTAGATTATATATTTTCATTTAATTATAAGAAAGATTTAATACTAGGAATTCTGAGCTAAAACAGTCTCACCCAAATTATCCCTAAAATTTGTATAAATATAAAGAATATTATTGACTTTATCCCTTTAAGAGAAGACTCTCTTGGTAACTCCCTTTTCTAAAGCTTTCTGGTGATCTTAGCATAACCTTCATTTAATAAATTATCTCTTTCCTGCTTTTGTATATATAATCAGCCCTCCATATCCATGGGTTCCATAGCTGCACGTTCAACCAACCACAGATTGAAAATATATTTTTTAAATTTTTTCTAGAAAGTTCTAGAAAAGCAAAACTTGAATTTGCTGCAACTGTTTATGTAGTATTTATATTGTATTCACAACTATTTGCATAGCATTTATATTGTATTAGATATTATATCTAGAGATGACTTAAAGTATACGAGAGAATGTGCATAGCTTATATGCAGATACTGCATTATTTTATATAAAAGACTTGAGCATCCATGGATTTTGGTGTCCTAGAACCAGTTCCCCCATGACACCAGTGACAACTGTACATAACACAGTACCCTTAGAATTACCTACAGTGTAATTTTGCTACTTAGGCAATTACTGATTTAAGCTTCTGTTTGTGTGTAATGCTCAAGTGTCTGTCTTGTTCAGGAAGATACTATAGCTGTGGTTCTTAACCTAAGAGTCCATGAATCTCCTGAAATTAAAAACAGAATTGGGTATGTGTACATATACATGTATATTTTTCTGCAGAGAGTATCCATGGCTTCCATTAGTGTTTTTAAAAGGTCTCTGTTATGGGTTGAATTGTGTCCTCCTAAGAAAGACACATCAGAGTCCCAACCTCTAGTACCTCAGAATGTGAACTTATTTGGACGTGGGATCTTTACAGAGGGAATCAAGTTAAAATGAGGTCCTTAGGGTGGATCGTAACCCAATGTGACTGGTATCCTTATTGGGTACCAATATCCTTATTTGGGGAAGTTTGAACAGAGACAGACATACATGGAGGGAAGATGAAGTGAAGAGACATAGGGAGATGACAGCTGTCTAAAAGCTAAGGAGAAAGGCCTGGAGCAGATCCTTTCCTCACAGCCCTCAAAAGGAAGCAACCCTGCTGATGCTTTGATCTTGGACTTCTAGCCTTCAGAACTGTGCGACAGTAGTTTCTGATGTTTAAGCCACTCAGTGTGTGGTAGTTTGTTACCACAACCCCAGCAAACCAATACAGTATCAGTCAGGATGACTTTTTCTGCAAATTACAGAAAGCCCAACTAAGGTGGCTTAAAGGATGAGGGTGTTCCGTATAACAAGAAGTCCAGAGATAACTTCATTTTTAGGGTTGGTTAATTCAGTGACATCAGAGACCACTGTTAGTTCCATCTTTCTGCTGTGTCACCTTCGATGTTGTATTCCTTCTTAGTTTGGCTTGCATCGTATTTGATGGCTACTACAGTTTTTGACGTCATATACCGACGACAGTTTCCTAAGATAGAAAAGGGAATTGAGTCCCGCCTCCCCCAACCTTCTTATCGGTGAGAAAACCCCCAGAAGCTCTGAAGCAGATTTCCCCTCACATGCTGCTGAACGGCATCGGTCACATTCCTATGCCTAAACTAATCCCTGTCAAGACAATGAGACTACCATGATTGGTTTAGGTGGACCAATAATGGTTCACCCTCTGGGACTGGGAAGGAGCCCAGTCTCCCCTACGCGCATGATCATCCTGTACCTGAATAAAATCAGGGTTTTATTAACAGAGATGGGGGAAAACAGGGTTATAGAGGAGAACATTCTTGTCCTTGAGATTACAGTTGTACAGATTTATTAGAGAGCACTAGGGACGGTTATTTATCTCAGACAAGGTCAGAGAAAGTAATCCTACCAGTCTGTAAGGACGGGCAGTGAGTAGGTGGAGTGGGGTGGTAATTGCTGCACAGGTTGGGTAAGAAATAGTCTGGGCCTAAGTATACTAAGGCCTGAGGCATGCTGTGTTTGGGGAACTGCTGAGTAAACAGGAGATGAAGATAGAAACTAAGGAGTCTGTGATTGTGCATATGAGCTAAGGTGTTGTCTGAAGGCTCTGTGTGGCCACTGAAGAATGGTAAGCAGGGAGGTGACATCGACTGACCTCTTGGTAGGAAGAGCACTCTGACAGTTGAGGGCAGAGGCCGTTGTCTTACTCTTCACTGTAATTCTGCCTCTCTTTTTTAGTGTCTGGCACATTATAGGTGCTCATGACTGGTGGACCACTAGAGGCAGGGAGACCAGTTTTAGAAGATGCAGTGATGCAGGAGTTATGAATGACTCTCAGTTTCTAACTTGAGTAGTTTTTAATCGGTTTAATTAACCAGAATAGAGAATGTAAGGGAAACTACTGCTTGGGGCTGAGAGATATTTGTTTTCAACTTGTGTCTTGTTTGCCCGTGGGACATTCTAAGACATCATTTTAACTTAGCTAAATATGGGTTTAATAAACAATTTAGGTGCATACAAATAAACATGCGTATATACTCCTTCAGCTACTTACAGATATGGTCCATCATATTCTTGTTTTTTATTACCATTCACAGCTAACGTGTCCTGCTATATGCCTGGCCCTATGCCCACATCCTTATCCATATCCTGATACCACTCCTATGGGGATAGCTACTGTTATTATTCTCATTGTACAGATGGAGAAAGAGGGGATCACTTGCTCAAGGTATTGAATGACAGAGCCAAGACTAGAACTCAGGCATGTGTGATTCCAAAGCCTCTGCTCCTTAACTTGCTTGCTGAGCATGGCCTAAATCCCCTGACCATGGCAACTAGGGAAGGCTTTTGGTCCTGGCCCTGGGTGCTCTCCTGAGGCCTGCTTAGCGCTGCCGTGAAGTAGTCACTTCTTAAGGCCAGTACTTGTCTTCCTCTTACCCAGATAACTACTAGAAAGAAACATGAAGCACAGTATATCTGTATGGGTATGGGTGGGGGAGGAGCTTAATCCAGCCCTTTCCTAGCTAAATTGTGACTTGCAAGCATTTTTAGAGCCCTAAATTTCTCAAGGAAAACAGACACCAGGACTCCTTTGGACTAGATGCTGGCAATTTGAGAACAAACCCCAGACCATCTTCTGTCCCATAGCTAGAAATTACCATTGACAACTTGTTGCCTTAAGAAGGAGCCCACACAGGGACTAGGGTAAACTCCAGGCTTAAATGTTAGTTCCTTTGGAATGCCATGCCTGACCCCTAGACTAAGTTATTCCTACCTTCGCTCCCATGCCCACAGTGTATGCTCTGCCAGCACCGTCTACTTCCTCCTACCCTAACTCAGTATTGCAATTACTTGTTAGTGTCTGCTTTGTTCTCCACTGGCTCCCCAGTGCCTGACACACACATAGGTGCTAGGAAGGTGCAGGAGAGGAGGGAACAGGCCAGACAATTTCTAGGTTTAGGCAATCTCTTTATTAAGGCATAAATGATATCTTTATAAAAAATTCAGTTTGGCTGTTGGTGTTACTGCTGCTTTTGGTTTTTCTGTTTGGTCTCTGCTTCCATGTATTTGTAAATGTACAAATCCACATGAAAAGGAAATTGTGGTATTAACTCAACTGCTGTATGATGTAGCTGTGCAAAGGATTATTTATAGATCCAAACACTCTTCTCTGTCTGAGTTTATAATCTCTGTAGACTGAAAGGAATTAGGTCCCCCAAGGTGGCTGCTGTTCTTAGTTAACCCAGATAAAAACATTTGATTTTTCCCTGACAACTTTATGTAGTCCTTATGCATATGAGGTATTGAGATCACTAGGTGAAATTTACTTTTTATATTAATTATTCATAGTAAGGAGAAAGAGTTTACCTTTTGTACGTCTTTCTCACTTTTCTAAATCTTTTATACTTTAGACCATACTGGTTTTCACAAATCCCTTCTAATTAATGTCTACTAAATATTAATTAACTGACTCTTTACTTTCCTAAGCACTAATGGAAATACTGGATTATAACCAATCTAATACTCTCTGGACATTCTACCAGACACTTTCCTCAGTGTGATTTAAAGCAGTTTATAATCACTCCTTGTGGTCTTGAGGCCAGTTTTCAATTCATGAGACTCATATATCCTAGCTAGTTTTAATTAATTTTGCAAGGAAGATGCCAGGAGAAGCAGTATTAAATGCTTTCTTATAATCAGGTTCTTTCATCTATTGGGTTCTTGTCAGCCACTAATCTTGTAATTTTATCACAGCAAAATCCAAAAGTTTCTCTGCAGTAGTTTGTTCTTTGCTCTTGCTCTTCAGTGCTCGGTACTCATGGTTTGGGTAACCTTATATTTATGGTTGTCTTATTCAGAATTGATGTTGGGGGGCTTCCCTGGTGGTGCAGTGGTTCAGAGTCCGCCTGCCGATGCAGGGGACATGGGTTCGTGCCCCGGTCCGGGAAGATCCCACATGCCGCGGAGCGGCTGGGCCCGTGAGCCATGGCCGCTGAGCCTGCGCGTCCGGAGCCTGTACTCCGCAACGGGAGAGGCCACAACAGTGAGAGGCCCGCATACCGCAAAAAAAAAAAAAAAAAAAATTGATGTTGGGGAATGTCTCTAGATTTATAACAGTAATTGCTGGAATTCATTTTTTAACATTAGGATTTGGGAATCAGCTTTACTTGGTATTGCATGCATTCTGTTTATTTGGTCTTTGGGGCTGATTGTATTAGCCAGAATCTAGTCAGGAGTAATTTGAACAGGGAAAAGTTTAAATAAATAATTGTTAACTAAGTGAAAGGTGGTTGACTTATAAAGGGGTGAAAGAAGACTCTAAGGTGTATTAGAGGTAGCAACTGCAGAAAACTCCGCCCCCTCACCCCAGGCAGAAGGAGTGAACACAGAGGAACTTAGAAAATCAGAGGAGATCTCCACAAGGCAGAGATTCAGACCTCTGAAGAGAGGACATGCTGCCCACTGCCAGAGGGTACCCTGTTGGTGAATGCAGGAGCAGCCACCCGTGAGGTGGTGAAGAATCTTAGCTTGGGGGCACTGAACTGAGGGCAGCCATTGGCAAGGTGACTATTGCTTGGACCCCCACCTGCCAACCTGCTCTTCCTGCACAGAAAAACCGCACATTGTTAAGAAGGAAGAAAAGTTCCTTCTTCCTGCTTCAGCCTTGCAGTCTCCCACCTCCCTATTGGCAAGCTTAACATCGAACCACCTGACAGGAAAAACGTAGCCTGCTGCAGGGTCCAGTGCCAGTATCACAAAGCAGGGCAGAGAAGGGGAGTTAGGAGCAGAGAGGTAATAAATGAATAACTGGCACAGGGAGTAAAAGCTTTGTGGAAAGTTAAATCTTATAAAGTAAATGATTTCATTTTGTATCATGAATAGTTTTTAATGTTAATTTCTCTCAAAGCAGGGTACACCTGTAACTTTCACAGTTGGCTGGGTAGCATTCACCACCTGGACGGTGCCATCTGAGCCAATGATTGACTTAGCTATAAATGTCCCTCAAAATTCTGTTGGCTACTTTTCATGAAGGGGTTTGATAAATATTAATCAGTAGGTTTTAACAAACTTCCCCCCCCAAAAAAAAGTCTGGTAATTTTTGTTTTGGAAGACAAAACAAATGTGAATGTGAATAGAAGATGGCTCTTCCAACCTTTTAACCATTGCATTCTCCTAATTTCCTTTATGACTAATTCTCTCTTCTAACCATTTCATTTTTCTTGAACTGTTATAATTCTCTCCCGGTTGTTTTTAGCCACATTGAGCCCTCCTGTTCCTGACTTCTTTAGCATCCAATTATTATTGATGCTTGTCTTCCCAGCGAAATTGTAAGACCCTTGCTGTCTGGGACCATGCTTTATGCTACCTTTGTATATTACAAAACAGTGTTGTCCAAATTCCTGTTGAATAGATGGAATCTTATATTTACAAATGAGAAACGGAAACGCACCCTTCAAAGCAATCAGAGAACAAAAGTGTACTTTCCAATTTTTTTCTTCATTGCTACTTTTTCAGAAGCTATCCACTGTCTCTTGCTCTTTAGAAAGACCATAACTAACATTAGGAATGTAAAGACATAACCAAGGTAGGAGTGGGGAGCATGACAGAACAGTTGGAATCATGGAGAAAGCTGGAAGTATGTATAGTGGAAAATAAATTTGGGAAGAGCGTGCTTCCAGGGTAATGATGGTTTTAATGCACACATTTGCTTTCCTTTCTCTCCCAAACCCTACTAAAATAATTAAAAAAAAAAAAAAAGATGTGAACCCTCAAGGAGAAAAGAGAAAAGAGGTCAACAGCAGCAAAATTTTGGAAACTGGTAGGCATGTGAACTTAGGAGACCTAAGAAAATCAGTCCTAAAGTGAGGAAAGCCAAGAACCAAGACAGTTCATACCTCACAATACTCCAAGAGGCTAAAGATTGGTACTAGGTGGAGGGGGGAGATAGTTTAAATAAGGGGGATTAATTAAAGTCTGTTTAAGAAGGAGTCAGATGCCTAGATCACCTTTATTCTGTCCCACAAAAGCCTGGAGCTTTATTCTCTAGAGGCAATAAAACAAAGTGGTTCCTCAACTGGAACCAACCAAGGATGGAGGTTCTACCACAAATGTAGTGAACTATGCCCACTGCATGCTGTGACCACCCCTCCCTCTACAGCCAGGCTTTCACCCTTCATTCAGAAGGTTGGAAGAGACTTCTGGGGAATCTGACCAGCCCAAGTAGAATAAACGCACTGATATTGAAAGTTCTACAACTAAAAAGCCTGGTCACACTGCAGTGAAACTCACAGTCAACATGCCCAACTCCTACACTCAGACTTTTCAAGCAGCTTTTTAGTCTTTTGTTCTTACATATGAAAAAACAATGAAAGGTTGTCAACATTTGAGAAGAGCCCCTAACATAAAAAATAAAGACCAAAAGCAACAAATGGAAAAAATCAACTAAGAGAAAACAGACAATGCCAATCTGTCTCATTAATATCCTCAGACAGATAAGGTATTGCAAACGTAATAAGAACAGACGCTATTAAAAAGGACCATACAGAGGACAGGAAAGAGCTCATGGAAATTTTAAAATATGATAGAAATGAAAAACTCAAAAATTTTCAGAGTTGAAGTTAAGGAAGTCTTCCAAAAATAGACTAAAAAGACATGAATGAAAGAGAAAAGAGAATCAATCTATGAGAGCCAAAAATCTGAATAATAGGAATTCCAGAAAGAGAGGAAAAGGGAAACATAAAGGACATCATTAATGAAAGAAATACTTCAAAAAAACTTCCCAAACTTGAAGGACATACATTTCCAGTCTGAAAGGTCCTGACAGTTACCACCAAAATAAATGAAAATAGACCTAATCCAGGACACATCATTTCATGATTTCAGAACTCTGAGAAAAAAGAGAAGATCCTGGAAGCTTCTAGAGAAGACAAAAAGTAGGTTTCATACAAAGGATGGGAATCAGAATGTCTTCAACATTGGAGACCATTGGAACAATATCTTCAAAATTCTAAGGGAAAATTATTTTCAAGTGAAAAGATGAATAAAGACATTTTTTAGATATGGAAGATCTCAAAAAATTGACCTCTGATAAACTCTATGCACTATTGGCACTCATGCACCACCCATGGGATACAGAAAACAGGTGAGAGAGGAGGAATCCAGGGTTATTGCTGTGCACCAGGCACAGAGGACAGACCATCTGGAGACTTCTTCAGGAAGATGAAATTGATAAATTACATGATGCATCTCAATATCTTAAGATTTTGACAACAGGCAATGATAGAGTCTGTGGTTGAACTAGAGGTAAATACACAGAAAACTAAGCAACCTAAAAAAACTCAGGGAAAACAAAAAGATACGCAAGAAAGGAAAGGTAATCATAGTTTATTACATGGGTTAGCTATAAGTAGCATTTATATAATCATAATAATGTAGAAAGTGAATATTGATCTAGGTAAAGTTACAATATATAACTCTGAGGGACTTCCCTCGTGGCGCAGTGGTTAAGACTCCACACTCCCAGTGCAGGGGGCCTGGGTTTGATCTCTGGTTAGGGAACTAGAACCCACATGTATGTCACAACTAAGAGTTCACATGCTGCAACTAAGAGCCCACATGCCTCAACTAAAAGATCCCGCACATGGCAACGAAGATCCCACATGCTGCAACTAAGACATGGTGCAACCAAATAAATAAATAAATGTTTTAAAAACATACATATAACTGAGAAGATAGGAGGTGGGATGCTTGCATATGTATTGTGAGGAGTTAAGGTGGAAGGATGGGAAAAGGAGCTAAATTATCACTTTCTATATTGAGGGAAGTCAATAAATAATGCCTCAAATTGAAAAATCGAGAAATAGCAATACAAGCATATTATTTAGTCATTTAGAGACATAGAGGTAATAATACAATATAATCAGCTAAACAGGGTAAAAATGCTTCCCACTGAAGAGTTAAAGGTGAACTGCAGTTTTTCATAACAAACCTTATAGAATTATTTGATTTTTGAGACATGTACATGTATAACTTTAATTTTTGAAAAAATAACTTAATTCTTAAAAATAGGTGAAATGGGTAATAGAAAGGACAGAGACGGATGTTATAACATTTAGAGAGACAAAGCTAAATAATGTTTAATAGGAAAATAAATGGAAACTGAAACACGAAATGTATATGAATAGGCCAAAAATAAAAGTTGTATGCTTCTCTTTGTTGATGAAAAGGAAGCTAATTACTTTGAATGAAAATGTGATTGCTTACATATTTTCAGTTTTTGTGTTGTAAAATCTGCATGCTCAAACTTACTTTAATCCAAAATAAGTAATTCACAGTTTTTGGATGGGAAGCAACTATATTTTCACCCCATGATGAGAAATAGAACCCAAAACTCAAGCCCTTAGCAATATATTGGTAACATGATTTGATTAAGGAGTTTCACTCCTTTCCATCTTATCCCCCTTGATATAAGTGGTACCTTTCTGAGTATTTAGTTGGATTACAGTCCAATTGGAAAAAAAAATAAATTTTATGCTAATTTCCGTTATTAGGGTCTTCTAAATATTGACCTCTGGTAACTGGTAGGTTTTGGTGGATGGAATTTTATTTTTTAACATGTCATTGAACTGTACATTTAACGCTAGGTCTGGGTGATCTCTCTGGGGAGAGTGGAATTGATGGATCCTTTTTGTACCAGTCCCTCGTGACCTGTCAGGAGAGCAGGTGTTGCTGGGATGGCTCATGCATTCAGGAGTCATAGGGCAAATCTGATCAAGGCATATATTCCCAAAACCACTTAGGCTAGTGTCCCTCATGGGGAACAAGCCAACATTAGCTTCCTATGCTTTAAAAAAAAAAAAAAAAGAAAGAAAAACTAATTATCAACCTACAGCGAATGTCATTCAACTCAAATCCCTGAAGGATAAAGGCGTAGGTGACAAATGTTCCTGGAGAGAGGGTTGAGCTGTCACTTGTCTTCTTAATGGATCATCCATGATTGGCTATAGAATCACATGCTATTTCTCCTTATTATGTGTTTCATCTGAAGAATTACTGAATATCTGCAAGTACAAAAGAATTGCACAATTTCTATAAACCTCTTGGGTTTGAACAGAATCCTAGTGTCAAGAAAGGTAATAAGGAGTTAGTTTTATTGCTCTTAAAGTATTCAAGGAGCAGCTGTCTATTGACTTAGTTGTCCCTAATACTACACCTATTTTTCCTTACTTTTGATTAGATTCATTACATCCCATTTGCTCTGCATTAACTACACATGGGCATTTATCCATGTCCTGTTTCAGAGGACAGTTAGGAACAATGGGGAGAAGTTAGAAAGATGTTTGTTTGTTTTGTTTTTCCCACAGTATTAAGGATGTACTTTCCAAATTTCCAGAAATTAACTGTACTCCCAGAAAGTACCAAGTTTCCCATCATGGAGAACTCTCAGGCAGAGCTCTGTGACCAGCTCTGGAATGTTACCAGATACTGTTTAGGATTAACTAGGAGCTTAGGTTGGGTGATCTCTATTCTTTTCAACTATTAAGAATTAAGGATTCTATTCTTTTTGCTTTCAAAAGATCTATAAAATAGACAGCTCGTCTCCATGTTGCACTGCTCCAGTTTTACAATATTTCTGTTTATTCCTAATCTTATAGTCCTCCCTATTTTAACAGTTATTTGTTAATAGGGGTAGCAATGCTATTGGTACTTTCCTTGAATTAGTAAATGTTCTGATAGAAAAATTAGCCAGTTTTTCAAACATCATTTAGAGTAAAAGGAAATGTATTTAATCCAAAGTCTGAATGACTTGAGTTAGGAAATAGGAAGAATTTCTGGACAGACAAGGATGTTAAAATTTGAACAGAAGTATGAAATTGCCTGTTTTACTGACCTTTGAAAGTAAAACAGATTTTCATATCTGGGATGTCTCATTGACTTAAGCCTTACCTCAGTGACTGATTCTAAAATATCTTCTTTTCCTACATTCTCAGAACAATTTTTTCTCTCCTTTCAAGAGAAATTCCTATTTTATTGATACTAGGAATACCTAGATTATCTTAAGTGAACCTTCTTCTCTTTCTCTTAATACCTAAGTTCTTTGTCTCTGTTTTCTCATTCTTTTTCCTAATTCCAAGAGGTGTCCTTCTTATCTGAGGATTGTCCCCTTTTTTCTGTGTATTCTATTTTCTGTTTTCTGGTTAATTTCTAAGGAACCTTCAACCTTTTCATGCTTATTTCCTCTCTCTCCAGCATCAATAGTCTTTTCCTCCTACAGCATCCAATTCAACATGTCCAGGGGAAGGGAGCTTATTTCCTTTGCTAGACAAAATTATCCCACAGAATTCTCCCTTCTTTCTGACTTCTCTTAATTTATAGCCATAGTTGTTACTTAAGATGTTAGTAGCAAATTTTAAAAGAGCAAATTTCTCTCACACATAAATAGTTCAGTGTATTTAAAGAAATCTGTCATAGTACCCTTTGAATAAATTCATTCATGTAGCCAATCATGTAATTCAGTTGTTTCACAGTTATTAATTGAGCTTATCCTATGCCTTGGACACTGTTAGATTCTAGGGCCTTAAAAATAAATAAGACGTGAATAAGTCATCTCCCTGTGAAAGGCATGCATGTAATTAAATAATTATAGTTCAGTGTAAAAGAAGTTTGTATGTGGTTCATGGCTGACATGGGAAGGGAATAACCAACTTTGCCTGTGTGAGGGTTTCAGGAGAGGCTTCATAGAAGAGACAGCTGAGGCTGAGTCTTGAAGAGTACATAAAAATTTGCCAGATGGATATAAAGCAGTATAAGAATCCAGATGAAGGGAGAATACAGAAGAAACTATGGGCCAGTCTAAGTAATTTGAATAATATACATAGGCACAGAAGTATGAATTCAGATGGTACATCTGAGGAAATGCTAGTTGTCCCTGTGTAACTAGAGTGCTGGGAGACTAGCAGGAGATGACATTGTCCATTAGTAAGCTCCATGAATGACAGTACCTTTTCTGGCTTATTCATTATTGTATCCACATTACCTAGCACATAATAGATGCTTAGTAAAAATCTGATAAACAAAGAAATAAAGAGGTAGGCAGGGGCCTTGTAAACATGAAAGGGGACTTAAAACATTATTCTGAAGATTGTTGGAAGTAACTGAAGATTTCTTTTTTTTTTTTTTTTTTTTTTGAGGTACCCGGGCCTCTCACTGTTGTGGCCTCCCCCATTGCGGAGCACAGGCTCCGGATGCGCAGGCCCAGCAACCATGGCTCACGGGCCCAGCCACTCCGCGGCATGCGGGATCCTCCCGGACCGGGGCACGAACCCATGTCCCCTGCATCGGCAGGCAGACTCTCAACCACTGCGCCACCAGGGAAGCCCCTGAAGATTTCTTTTTAAACCAGGGAATAGTATGGTTAGATTTGGCTAACGGAAAGTCACTTTAGCTGTCATGTAGAGAGTGGTGGTTTTGTAAGAGAGTAAAGTTTAGATTGGGAGATCAGTTAGGTTATCAGTAATAGTCCAGGGATGAGATGGAGAGGACCTAAACTAAACTGGTGAGGCAGTAAATGTAACTGACATGAGACATTTGGGTTAGAGACTCAATAAGATTTAGTGACAGATTGAAGATGGGAGTGAAGAGAAGGATCCAGCATGATCTTCCCTGGCTTCTAATATGGGTGACTTGGTAGATTTGCTCCCATTGCCTAGAATTGGGATACAGAAGATAAAGGAGGTTTGAAGTGGAAAGATAAAAGTAAATAAAACCAGTCTTTAACTTCCTGTTGTGGCAGTTTTGAGATACTACTCTGGTTACCTTTCTTTGGATATAGCTTCTAGTTCACCAACATTTTTCTTATAAAATGACAATGAAAATTGAATACAGCACTCTAATTGTGGACTGATTCCTGAGCAATCCAATATTGTTTTCTGCAATCTGGAATCTGCATCTAATAACAGAAACGAAGATTTTTGTTTCTTTGTTAGCACTTGGATCTCCCAGAGTTAGCTCAAAAGGGACTTGAAAATCAACCAAAAACCCAAGGTTTTTCAGTTATTAAATTATGTGCCCTCTCATATCCTGCACAATTTTTCTTTTAATTAAATATCAGATTTTACATTTATCCAATAGCCTTTTCTAGCCTCATGACTCTTTGCACACTTCTCTAACTTCTGGGAACCTGTACTTCCAGGCTGTATGCTTTCCTCTGAATCTTTAGCTGTGAGTATTTCTGAAGATTGTACCTCATTTCGCTTTCCCAAAGCACCCTACGTCTTTGTCTTTTTTGTGACTGCCATCTGGAATGCCTTGGCCCCTCCTTTACACTTGTCCACATCTCATTCACACTTGAAGCCCAACTCAAGCTTAATGCTGTGAATTTTTAGTCCTTACTAGTGCTATTTCCATCTTTGGGCTCCTATAGCACTTATTCTTTACCTGTCTTATGGCCCTTGTCATATTTTGCCTTAATGGTCGTTTAACTGTTTTGGTCTACTGTAAACATTCTTAGAATATCTTCTATATTATCAAAATATGGTCTTTGTAAGAGAGAATCAAGTTTTTATGTTTTAGGTTATTTGCCTTGATAACTTAATAAATTCTTGTAAAGGTAGATGAATGAGTTATAGAACCTCCTGAAATCTTTATTAGCTGTGTGTTCATAAGGTTTTTATAGATTGCCCCAATCTATAAAATGTAATATATATATATATAATAGCTTGAAATTCCATCATACCTTTCAAATAGGACTTTCATTACACTAGAAAGCTTCTTGCTGCCCTCTTCTGAAAAGCTAGGTAATACTGCCAATTAACAATGCTCATAAAATTTAATTTTCATCTAACTTCCACTTTCACATTTTTAGAATTTTTATATCTTCTACAGATTCTCAAGCATAATTACTGATGAGCATTTCTTTTCTTTTTGTGTATATCCATGGTGAATATGAAGTATTAATTTGATTACCTGCCAGAATTTATAGTGCTCATTTTGCTTAATTACCAACCTCAAAGAAAAGAAAAGAAAAGTAATTCTTGGTAAGATAAACTCCACAGTATCCTATTTAACATTTTAGAAGTTGCTTTGGAGCTTAAATGTTCCATTTTCTTTCTGCTTAAAAACAGAACAGATTGAAAAGTTACAGAGTGGTGAGGTTTTTTGGGTTTTTTTTTACATAACATAAGACTTGATAATAAAAATGGAATAATTAATAGTATATACCATAAGCTCCCCTTCTCTTCCTTCCTCTCCTAAGGTTGAGTAATCTTCAGTCCTTTTCCTTTTCTGAAAACCCAGTCATCTTGCTACAAAGCATAGGAAAGATAATAATCATTCTGGACTTATGCTTGTTATTAAAATCTGTATGATATACATAAAATCAGATGAATTTCACTCACTTAAAAATGAATTAGGACTTCCCTGGTGGTGCAGCGGTTGGGAATCCGCCTGCCAATGCAGGGGACATGGGTTTGAGCTCTGGTCCGGGAAGATCCCACATGCCGCGGAGCTGCTCAGCCCGTGCGCCATGACTACTGAGCCTGCGCTCTAGAGCCTGCGAGCCACAACTACTGAAGTCCACGTGCCACAACTACTGCAGCCTGTGCGCCTAGAGCCTGTGCTCTGCAACAAGAGAAGCCACCGCAATGAGAAGCCCTTGCACCACAACGAAGAGTAGCCCCCGCTCGCCTCAACTAGAGAAAGTGCATGCGCAGCAACAAAGACTCAATGCAGCCAATAAATAAATAAAATCTAAAAAAATAAAATAAATAAATAAATAAGATGAATTAGTGGAGCAATTCTGCTCATCATGAATAGCAATAGAAACTATAGAAATGGATATAAGCTACCTAAAATGAAGCACCAAGAGAAAAATATTGAAACAAAATTACATAATCTCAGTGGAACAACATCAAGCAGTCTAACATATGGGTAAATTGGAGTCCCAAGAAAAGTCAGGTGGAGACCAGAAAGAGTATTTAAGAAAATTAACGGCCAGGGCTTCCCTGGTGGCGCAGTGGTTGAGAGTCTGCCTGCTGATGCAGGTGACACGGGTTCTTGCCCCGGTCCAGGAAGATCCCCCATGCCGCAGAGCGGCTAGGTCCGTGAGCCATGGCCGCTGAGCCTGCGCGTCCGGAGCCTGTGCTCCACAATGGGAGAGGCCACAACAGTGAGAGAGGCCCACCTACTGCAAAAAAAAAAAAAAAGAAAAGAAATGGCCAAAATTTTTCCAAATATGATACAAAGAAGGTCAGTGAAACCCAAACATGAAGAAAACTGTACCAAGACATATCATAAATTGTTGAGTGATAAAGAGAAAACTCTTAAAAGCAGGCGGAAAAAAAAAAGACATATAGGGCTTCCCTGGTGGCGCCGTGGTTGAGGGTCCGCCTGCCGATGGGGACACGGCTTCGTGCCCCGGTCTGGGAGGATCCCACGTGCCGCGGAGTGGCTGGGCCCGTGAGCCATGGCCGCTGAGCCTGCGCGTCCGGAGCCTGTGCTCCGCAATGGGAGAGGCCGCGGCAGTGAGAGGCCTGCGTACCGCAAAAAAAAAAAAGGGACATATAAAGGAACAAAGAATGAAAGCAGACTTCTCATCAGAAAATATGCAAACCAGTGGTAATGGAATGAAATCTTTAAAATACTGAAAGGAAAAAAATCTGTCAACCTAGAATTCTCTGTCCTGCAAACATATTCTTTCAGAATAAAGGCAAGATAAAACATTTTCTAGACAAACAAAAACCAAGATAATCTGTCTCCAGGAAACATACATTACAAGAAGTGTTTAAGGACTTTCAAGGCATAGCTAATAAACCAGTAGTAAAACTATAATGGAATACTAAAAAATACTTTGTTGATCCAAAAGGAGGCTGGAAAAAAAGGAAAAAACAACATATGGGACAAATAGAATAACTGGCAAGATGATGAAATCATATCAATTATTCAGTATTTATAAATGATCGAATATACTTGGAAGAGTAGATCTTAAATGTTATCACCACACACACACACAAAATCGGAATTATGTGAGGAGATAGAGGTGTTAACTAGCCTTACTGTGATAATCATTTTGCAATATATACATGTATCTAATTATCACATTGCATACCTTAAACTTACGTATATGTCAATAATATCTCAATAAAGATGGGGAAAAAATATAAATGGTCTAAACACATCAGTTAAAAGACAGGGATTATCATATTGGATAAAAAATAAGACTCAATTATATGCTAAATACAAACTTAAATATAAAGACATGGATACACTAAAAATAAAAGGTGTTCCATGCAAACATTAGTAAAAAGTAAGCTGGAGTGACTATATCAATATCAAAGTAGAATTCAGAACTGGCAATATTACCAGGGAGAAAGAGTAGCTTTTCATAATGATACAGGGATCAATGCATCAAAAGATAGGAGCAGAATTAATGAATCCAAAAAACTCATTCTTTGAAAAGATAAAGTGGATAACTATCTAGATTGATCAAGTAAAAGAAGAAAGAAGGCACAAATTACTAATATCAGAAATGAAAGGAGGGGTTATCATTTTATATCCTACAGACAGTGGGAGGATAATAAGGTAACTTTATTCCAATAAATTTGATAGCTTGGATGGAATGGACAAATTCCTTGAAAGATGCAAATTTTCAAAATTGACTCAAGAAGATATGAAAAACTTGAATAGCTCTACATCTAACAAAGAAATTGCATTTGTAATTTAAAACCTTCTCACAAACAAAACTTCAGCCCAGATGGCTTCACTGATAAATTCTATTAAACATTTTTTCCTTCCAGTTTTATTGACATATAATTGACATACAGCACTATATAAGTTTAAGGTGTACAACATACTGATTTGACTTACGTACATCATGAAGTGATTGAGTACAAGTTTAGTGAACATCCATCATCTCATATAGATACAAAATTATATTAAACATTTAATGAAGAGTTAGTAGAAAATAGAGGAGGGAGGCCAGCACTATCTTAACAGCAAAATCAGACAAAGATTAGAAAATCAAACTACAGATATTACCTCATGAATATAGATGCAAAACTCCTTAACAAAATATTAACAAGTCCATTCCAGCAATATACAAAATAATAATACATCATGATCGAGTGACTAGTAAAATAAGGGAAGACAAAGAAACTAAGGCATACATATTGAAAAGGGAAAAGCAAAACTGTCTTTATTCACAGATGACATGATTGTTTACGTAGAAATCTAAGGAATCTACCAAAAAGCTACTAAAACAAGTAATAAGTGAATTAAAGCAAGATTTCCGGACACAAAGTACAAATATCAAATTTTATTTCTATATACCAGTAATGAACAATTGGTACATGAGTTTTTTAAAACAAATACAACATGAAATTCTAAGGAATAAATTTAGCCAATGTGTGTAAGACATGTATACTGAAACCTACAAAGCATTGCTGAGAGAAATTAAGGATCTAAGTAAATGGAGGTATATACCATGTTTATGGATCAGAGGCTGAATATTGTTATCATGGTAGTTCTCTCTAGATTTATCTGTGTATAGTCAATGCAATTCCAATCAAAATCCTACCAGGCCTTCTTGAGAAATTGAAAGCTGAATGATTCTAAAGTTTTATACGGAAATGCAAAGGACCTAATAACCAAAACAATTTTGAAAACAAAAAACACAATGTTGGGGGCTTCCCTGGTGGTCCATGTGGTTAAGACTCCATGCTTCCAATGCATGGGACACGGGTTCGATCCCTGGTTGGGGAACTAAGATCCCACATGCTGCACGTTGTGGCCAAAAAGTTAAAAACAAAACAAAACAAAAAACCCCCACAATGTTGGAGGATTTACACAACCTGCTTTCAAGTCTTACTGTAAAACTACAGTCATCAAGATAGTTTGGCTTTGACATAAAGACAGGCATAGAGATGAATAAAACAGGATAAAGAGTCTAGAAATACACCCATATATATGTAGTCAATTGGTTTTTGATAAAAGTGCCAAAACAGTACAAGGATAGTCTTTTCAACAAATAGTGCTGGAACAACTGAATATCTATGTGGGAAGAAATGGACCTTGACCCTTACCTCACATCATTAAAAAAAATGAACTGAAAATAGATCATGGGTGTAAATGTAAAAGCTGAAACCCTAAAACTTCTAGTAGAAAACATAAGAGAAAATCTTTGCATCCTTAGGATAATCAAAGACTTCTTAGATAACACAGGAGAATATGCCATAAAACAAAAACGTGATAAATTGTACTTTATCAAAATAGAAAACCTTTGCTCTTCAGAAGACGTTAGGAAAATGAAAACACAAATCACAGACTGTGAAAAAATATTTGCAATATATATGCAGTTGATCCTCATTCACAGATTCTATATTTGCAGATTCACCTACTTACTAAAATTTATAACCCCCAAACCAATATTTGTAGTACTTTTGTGGTCATTTGTGGATATGCACCAGGTGGCAAAAATTTGAGTTGCCCAACATGTGTGTTCCCAGCTGGTGTCAAACAAAATGGTGCTGTGCCTTCCTTTCCATGGCCTATTTAGTGCCAGTATTTTGCATTTTTATTATTTTTTTTGATTTTGCGATTTAGAATGGCCCTAAGCATAATGCTGAAGTACTGTCTAGTGTTCCTAAGTCCAAGAAGGCTATGATGTGCCTTACGGAGAAAATACACGTGTTAAATAAGCTTCATCCAAGCATGAGTTAGAGCACCACTCGCTGTGAGGGTTTTTTTAACATTTTGTTTTATTTTATTTATTTACTTACTTACTTATGGCTGCGTTGGGTCTTCGTTGCTGCGCATGGGCTTTCTTTAGTTGCAGAGAGCAGAGGCTACTCTTCATTGCGGTGTGCAAGCTTCTCATTGCGGTGACTTCTCTTTGTTGCGGAGCACGGGCTCTAGGCGCACGAGCTCTAGGCACACGGGCTTCAGTAGTTGTGGCATGCGGGCTCAGTAGTTGTGGCTCACAGGCTCTAGAGAGCAGGCTCAGTAGTTGTGGCACATGGGCTTAGTTGCTCCGTGGCGTGTGGGATCTTCCCAGACCAGGGCTTGAACCTGTGTCCCCTGCATTGGCAGGCGGATTCTTAACCACTCTGCCACCAGGGAAGTCCTGGAATAACTAGAATCAAAGACAGACCTATAGCAAGTGCTAGGGAGGGTGTGGAACAATGGGAACTTATACATTGCTGGTGGGACAGCCACTTAGGAAAAGTTTGGCAATTACAATGCTCGACATATGTTTACCATATAACCTACCAATTCCACTCCTGATTTTTCACTCAAAATAAATAAAAACATATATCTGCACAAAGACTGTACCAAATGTTCATGACAGTTTTATTCATAATAACCATTAAGTTGGAAACATCCCAAACATCTATTGGCCAGTGAATGGATAAAAAAACAATTTGTGGTATACCCATGTGATGGAATACTACTCAGTACTAAAAAGTAACAAACTACTGATACAGGTAACAGTATGGATGGGTATAAAAAAATGTTATGCTAAAGAGTACCTAGTATATGATTTTATTCATATGAAATTCTAGAAAAGGCAAATCCAATCTATAGTGACAAAGTAAATCAGTGATTACCTAGGACTAGGGTGATATTGGGGTTCATTACAGAAGGGCACAAGGGAACAGTTGGGGTTGATAGAAATATTCTATATCTTGATTATGATGGCAGTTACACAATTTTAAATGTCTGTGAAAACTCATTAAACTGTGATTGAAAATAGGTACAATTTATTGTATGTAAATTGTACATCAAGAAAGCTGCTTTTCGGGCTTCCCTGGTGGCGCAGTGGTTGAGAGTCCGCCTGCCGATGCAGGGGACACGGGTTCGTGCCCCGGTCCGGGAAGATCCCACATGCCGCGGAGCGGCTGGGCCTGTGAGCCATGGCCGCTGAGCCTGCGTGTCCGGAGCCTGTGCTCCGCAACGGGAGAGGCCCGCGTACTGCAAAAAAAAAAAAAAAAAAAAGAAAGCTGCTTTTCAAAGAATGAATTAGTTGGGATTGTTTTGGATTTTAGGAGGAGGATTGTGGATTTGTAGGGGAGGCAACACATTTCCTGAAGAGACATGTTTCATAGGACCAGTACTTGAATACCCGTTTCTTCCTACCTAATGTGTTTCTGAAAAATTCTGCCATTAAATGAAAAAGATTTTTATTACTTTTAGTAGGAAAAACTATGATGCATTCCATCCCAACAGATACCCAAACAAATTTCATAGGTAGAAAAATATATCAACTGAACAGTGAAAACAAGCTTAAGTAGTAAGAATTTAGAAGTAAATAAATACAGACTGTATAACAGACATAATGTAATGAAGCTTTATTGTGTTTATCAAAGGAAGAAAAGATTTGAGAGGGTGGTAGTTGTGGAGGTGGATGTGAGAGAGTTGGTTTTTGGAAGGAGCCTCTTGCTGCACTTTTTTTTTTACTTCACTAATTTTTCAAGCTTTAGGGGGCTTAAATTATCTTGCACTCACTCAAACTGCAGTTAAAAATAAAGTCATAGCATAAACCTGAGAGCACTTTCAATCATATGGAAATTTTAAAGAATTATAGATGAAATGTTATCCCTTCATCCCTCTTGGTTGGCATACATTCACAAAGCAAATGTTTGGGGTTCGTTCAAACATGGCAGACAATACACATTTGGTCCATGTGATGTTCTCTGGAGAATGACAGTGTTGAACAGAATGCACCAATGTTGAAATAGCACTTTTTATAAAACCATTATATAAAAACAAAAGTCTGTTGTATTTTATACACCAGAAACAATTAGAATATAACATGTTTTTTAAAAAATGATAACCTTCCCAATGATACTTAAGGGTTTAATCTCTCAAAAATTTTGTAAGACCTTTATGGAGAAAATTGCAAACTTTATTGACAGACATTAAAGAAAACCTAAGTAAATGTCATGAATTAGAAGGAAAAAAGACATTATACTAAAAACTTTTTTTAAAAGTTTTCTAAAAAGTAATGAACAGTCATTATGTGAGTAAAGTCTGTATTGACATAGACCTGGAATTTGGAAAGTGGATTTAGACTGAGTATCTCATGTGTCTTTCATTTTAATTCTTAAAACAAACTTAAATCACATTTCTTGGGAGGTTTATGCCTGGAATGTTTGAAATACAGATTGCTGTTTCCTCTCCCTGGAGCACTTTGTCTACTTCCTTAGCCCTTTTTCTGTGCTCCTGTTCATCCCTCTATTACAGCCAATATCAATTTATATTATTAATGATGTATATATTTATAGTCTGTGAACTCTCTTAGGTCAGGGACCATCGGGAAATAACTGTAGCAGGCTCTGGAGTTAAGGCCACTTGGATTCTAATCCTGTCTCAACCACTGATTAGCTGTTTAAACTTGAGCAAATTATATAACCTCTCTGTGCCTCATTTGTAAAATGGGAGTGATAAATGGCACCTATTTATAGGACACTGTGATGATTTTAAATAATAATGTGTTAAGTGCTTTCAATAGTACCCAACATATAATCACCATTCAGAAATGTTAGCCATTGTGGTTCTTAGCCATTCAGCAGCACAGACTCTTCCCTGGGTGAGCTCTAAATTTTGAACAATGTGTAATAAATGTGTTAACATTACAGTGATGCCAGTTAGGTGGAATTTAGGACTGAGCAGGTTTTATATATGTGTGGAGCAGAGTACAGTTTGTTTTGAGTAAGAGGTAAGAAGCGTAATGTCAAGTCAGCATCAAGGATGGCGCTAATTAGAACAAGTGAGAACTCTGCTTCACCGATATATTAAGAATGTAAGAATGTGTTCAGATCAGAAAATGATCCTACTCAAAAAGCCACACAGGACTGAACGGCAACCAAGTAACTAGTGTGACAATTTTATGGCCCCTGTGAGAAATTATACTATACAAATAACTTGTGTACTGATTTTCTCAATCTTTTAATCTCTTCAAAATGTGAATACAAAAAAGTGAGCATTACTAATCCTATATGAAGTTGTGTTCAATAAGTACATATTGAATGAACCAATTTAAAAAAAAACGGAACCATCAGTATTATTCTTATCTTCAGAGAATAGCACAATAATGAGCACATGGAAAGCCTACAATTAAATGCTTTTGTGTAAATAAAATTATCTTTATTGCTTGTGATCTGAGTTAGGATTGATAATTCAGTTATTACATTTACCCAATTATTTACGTATACTGAGGATTACTTAGTTTTCATAGAAATCTTAATCTTTCATTTCATGGATTTTGATATGTTTAAATATATAGCTTTGTTAAATGCTTTTGCATTTAATGCATTTGCATTAATCTAATCTACTTATATTAAATTTAATTGCATTCTGACTTCCTGGGATGAATATTTAGTCATTAAACAAAAGGAACATTTTTCAAATAATTATTCATAGTGTCTAAGTAATCCAAGTACTATACTTATTTTAATTCAAACTATAGTATCTTAGGGCTTCCCTGGTGGCTCAGTGGTTGAGAGGCCGCCTGCCGATGCAGGGAACACGGGTTCGTGCCGGTCCGGGAAGATCCCACATGCCACGGAGCGGCTGGGTCCGTGAGCCATGGCCGCTGAGCCTGCGCGTCCAGAGCCTGTGCTCCACAACGGGAGAGGCCACAACAGTGAGAGGCCTGCCTACCACACACACACACACAAAAACATATATATATATATAGTATCTTTGCTTTCAAAAAGTACATAAATACAAATTCTGATATTAATATGAATTTATTTTTTAAATTTATTTATTTATTTTTGGCTGCGCTGGGTCTTCGTTGCTGCACGCGGCCTTTTCTCTAGTTGTGACGAGCAGGAGCTACTCTTTGTTGCGGTGCGCAGGCTTCTCATTGCGGCGGCTTCTCTTTGCTGCGGAGCATGGTCTCTAGGCATGCAGGCTTCAGTAGTTGTGGCACACGGGCTCAGTAGTTGTGGCTTGTGGGCTCTAGAGTGCAGGCTCAGTAGTTGTGGAGCATGGGTTTAGTTGCTCCTTGGCATGTGGGATCTTCCCAGACCAGGGCTTGAACCCATGTCCCCTGCATTGGCAGACAGATTCCCAACCACTGCGCCACCAGGGAAGTCCTTTAATCTGAATTTAAACAATTGAATTTATGAAGTATATTTTCTCTTGAAGTATATTGGCAGTAATGTCCCAACACTCAGTTTTATCAAGAATGTTGATTAGTTAGACTTTCAGTTAGTTCTTTAGCAAGAACAAGTCCAGGAGGAAAGGGCTATTTTTCTTTGTGCCTCAGGGTAGAGGTAAGAACTGGATGCTTATGTCTTCAGGGGAGAAACCCAGGTTCTGTTAGCTTGTATCTTCCCTGTGCGAAGCCTCTTTATCAGGGGTTTCACTTGAGTCCAAGGGAGTTTTTATTCTTCTGCATTTAATTTTTGCACAGCTCTACACATCACCCATTTTTATAAAAAGAGCATTAGTGAGATATTTTACACATACTATAAAATTCATCCATTTAAAGTGTACAGTGTGTTTTTAGTATATTCACAGAAGTGTGCAACCACCATGACAATCTAATTTTGGAATATTTCCATCACCCCAAAAAGAAACCCCATACCCATTAGTGGCCACCCCCATTCCCCTGACTCCACTTCCCACTCCCCAGTCAGCCCTAAGTAATCACTACCTACTTGTTGTCTCTGGATTTCATTCCTTTTTATTGCCAAATAATATTCCATTATATGTATATACCACATTGTTAATCAGTTGATGGACATTTGGGAATTTCCACTTTTTGGCTGTTACGAAAATGCTACTATGAACATTTGTGTGCAAGTTTTTGTGTCATCATCATTTTAAACTTTCTTTTGATGTGGGGGTGTGTTTGTATATTATAAGTTTTGCATTGGGATACCCTGGATATAGTTTTAACTTAGTATGAGTACAATATATATCACCCAGTGATCTAAATACATTTTGCTAAACTTAAAGGTAACAACATTTATTGGTCTCTCATTTGTCGTTTTGAGTCACTCAGAAACTGACTGGGTAAGCAAAAACATAAACCTTTTTGCTTTCATCACTGTCAGTACTGGATTCCATTTAAAGGTCTCTAGAGTTTGATATTTCATATCTTGAGCTAGAATGGAGAAGAATGGCTTATTGTGAATCCAGTTACAGTTGGCTGACTGTCATGGCTAAATGACAACAATAGGTCATACCCTCTGTTTTGTTGTTATTTTTAATCTCGGTCATATATTCTTGTTTTGTTTTTGCATAGAGTGAAACTTTGAAAGAATAGAATGTTTCTGGCACATAGAAATTCATTTCTGTATTGACATTTAGCCTCAAAGACACATCACTGATTATACAGATGAAGTGAATGTACCCAGTAACTCAAGCTGCACTTGGGTAATCATTAAGAAAGCAGTTCAAAGAATGTGATTAATGGTAGGACTATTTAAGTGTTTTATTCACATTGTCTTCTGGCCTTTGACTCAACTCTGGATTTATTAGAAATAGTACCCCTAAATCAAATCAGAACTAGAGAGTACCAGGGACTTAATAAATAGTCTTTAAAATAAACTTTTTAGCAAATTATGAAAACTAGCCTTTATAGTCTCTCTACCTACCCAAAAAATGAGTGTTAGGTATGTTTGGTTACAGGAATGCTAGTTTATTAGAATCAACATGAATAGAGAGGAAAAAAAATGATTTAAAATGTGGTTTTTAGGGACTTCCCTGGTGGCGCAGTGGTTAAGAATCCGCCTGCCAATGCAGGGGACACGGGTTCGAGCCCTGGTCCCACATGCCGCGGAGCAACTAAACCCTTGCGCCACAACTACTGAGCCTGCACTCTAGAGCCGAAGAGCCACAACTACTGAAGCCCGTGTGCCTAGAGCCCGTGCTCCACAAGAGAAGCCGCTGTAGCGAGAAGCCCGTGCACCGCAACGAAGAGTACCCCCACTCGCTGCAACTAGAGAAAGCCCGCGTGCAGCAACGAAGACCCAATGCAGCCAAAAATAAATAAATAAATAAATAAATTTATAAACTAAAATAAAATAAAATGTGGTTTTTAGATGGAATTATTTCAGGTTGATCTTACAAGCACAGGATTTTTAACTCATTAGGATATTATTCTCCACCCTGGACTTTATAAATTATTTCTTCTGAATAAGAATAAAAGCATTTAAATAAAGCGTTTAAAATAAAAGCATGGTAGCTGTCTCCATTTTTTAAAAAGTCTTGCAAAAACATCAATCTACAAAAAGAAACGACTTAGGAGCAAGTCACTTGACTTAACTGTTGTTTGGTTGTTGACTGTCACAGCTTTTTGCTTAACCAAATACGGTGAATAGTTATAATTGGTTTAGTTTCTGCCAAATTTTGGATAGATCAAATTTGTTATTTGTGATTTAACTTCTTAAAGCAGGGCCATTTCTTATACTACTTTGGTATCCACAAGAAATCCCAAATGATGCTGGGAATTAAGAGGGTACTTAAAGCTTCCTTTAAGATCTATTTCATAACGTTCACTTGCATTTTACACCAGTGGCCTAGCGGAAAGCATTTCAAAAGGAGCGGTCCTTAGCTTGCAGGTCCTTAGCTTGTTCCTAGACAGTATATTCCTAAGGGGTCAGTTCAAATATCACTCCTTTTCTAAAGCTTTTCCTGTCCATCCAACCCAAACCTTCTGCGGAATTAATTATCCCCGTGTCTGTCTTCATAATGTGTTATATACTCCTCTTATAGCTTGGATGACATGACTTGATAATTATTTATTTTCCAGTCTGTCTTCTGACAGATTCTCAAGGAAGGTTAAGGATTATATTATAACCTTAACATTAAACATAATGCATGGCACTAGAGATAGAGCTGAAGTTTTGGTAAAAATTCTAATCCTTGGCTGAATTTTAATTTCTCCCTTTGTTGCTCATAGAGCAGATAGTCTCTCCTACTTTTAATATGATTTTTAATTAATTAATTAATTAATTATTTTTTGTTGCTGTGCTCAGGCTTTCTCTAGTTGCGGCGAGCGGGGGTTACTCTTCATTGCAGTGTGTGGGCTTCTCATTGCAGTGGCTTCTCTTGTTGTGGAGCATGGGCTCTAGGTGCACGGGCTTCAGTAGTTGTGGCACACGGGCTCAGTAGTTGTGGCTTGTGGGCTCTAGAGCGCAGGCTCAGTAGTTGTGGCGCACAGGCTTAGTTGCTCCACGGCATGTGGGATCTTCCCAGACCAGGGCTCAAACCCGTGTCCCCTGCATTGGCAGGCAGGTTCTTAACCACTGCGCCACCAGGGAAGCCCCTCTCTTCTACTTTTAACTTTATGGTAAGAAATATGCTTTATGATCATAATTTTAATAAAATTAAAATTTTATTAGTAATTCTTGTAGTAATGAATTAGAACTGCCTCTAGAGTTTCTGATTCAGTAGATTTGAGATGGAGACCTGACAATGTGTATGTCTAACATGTTCCCAAAGTGATGCTAATGTGGTTGGTCTAGGGACCATGCCTTGAGAACCACTGATACAGGTAATAAATGCTAACTAACCTACCTGAAAACCTCTACTATATTGAAATAGGATCTGTTCCTGATTTCCCCACCTAACTTTCTTTTTAAGGTCTTGGGGGAAAAAAGTACTCCATAATTGCAAAGCTCTCTACAAGTATCTACACAGAGCACAATTAAGCTGTTGATGAGCAAACTTTAGTGCCCAAAGGAGGGGAGGGTTTTTCTAAGGAAGATTGGTTGATCTCTCTTGGTGTCTCATTATCTGCAAGCATAAGAGTATGTAGTGGGCGAGCAGTTAGAACTTGTTGACTAGCTGATGAAACTAGTTTAGAACTCTGACCTTTGATTTTGAGGCCAGTGGTCTAGCATCTATAAAATGCTTCTTTTCACTTTCGCTTCTTTTTTGGTTTGAATGCAAATAAAATTAATGAAAAAGATATTTTAACTTTAATTATTAAGCATTATAGGAAATGTTTATATAGTATCTAACCATATTTCCCCTTCTATTATATTTTGCCGTATTGATCACACATAAGTTGTTTTTAAGATCCTAAATTATGACCTGTACTATCAATGAAAGAGTGTTTTTTTCATTCAGTACATGCCTATTATTATGTTAACTATGTATAGGTTAAACTCGAGTTTCAGTGAAGCAGACTATTATACACAGTATAATATAATTTTCTGGCTGTGGATATTTTTGTGTTCTAATTCTTTTATGTTAATAATTCACATATGTTGTAAATAAGATTTTTCAGAAACATCAAAACTGGATATTTTGAAAAAAAGGTTAACTAGCTGTAATTTCTACTCACAAGGTAAATAACCACTACCATATTGTTATGGACCTGGGCCCTTGGACTCTTTATTCAATAGAAATTGATAAGAGGCCAGATGAGAATTCCAGTCAAGGCTTTATTGGGGCTCGTGCTGCAGTACAAGGGAGTGAAAACAAGAGACAGGTACTCTTGCTCTCTCTCTGAGAGGAGCTGCTTGGGTCCTTAAAAGGGGTAACAACAGGGGTGGGTCCATGGGTTGGGCAGGAGGTGTAGCTTAGGTGATCTGCCCACCCCTTTAGTGGTGCCAGGTACAGGGATCCTGCACAGTGCCCTGCTTTTGCTCTCAGCACCTCAGAAATGGCAGTTGGTTTGTGGCCTTTTTGAATCCTGTTGATCATAATTGCCCCAACTGTGCACGTGTGCAGTTGTTTTTAGTCCCTTATAGTTTCTTTGTATTCTGTCACTCAAAGAGATGTTAGTCCAGGTGAAAGCACTCCGGTAAAAGGTCCCAGGTCCCAGCCTATCTCAATATGACTTCCTAAGTAGACACGTCATACGATCAAGTTCTTACCTTGATGTGATGTGGTTTTAAAAGAAATTCATAATCAAGTGAAGACAGTAATTGTTGTACATTTGTACTACTACATTATTTTAGAGGAAAAAGAGGATTTTTAAATTAAGCTTTACTGGATAAATACTATATATTGGGTATTTTTTCCAAGTCTGTTAGGGAAAATATCTTTAAAAGTGTCTACCATTGATGAACTTATTGTCTGGTCAAGTTGAAAACATGAACCATACATATGTGAAACCACAATGCCAACAATTAAAAATCAAATTATCGGGTAGAACAAGTAATTTGTGTTAAAATTGGATAAATCGTCATCTGTGAAGTAAAAGAGTGATCAAAGTGAAGTAGGATTATTGAGGTCATTTATATTCACAGTTGTTGATAGTATGAGGAAAAACTAGCTGAAAGTTAACAGGACTAGTGAACGTTTAGATTAAGCTATTCCTTTTGTAACTTTGTTTAGATTAGGCTATTCCTTTTAGCTATTGGACTGGCCTCAGCCTTAAAGTTAGGCTTGCTACCAACCCTAAAGCTTTCTTTTTTTAAATTTTATTGAAGTATAGTTGATTTACAATGTGTTAATTTCTGCTGTAGCAACCCTAAAGCTTTTTATGAGAAGATTCAATAAATGTGTAACTTGGATTTCCCTGGTGGCACGGTGGTTAAGAATCTGCCTGCCAATGCAGGGGACATAGGTTTGAGCCCTGGTCCAGGAAGATCCCACATGCTGTGGAACAACTAACTAAGCCTGTGTGCCACAACTACTGAGCCTGTGCTCTAGAGCTCACGAGCCACAACTACTGAAGCCCACGCACCTAGAGCCCATGCTCTGCAACAAGAGAAGCCACTGCAATGAGAAGCCCACGCACCGCAACAAAGAGCAGCCCCCGCTCGCTGTAACTAGAGAAAGCCTGCGCGCAGCAACGAAGACCCAACGCAGCCAAGAATAAATAAATAAATAAATTTATATAAATAAATAAATGAGTGACCAAAGACTCATTCTCTCCACCTCCCAAAGAATTTTTTAGAAGCAAAATGTTGAACCAGAGAGCTCCCCTCATAGCTATTTTATGAATAAATTGAAAATTGTGCTCTTAGATTTGTCTGTATGATTTCTTAAATAAAGGTTGGAAGGCAGCAGCTTATTATTATTAGGCTTAACCTGAGTTAGATTTGGTAGAGTTTAAAAAATATGTAATCTGCTTTTGATTGTTTGGTCATGTGTCATTTGTTCCTCATCCAAAGAATTTAACAATGGAAATAAACATTCATGACATGAAAAGTCACCCCCTTTCTACAGCTTTTCCTGTCCATCCATTTCCAAGTCCTCTGCAGAATTAATTATCCCCATCTCTGTTCCCTGGCCTACTCTTCATTGTATTATGATATGTAGTGATAATGAGGAAAAGCTGTATTTCCAGAGAAGCATTTGGTGAAGTTTTCTGTTTACTATGGAGATTTTCAAGCATATACTAACTAGAAAGAATGCTATAATGAACTCCACATACCCATCCCCAGCTTCAATAATTGTCAACTTTCTGCCATTCTTGTTGTATCTCTGCCCCCTTATATCACACTTTTTGTTGTGGTTGTGTTGTTGGCCGGAGTATTTTAAAGCAAATCCTAGTACCATGTCATTCATAAATAATTTAGTATGTATCTCTAACCAAGAAGGCCTTTAAAAAACACACACAATTATTACACCAAACAACATAAAATAATAATTCCTTAGTAACGTCTTATAGTCCATGTCCAGTTTGGTTAAAAATTGTGTTTTTCACAGTTGGTTTGTATGAGTCAACATCTGGACAGGGTCTACACATTGCATTTGATTGACATCAGTCTTCAGTCACTTCATCATCTCTATAAGCACACTCTTCTTCTAGGTTATCCCCCCCGCCCCATGCTATTTAATTGCTGAAGAAACTGGGTTGTTTGTCCAGGAGGACCTCCCACATTTTAAATTTGGATGATTTTTCTCATGGTGGTAGCATTCCACATGGTCCTCTTTTCCCCCAAATTTCCTGTAATCTAGTAGAGTTAGAGAATAAAGTGGGTTCGGAGTCAGTCTTTTTGGCAAGAATGCTTCATAAGTGTACTTGCTATTGTTGCATATGAAACACAGGACCTTCATTTGTTCTAGTTTCAGTGAAGATCAGTGGGTTTAGGTGGTATCAGTCTCATTCTTTCCATAATAATAATAATGATGATGATTACTATTCTAATAAATCAGCAACTATTTGGTTTCCCTGAAATGTGGTCCAAAGAGGAAAGGCAGAAAAAATGCTTGATTTTCCCCCTCTTTTACTTACCAATTTTCAGAACATGAAATGAGTTGAAGTGACTGAGGGCTTTTAAGAAATATTATAGTAAAATATAATATATTAAATATAAAACAGTATACTAGTGTATTATAATTTAATATAATACATTATATTAATATTATATTAAATATAATACATTAAAATACTATTTAATGTATTTCTAAGCACTATAATCATTATTGTTTTTGACACTCAAAACTGTCCCATCTTTAGTTAGTGGACACCCCTTTATGCTGACTTCTGTGTCATTTGACATGACCCTAGTAATCTTTGGTAACTTCCTTCCTTTCAGCGTGTCAAGATATTCCTTGTTCATTTACTTCAGACTTAGAATCTTATCCATTTCTCCAAGGAACCCTGGGAGTAGAAATCTTCGTTTTAGTAGAAATCTAAGTACTAAGAGTATTAATTGGTACTGGACTGTCATTGCTTCTGGGCTTTTTCCATGGACAGAGTTGGTAAATGAGTTGTTGTTGTTTTGTTTTTTAAGAGAAAAAGAAATTGTGTTCCTACCAATATGCCCAGTTTAAATTAAAGATGTTTAAGGGGGGGGCTTCCCTGGTGGCGCAGTGGTTGAGAGTCCGTCTGCCGATGCAGGGGACGCGGGTTCGTGCCCCGGTCTGGGAGGATCCCACATGCCGTGGAGCGGCTGGGCCCGTGAGCCATGGCCGCTGAGCCTGCGCGTCCGGAGCCTGTGCTCCGCAACGGGAGAGGCCGCAGCAGTGAGAGGCCCGCGTACCGCAAAAAAAAAAAAAAAAAAAAGATGTTTAAGGGTTTTAACTTAATGTATTCGGGGTTTTTTTTAAATTTTAATTTTATTGGAGTTTAGTTGATTTACAACGTTATGTTAGTTTCAGGAGCACGGCAGAGTTATTCAGTTATACATATACATATATTCATTCTTTTTTAGATTCTTTTCTCATATACAATGTATTTGATTTTATAATAGTATGTCTTTTACTCTGGAAATCTTGATTTCTAATAACTAACATAATTATTTATGTTTTAACCCACAATGAGACTAGCATCAAAAGAACTAACTACATATAACAACAAGACTGCTGAATGCAATTTAAGATTTCTCTGTGCCTCATTTATATCTTTAGGATATGTACTTGTAGGGATATATAGTCAGAATGTGTCTTTTAGAATTATTTAAACTTTTGTACTGTGTGGTTATTGCCAAATTTTAGAGATTCAAGTTATTTTCAGTTTATTTACACTTTTAAAGATTGCCATTTTTCTATTTAATGAATTTTTTAATGTATAAAATATTTATATGGTGTCCCAAAGTAAAACATATAAAATAAGGTGCATCCAAAGTCTACCTTCCACCTCTATCCTACCCCCTCTCTTTTTCCTCTTCTAGGTAACCATCTTTATTAGTAAAAAATACTAAACTTTATCCTTCCATTATTTCTTTTGAAAATATAAGTAAATATACCTGTGTATTTCTCCATGTCCTAATTTTCCACATAAGGTAATATATTATACATAGTGTTCTGCGCCTTGCTTTTTTTCCGCTCAGCAGTATGTTCTGGAGATCACTCCATAGCAATATATAGGTCTCTTCTTCATTCCTTCATACAGTTGCACAGGACTCTGTAGTATGGAGTCCCTTCCCTAAATTTGAGTTGTTTCCAATCTTCAGTTATTACAGATAGTGCTGAAATGAATAGGAATATGAATACCCTATGTAATATTTTTGCTGGTGTATCTTTGGGTAGCTACCTAGAAGTAAAATTGCTGGGTCAAAAACATAGGTAATTTTACTAGGACAAAAATTTCTTATGCACAGTATTGAATTAAGAATTGAAAAGGAAGCAGATTTCCTCTTTCCTCATATATGAATAAATTATTTCAATAGATATATAGTTGACCACCTCCCATGTGCCTGGTATTGTTCTAGTTGCTGAGGATAGAGCAGGAGGCTTTGTAGAACTTCAAGGAGCATGAAGAGAAATAAACAAAGTTAATTTCAGATTTTGGTAAGTGCTGTGAAGGAAGTAAATGTGTTGATATGAAAGAAAGTAACCAAGAGGACTCACTTTGGATAGGGTGGCCACAGAAGGCCTCTTTGAAAAGGTGATGTTTGAACTGAGATTTGACAGATTAAAAAAATGATTAACGTTGCCATTTATAGACTTTCCTACTATACGCCAGGCAATATAAAGGATTTTCATACCTCATTTTATCTCACAAGACTGCAAAGTCTATTTTATAATTACATTTTATGAATGAGAAAACTGATGCTCATAAAAATAATTTGCTTAAGGTCTTAACACCTGTAAATGGGGGGGGGGAGGGGGGCTGGGATTTGAATCAAAGCTAGACCCATCTAATTCCAAAGCCAGATAAGAGAAATCCTTTTTACTGTATACATTGCCTCTCTTACCCAGAAAGAAAGCAGAGAATACCGAGTTAACATAGTAAATGGTTTAGACTCTTGTTTTAACCTGGCAGAAATACAGTGTTTTGTTTTTTTTCTTTTAAAGCACTGTTCACATTTACTACTGAATGATTACAAATTCAGAATACATATGCTTGTTTTCTTTGGGAGTATTTGTTATATAACAAAATAGAAAAACATGTCTTCTTGTCCAAGCTAAGTAAAACAATTTCAATATCTGTTTTTATTGTTTTCAACTTAATGATGGTTCTCTGTTTAAAATACCGTAGCAAGAACCTAGGGGCAGGACAGGAATAAAGATGCAGACCTACTAGAGAATGGACTTGAGGACACGGGTGGGGGAAGGGTAAGCTGGGACAAAGTGAGAGAGCAGCATGGACATATATACACTACCAAATGTAAAACCGATAGCTAGTGGGAAGCAGCCGCATAGCACAGGGAGATCAGCTTGGTGCTTTGTGACCACCTAGAGGGGTGGGATAGGGAGGGTGGGAGGGAGAGGCAAGAGGGAAGAGATATGGCGATATATGTATATGTATAGCTGATTCACTTTGTTATAAAGCAGAAACTAACACACCATTATAAAGTTATACTCCAATAAAGATGTTAAAAAATAAATAAATAAAATTTTAAAAATAAAATAAAATACCGTAGCAAAAATATCCCCCAGATATTTCTAGCCTATTAGAATAATGCATCTTCTAAGTATCCTATTTATTTATTTCACAAATATTTGTTAAAATCTATATTCAAGGTACTTTACAGTGTCTATTTGAAATAACTTCATTAAATGAAATAACCAAAACATTCAAGGGACTTCCCTGGCGGGCCAGTGGTTAAGACGAGGTGCTTCCACTGCAGGGGGTGCGGGTTAGGTCCCTTGTCAGGGAACTAAGATCCTGCATGCCTTGCAGACTGACCAAAACAAAAACAAAAACACGTTCAAGGTTCTGTAAATAGCCATAAAATTAATCTTAGGGGGAAATTTCTTCTTGTGCCAGCACTTACTGAGGACTTAAATGTATTGTCTTAAGTCTCATACAACCCACTCAGGTAGGTACTAATCCCCTATTTTACAGATGAAGGAACTGAGGCACAAAGAGGCTACATAATTTACCAGAGAGCACCATCTAATAAGTGATAGATTCAGACCAAAGTTCAAATCCTATGCGATCATAGGTTTTTCTATATCATATATATTAAAAGGTCATATCAAACAACAAGAAAGTAGGGAAATATATTCTTCCTTTCTGGTGAGTTAAGTCCATACTACTGTCAGATGAACCATGCGTGAAGATTCATAGACATTTTCTTTGGTATCTTAAACTGGAACTACCTGCAGTTAAAAGTCAGATTCTAATTTTACAAACAAGGCCACCTCTAACAAAATTACAATAAAATGATCTTATTCCCTGGCTTAAAGAAAAATTCTCCAGTAACTATAGGAGTGCTTGTGGTATCAAGACAGCATCTTCTATCTCTATGTAAGTCATAAGCAAAGTGATATTGTGGTGAAAAAATAGTGGCATGAATAATACCTGCTCACAGCCCAAGACATTTGATGTATCTTGGGCCTCAGTGTTTGTCGGATTTTGCAATTTCATGAGCAAGATTTGTATTTTTTTAAAGTTCTATATTTCTCTGTGTTCCACTTGATATCAAATCTGTATTCTTAGATCGTAGCGTTTCATTAAAAAAAATAAATAATCTCAGCCCCTCCTTCCTCTCCTCCCCCTCCCCCCACACTCATTTCGTATAATATGGTAATGATATCACCGTAGCTGTAATTACGGGTCATCTTCATTTCTTTCATCTCTGCCTGTTCTGATGGCTTCATTCCTTTGACGGAAAAGATTTGGCTCTGGGTGCTATGATTATTTTGTTAAGCGTTATTCGAATAGACAGGAGTGAGAGAAATTAATCAATCCAAATGCAATTAGCATCATGTTTAACCCAGTGATGGACGTCTCAAGGTGAAACAGCCAGGGGAGTTTCAGACATTATTATTCAATCCAGTGGTTCTTATCTAAATTATAATCAAGAGAGGTTTTTATTGGCTTCGCAGTGTGAAGATGTAACTCTTTCCCTGCCCTGTGGGTCAAGAAGACTGGGGCCTCCATCCTCTGTAGACGTTTGCTGCTGCCAGCACCTTGAGGTGGGGATGTTCCAAGCAGGAGGATTTTCTTAATATCCAAGTCCTTTGAAATTCATCTATACTGTGATCTTGGTCTGATTTTCCTGGGAGTGGGATATTGCCTGTGAATAAATTACTCTAACTTGGGGCAAAATATTTTGTGTCCTGATGAAATCAGTTTGACTAGTTCTTTCTTAACCTTACATGATAGATTATTATTGCTGTACTCACTTTATGAATGAGGAAATTAAGACTGTGTGAAGCTACTAGCCTTTGGTCACAATAAGTGTTTCACCACGATGTATTACTATGTGAAGGCCCTGAAGTGTGAATGTTCTGCAAAAATTTATGAGTATTTAATAAAAGTTTGCCCCGAGTGTATTAATCCATTGCTTTGATCTCATTGCTGTTCGTTCAACTGAGTTTACCCTTGGAAGTGGAACCAAGTGAAATAGGCCTGTGAGGCCCTCTGAAGAGGAAACAAAATACAAATAAGAAGTTTTTAGGTCTCATTTCTTGAACACAAATCTTTGGGGTTTGTTGTTATTGTTTTGGTTTGTTTTTTAGTAGGGAGAAGGATGATAAAAGGGGTTGAATATTTGAAATCTAGTCTTGTTTTGCTCTTGAAAGAGGGCAGAGCAAGGAGAGTTGATGGAGAAACATAGGCTTTCACCTGAATACAGCATTTTTCAAATACCTGACAATTAAGATTCTTCTACTTCTTTCAGCCTTCAGGCATCATGGATGACACTTCCCGTATTTTATGTTCCTGCTTGATGGTTTATATTCTGAGAATAAATCTGTTGGCTGGATGTTTCTGTCCTTTTTTTCCCCCTGTTGTGAAAAGCCATTAAAATTATTTTCCATATTGGAACTGTCCAAATGCATTTAACTGTACATTGAGTCCTGGCTTTTCTTTTTTATATTACTTCCTGGATAAAACATTCTCTGGAAGTGGCCCTTGCTATGAATTGAAAAAAAAATGTTTGATATAAAATTATCTTTTCCTGAATTCACGGGAGAGAACATAGTTCTTAGCCACCCCACTCTTTTAGAAGAAAAAGTCATGTTAGAGAGACAAGACACTGAATAGAAAGAGAATCTGGGAAGTGTGCCCCAAAAAGGATTTTCCGAGAATCCTTAGGATGAAGATTTTCATAGTCAATGATAGTTTGGTCATGGATGTAGCATCCAGACTGTTTTTTTCTTAGATATTATTTCCTTCTCAAAGAATTTTGGGCAAAAGCCTAAGGCTGTTCTGTCTGCCTTCAAATGCCGCTTTTATATATTTTAGAGAAAAGTGAGATTTCTACCATAAAATCTTTTCTTTTAAATTTATTTATTTTTGGCTGCGTTGGGTCTTCCTTGCGGTGCACGGGCTCTAGGCGCTTGGGCTTCAGTAGTTGTGGCACATGGGCTCAGTAGTTGTGGCACACGGGCTCAGTAGTTGTGGCTCGCGGGCTTTAGAGTGCAGGCTCAGTAGTTGTGGTGCATGGGCTTAGTTGCTCTGCGGCACGTGGGGTCTTCTTGGACCACGGCTCAAACCTGTGTCCCCTACGTTAGCAGGCGGTTTCTCAATCACTGCACCACCAGGGAAGTCCCTCTACCATAAACTCTTAGGTTGAGTGGACTATCCCACAAGAGTTGACTGAGAATGGTCAGTAGACCATATTACAATTACACCATTTTCTGAGGGCCACCAAGTATTCAAATGAGGTCCCAAGAGAGTTCCTTCTCATCCAGGAACACCATGCTCAGTTCATAGCACCTTCTGCTCTTGACAGTGGCCCCAGCCACTCTCATATCAGAGGCATTATAAAGTGCTTAGTCCTTGACTTGAATTATTGATCACTTAGTGATAGGTTTTTGTGGAGGTCTGAACTGGAGCATGGTGAATCTCAGTCTGGGGGCCTGCCTGGAACTGCTCTGCTGTACGCCGGCCCTATGCCGGAGTGACAGGAAAACTTTCTCATTCTTGTGAGAGAGAAATCAGCACTGTAAATCACATTGGTTTCCTTTGTTCTCCTCTGATGTACCAAGGTACCTGTGAACAGCTAGATAGCTCCATCTCAAAGGCCACTTCTCATTTATTTGAATTTTCCCTAATACCTAGTACATAGTAGGTAGGCTGTGTACGTGACTAACTTAACTATTCATCCATCCCCTTCATGCTTCTCTTCTGCATAGCACACACTCATGACTAGGAGGTCCCTCAGGGGAATTAGAACGCCTTCAACTAAAAAATAATTGTTTAAAAAAAGTCAAAACTGTAATCATAACAAATGGCATCATTTCTACAAAACACCTTCTATAAATCTAGTTAAATAGATAACCTTTTAGCACATTGATTTAAACCGAACTAACTAGGGTTTTATGTGCTCCTTTTTGCTAGAAGAAGCTGCTGGTGTAGTTAAGGAAGGTCGCTGCCTCTAACTAGCACCCAGGTTTGAACCTCCAGAGTATACGTGTTACACAGATGCAAGTCAGGCACGTTTCCCTTTGTTTTACATTTGAGAGCCTTTAAAAAATAAATAGTTCATCCTCTTTTTGCCACTCCTGGTGCTGCTTGTGTGTGCATTCGGTACTGACCTGGTACCTTTTCTCTTTTGTGAAATGGCAGCTGCGGAGACTCTGTTGTTTCCCATGACCGATGGAAAACCCAAGGAAGGAGTCAAGGCTAAGAACAATGATCATATTAATTTGAAGGTGGCGGGGCTGGACAGTTCTGTGGCGCACAGATTAAGATTAAGCATACGCCACTTAGTAAACTAATGAAGGCTTACTGTGAATGACAGGGTTTGTCATTTGAGGTAGGTCAGATTCCAGCTTAATAGGCAGCCAATTCATGAAACAGACACACTGTGAGAGCAAAATAACTTACTGGATTATGGAAGAGAAGGGCTGAATGAGCATGCCACTAATGGAGGAGGGGGCGCTGTCACGGAACCAGCATTCTGCCCCAGTTGTTGTCGATCAAAACATAGCATTGGTCATTTAGCTTAAAAAAAAATAAAGGGAATATGCTCGTGTACATCACCAGTTACTTTAAGTACAGTAAAGGAGTGAGGAAATGGTACATGGAAGAACAGAGAAATCCATACTATAGTAGCCAAGATGCTGTCAGTGTGTTCCAGCAGCAGACAGGAGGTGTCTGCTATGAAGGGAACTTGCTCTTTACTCCAGATCTCAGTTCCCACAGACCAAGAAGACCTTCGCAGTTAGAAGACTGCAGTTTGGTTCTCCCACATCCTGACTACTACAGTATGGACTTCTCTATTCTTTCATATACCCCTTCCTCACGTCTTTATTGTAGTTGAAGTAACTAGTGTACACAAGCATATTGGCTTTTTTTTTTTTTTAAGCTAAATGACCAGTGTTATGTTTTGCTTGACAAGAACTGGGGCAGAATTCTGGTTCTGTAACAGTCCCCCCTCTCTCCATTAGTGGCGTGCTCATTCAGTCCTTGTCTTTCATATTCAAGTAGGTTATTTTGCTCTCACTGTTTAACAGAAATCAAACAAACAAAAATCCTTGCATACCTTGTTCCATTGGAGAATTTTAATGTTTTTCACTTCATCACTGTAAAACCCAGGGCAGTTTTATAACTTTTTGTACATAGCTGTTACGTGTAAGGCAATCTGTCTTTAAGCAGGGATAAATTACTCTAAACGAAATGAATCCTAGATAATTTTCCCATCAAGTATCTGGTTGCTTAAATAAACTTCTTGTTTGACATGAAAGAAAGAGTCATACAGTAGCTAGCATTTACAGAATGCCTGTGTGACCCTTGTATTAATCCCATCTTGAACAGATGAGGTGACTGAAACACAGAGAGATGACTTGGGTGACTTGCCCGCGGTGGTTCAGGCTCAGTGTAGGAGCTGGGGTTTGAATCGAAGCCTGTCCAATGCTAAAAGCCCTGCTCTCGGGAATTCCTTGGTGTTACAGTGGTTAGGACTCCACGCTTCCATTGCTGGGGGCCCGGGTTCAATCCCTGGTCAGGGAACTAGGGTCCTGCAAGCTACACAGCGCAGCCAAAATAAATAAATGAATGAATGAATGAATAAATAAATAAATACATGCATGCCCTGCTCTTTTCACAGCGTTATGCTGTCTCCTTTGTTTCCTGGCCACTCAGAGTCTCCTAAACAGCCAGTTGTTGCTTTTCAGGATATGAGAGAACCATCCGCCTCGCTAATGTTTTTATTTATATTGATTTAATTATATTGAGGCACAATATAAATATTTAAAGTGGTTTGCATTGGAACTGCAAACCAAATGCTATGAGTTTCTTCCATTTCATTAAAAGTTACTTAATCTTTACATTGTTCCCTATATGAAAGCCAAGCAGAATTTTATCAGGCAGTTGCCTCAAAGTTATAATCTGGAAAATCTTTCTATAATGAAACCCATATGTCATGGGCGAAAGGTGCAAAGCCCTGGCATAGAGGGCTGGTCTCGTGAGAGATTCTGCACCCAATCTCGTTAACCAGGGTGCCTCTGGTAATCCCTCATGCCCTCACTGGTGAGAAATCAGTCTGTACCACTGAATCTTTTTCAACCAGCCACCGGAAGATTTACCACAGAGAAGACGGTTTGGGGATAGTCATTGTGGAAAGGGAGCCAGAGACAAGGCTAAATGTAGGATGGCGGAATTGGAGAGTCTAAAGAAGAGATTACATTAAAGCACACACCACCTTCACAGCAAGCAGAATGGAGTCCTCCCTTCCGCCCTGACCTCTCTAAAGTATACCCAGGTATTTACAGCTGCTGTGAACCTGACAGCCCTAGGGAAACTATGAAGGGGTGACAGAAACTGCATCAACCTGGAAGTTGATTATAGTTTATCCATTTGCTGTCTTTGAATGTGTCCCCTGTCCCACACTCAGCAGCAGTTCACATGTTCACCCTTTGGTGAGAGTCCTGACTATGGCTTTCTCAGTTTATGGTCTGTGCCCAGCATAGGAGGGCCTGTAAATCATGACTTGACGTGGAGGTCATGCTTCTCTTCTGCAGAGCATACACTGGTGGCTGATGACCAGTGGATCCCTCTGAGCTTAGTGATTCGACTGTGGTAGCAGTGTTGCCTTCCTGTTGAATCTTGTAATCCTAGAGAATCAATCCAGAACCAGAAAATAGTTAAGAAATGGTGTTAACTCCAGATAAAACTTTCTCTAGCAACTTCATGGTCCCCAGGATCGTCTTCTAACACATTGTGGGAAAAGAGAAGCAGGAGAGAAGGCAGGAATTGGAAGTGCCAAGCTGAAGAGTATGTAATCTTACCCTGGTCATTAGTGCAAGAACTATACCAAGTGGTAACTGTTGGAAAGAAGGGATGGAACTAGGCAGGAGGACATAGAAATACCTTACTGTCCTCTGTCAGCAAGCATAGATTTCTCTAAAGGTTTTTTCCCAAAGAGACTTGAAATCCTTGGTGGGAGTTTTCTAGTAAAACACGTTTCCATTGTAAACCCTACTGGAAGGGGTGTGTGTGTGTGTGTGTGTGTGTGTGTGTAGAAGAGGAATACAGAATAGTAGCAGAAGGCTGTCTCCCTACTCCTAGTGGGATTTTGTAGCAGCACGTGTGAGTTTGTTTCAGAAGTCAAAAACGAACAGATGTTGGTATAAATTACCTCTGTGTCTGATGTCTTGCAAATTAAAAGCGCGGTTGGCATCGCTAAACAATTTCACTAGGTTTGGGGGGGTGTGTAGTTAGCGGGTGGTGATTACTATAGCAGGTCGGTAAGAATCTTTACATTGCAGTAGAACAGGAGAGCCAAGGATAAAGAGATGAGGAATAATATAAGGGGTATATGAATTAATCAGAGATGTTAACATCTCTGATGACAAGTGAACAGGAGGGCATGTGCTCCGGAGCAGCCCCTGACTCACAGCAATTTCTCTGCACTAAAAGGGGCTGGTGCCTAGGATGTGATATATAGGGCACAGCCCTCCGTTAGGGAGCAGCTAGCTGTGTCACAAATTTGTGTATCTCCTATATAGGAACAGCGAGTAGGCAAACTTTCACCCCTCCCACGTAAAAGATGATGTCTTTTGGAATACTTCTACTTTTACGGTGGTTCGCTGCAGCTCTGTGTACTTAATTAGGTTGAAGGGGGAGGAATGACTGAGTGGAAGGGGGGTTGTTAAAAAGGATTGGTTAAATTCAAGGAGAGCTTGCCACTGAGAGACTTTGGAATATCCATTTTTTTTCCTTTTAAATCCTTTTGATCCCTCGAATAGATTGGGTCTTGTAAAATTTTAAGTCTTAAAATATTGGTCATTCTCCCATTTGGGGAAGAAAAGAGCAAAGAGTTGTGGGACATGAAGGACAGTAGGCAGAAATAATTAGTAAGATCAGTACAGTGCTCCTGGCCCAGGATTTTTGGAACAGGGCTCTGTTCTACCCAGCTGAGTATTGTATTACTCAAGTCTGATTTCCAGAGCACCTGCTTCTAGCCACTTTGCAGGATCATTTGATACTGTGTTTAAATTCATTAATAAGCACTGGAGAGTAGGCAGAAAACCAATCCAAGTAGGAATAAATGATGCGACCCACTCTGGCCAAAAGTATAAGTCAATTCCTATTGATCAGGCTGAGGGAAAAGATTCCAAGGAATGGGATTTTCGAGATTGCTAGCCTCCCTTATCACAATTCATTCACTTATTCACTTAGGAAATACTGCATGCAAGAGAAGCAATAGACTACTTACCCTCCTCTGAAAGGCGCTGTGTTAATAATACCACTATACCCAGCATGATCATGGCTGAATACCCGAGGGGGCGGGGCAGGTGGCATTAATATGCTACTCATTTTACAGATGAAGAAACTGAGGCGCAGAGATCTTTCCCATCTCAAGGTCTCGCCCAGCTGATAAATATTAGAGTTGGAACTTAAACTGCATTCATATCCTGTGTTCTCTGAAAGAAATCCATGCTCCCTCCCCTGGGCAATAAAATACTTGTTTGGATTTCTTCTAGAGTAGTTAGTCCTTGTCCCTGGATCTCTCCATGAATCTGGCACTACTTCCATCAAGGGAAATGACTTTTCTTGCCGAATAAGCAAGGTAAATTTTAAAAGAATCCCACAATGTAGAGAATGGAGCAATGAGGGTCACTAACAAGTCTTATTGTTTGTCTGTGAAATGGAAGGAAACTAACTTTACTCTGTTCCTACTTGGTTCTAGTTCTTTTGTATATTATCATTCATCCGGCCAACATTTATTCAGCAGATACCGGGTCCAGCACTATGCTAGGTGCTGGTGATAAAAAGAATAATAAAACACAATCTCTGCCCTCAGTTCTTCGACTTCCATGGAGGAAGACAAGTATATCAACAAGTAATTGCAAGTCTTATAGGAACTTTGTATGTATGGGATTTGGCGTAAACCCACTAAGGAAGGAATGGTCAGTTTGATTTGGGCCAGGGTACGGTTGAGGGCACATGAGACAAGCCCAACGCTGGGGCTTCCATTCCTAGTTAATGGGATTTCCTTTCCCTTTGTTGGAGCTTTGGAACTTGTGAAAGATGGGGAATGTATAGACTGCAGTTACCAAAAGCTTTCCTGGTTACAAAGTTTGTATTGTTTTATTTCTTCCTTGTACAAATGAACCAAGAACTATTAAATGTAGATGGTGGGGTGGGGGAGTGGGAGCCCATTCATCTAGCACCATTTGCTCTGCACCGGGGAAGGGAAGCAAGGAGGCTAGGGTGAAGGTCCTTCTCACCCCTGCAGGTGCCTCCCTAGCCACCTCACTCCTTTGACCAAGATGGAGACATGTCCTTGGAAGCCACAGGGCACCATAGCCTGCTGTGTGTTCACTGCATGGTTCCAGAAGACTTCTGGCCCCCAGGCCAGCCATCGGAAACTTTCAGCACTGTTACATCCATTTAAGAGACATAAAAAGATGATCTTGTGGGGATGAGGATGAAGGGGGTTATGCCACGTACAATTTTTGAGGATTCGCTTGACAGAGCTAAAATGGGGGGCTTCTGGAGTGGGTCTTGTAACTGAGAAATGTTTTACTTTCATTTCAGAGCCTCATATGTAGGAAAGTAGCTGTATAAACCCTCTTGTAACTACAGCATTCAAAGATTGATGGTGCTGAAAGTGAGAAAAAGACCCATAAACCTTGCCTGGCTATATTAAATATCTAAGGACTGACAATGCCAAGAGAGAGAAGACCAAAGCCCTATACACCCTACTTTATTACTCCATCCACAGATGAGCTGCACTGAGGGAATATAAACTCTGTTACATTACAGTATCCAGGGACTACCACTGCTGAGAGATGGGGTAAATAATCTCTAATTTTGATTTGAGATTATAAATGTCCAGAGACCCACAATCCAGAAAAGACTCTAATCTAATCTTGGTTGGATTTTAGCCTCCAAGAGCAAACCCAAGGGTAAATGATAAAGATTTCCCCAGCTGGCCTGCGCGTTATAGTAATTACCAACTTCAGAACAGTTTGGTACAGTTTGTTGTCAATAGTGGTTTGTTTTTCTCCCATTTTGGAGGTTAGTAGAGATTGAATCTGTTATGGTAGCAACTTTGTATACAATTTAAATCAATCTGCATTCTTAAATTAAGTCTTCCTGTGAATGCTTTTTCAGATTTTAGGTCTTCATTTATCTTTCATTTGCTTTGTGATTCCAGCCAGAGAGATGACACGGGGGAAATTCCTCAACATTCTAGAGAAGCCCAAGAAGTAGCAGCTGCTTGTGGACAGGATGCCCTGGGGACTGGAACCATGCTTCCCTCCCAGTGCAGTTCTGATGACGTGCACCTCACTGCTTCCTGCCCAGAGGCCGGAGGGTGCACCTCCAGGACTGACCCTCTCCCCTGCTCCTGGCACTCTGCGCTTCTGAGGACATTCGGCGGCAAGAGAAGAATCTGCTCTATCCAAGCATCTGTGGTGCAGTTATTCATTCAGCTTCTAGACTGTGACCGTCTCAGCCTCGGATGTTGGTAACACCAGAAGGTATATCATTCTTAAAGGTCAAAGTCCTGCTTTCTCGTTTCCGGAAATGATTCTGGAGCTCCAGGATCTTACAGTTGATTTGATTCAGTGATAGCAAAGTCAGTTGAGATGTGTTGATGGGACAAGTTCTTTTGAATTGTACTTGATCTCTTAGGAGGTGTTTATGATGCAAGGAGACCAGAGACCAATTAGATTCTGGACCAGACCATGCAGCTTGGCCTTGCAAGCTCACCACTGTATACTAGGTTCCAGGAATCCCCAGCTGGAGAAATGCTTTTAAAATTCTACATCTCTCAAGAGAGTCCCATCCCCCAATGCCTTGCATTCCCCACCTCCCAGCCCCCACCATCAGTCTGACTCCAGGGAAGGGGATCCCTGTGAATCAGGTCCCTCCTGGGATTAGCTTGTACAGTGAAAGGCATATGTAGGGTTGCATTGGGTTCTAGACCTCCAGACCAACTTAAAGGTAACAGAAAGGACTTTTGAGTTCTAGTTAATCTGTTACAGATTCAAGTGAGAAAGTCAGTGTGGCCTGAAAGATAGGAGAAGGGGACTGCTTGCAGGAGTTCCCATTTGATTAAAAACTAGAAACTCTACTTGACCTTAAAGGAATGTGCTGTGGAATGGTGGCAATGTTTTGCCCCCCTTGTCCCATCTCACAGCACAGATTAGATATTCCACCCATGTGACAGAAACACACACACACACAAGAAAAAGAGAATTCCCTGACTTTACAACTCTTATGGAGCTCTTTGCCAGTTATCTGTCTCTACGTTAAAACCTGAAAATCTAGCCCGTGGGTAAAATTGATTATACATGTTCTCCTTATTTTGTCTTATAAGCCAGCCCCCGGCTCTGTTGTTTGTAGAAGCACATGGGGTTTCCTAAACTTTATGAAAAGAACATCCATGTGGCAGTAGTGTGTTGGTGTTTGGACACAAGGAATGTTGTGGTCAAGGTTTTGGTCCCGAGCGTCTGCTAGGGCACAAAACTATTCAGTTTAATAGCTGGTTCATTAACCATTTTCTGACACTTCTGCCTTGTTTCCCATGCTAGAGTTAAGGTTGGATTTTTCTCTCATTTGCACCATTTGACCGTCCATGCAATTTTACCTATTGATAAGTGGGGGGGAATTTAACACAAGACATAAAGGAGAGTATGAGAAGGAAAACATTCTGCTTGGGTGCTATATAGAAGGTTAGGCTATAGAGGCTTTGATTTTAAGTAAAGCTGATTATTGACATTCCTTTATCTTAAATGCGGTTAAAGAATGTGAAAGATGGGGAGAGAGAGAGAAAGGGGGGTGTGCAAAAACTAGTGCCATAATGTCAAATTCTAACTTTGCTCTGTTTTTGAGAGTTGATGGCGTCAGGCACTTCTAAGTGCTTGGGGAAATTGAGAAACATATGGAGAACATTGGGATGCCTCCCCCAAACCAACTCCAGTCTGTAAACTGAAGCTATGTAGTTGGTTTTTTGGTCTGCTTTGGCCTCTTCCTTTTACTGTCATCTTATTCACCAGCACTTAATGTAAGTAGATGTTTTAGAATTGTGATATTTATTGGTTTTGTATTTGCCGTCCTTAGAGATGTTAATGATGTATTTTTATATTGATAATATAAATTTATGTGCAATGTGTGCATGTATGTATTTCAGGGTGTTAGAGGACTGTACTTTGTATATGGTGGTGTCTATGTCATCATAATAAATATTTCCCTTTTATAGGAGAGTGAGTTTTTCCTCAAAAGGCCAAATTGCACATTTAAAGCACAGACCTCGTCAGAAAGCACAACTATAATGGCAGATGACCCACTATCTTCCCTTTAATATCACAGTGGGTGGTGTGGGGCTTTATGGTCATCTACTGCGTGGTCTCTAGCTGCCATTCTGTCCTACCAGCCACCCAGCTCATTACTGCTCACCTCCCTAAACAGTGTTTAAAAATCTTTAATACCTCGCCTCCTCTACTAATAAAGTCTAGATCCATCATCCTGGCATTTAAAACTCTCTACATCTAATCCTAATCAACCCTCCAGTTTGGTTTCCTTTCTCTCCAGTATATGAAGTCTCTGTTCCAGTTAATCTGAACAGTTCCCAATTCCTCACTTACATGCCTTTGTTCTTGCCATTGAGTTCCTAGAAAGTCTTGCATCCTTTTCCTACACATCAGCCTATCCTTCCTGTAAACCCCGCATGCTCCAGCTGGACATAATCCTTCCCCCTCCATTCCTACAGCATTTATGTATACCTCCTTATGGCTCTTATTACTCCAATCCACCTTATATTTAAGTCATCTGAGTACATGTCTTAATTGCCCCGCTAAATTATCTGCTCTCTGAGATTGTGGCTGTCTCCCACACATCTAGTTCTTTGTCAGTGTCTTCTTTGAACTGGGGGTTCATGACCTACCTGTTTGCATGCTTCCAGTTAAACGTGACAGATCAAAAACAAATATTTCTCTGCCACCTGCGAAAACCGTTAGTAAGCATTTCTTTACAACTCTGTTCAGGAACTAAAGAGGAAGTGCTAATCAGTACTACTGCTTTCACCCACTGATAGTGTACCTGCTCCAGACCAGAGCATATGCCCTTTTACAAAAAACATTCCCGTTCAAGGAAAGCAAATTGCTTAGCATCATTGATTCAGCATTGTTTCCCAAGAAGACATCTGGGTGGACAGTAGATTTCTCTGATCTAGAAAAGCATGGCTGGTTGATTGACTGAAAAGGTACAGCATGACAAATACGCTGCTCTAAATCTTTAGAGATGATTTTTCGCATAAATAAGTATCATTTGCCTACAGGTTTGTCTTCTCTTTTCTTTTGCTCTTCCACATACCATCCGTGCCTCGCATCTGCTGCCCGTGAGCATCACCAGTCCTGAGAAGCATAGCGCTGGTGCCTGGAGGCACATTTTCAAATTCTTATTCTAAGCTGTTCTCACCAACGGTCTCATTGCTTCTTGCTCTCTTCTGTCTCTCAGGTTTTAGGCCTCAGCTGATTTGCTTGGCTTTCTTTTCATTGTTGGAGCAGTAGAAGTTCACAGGCTATCAATTGCATTGATATCAAAATGCTATCATTAATTTATCTTTTTGTTACCTACCGATTGTATTTTTTTAAATGGACAACTGCTAACTGCTCCTTGTTTTTGGTCCTCTGGCTGCAGGTTGTTTTAGCTCCTCTGTCTTCTGAACTCACTCAAATCAGAGCAGTGAAAACGAAGCTGGTGAAAGTCATTCCATTGCCCCTGTGGCTTCCGAAGGGTGTTTGGACTTCCATAAGGGCTTTATAATAAAGCCAAGGAATTTCATTTTCAGTGGGGTGCTCTGGTCCCTTCTGTTTCCTCCAGGATTAAGGCATCACAGGAAGGTAAATGCAGAGCAGGAAGGGAGGAAATGGGCAGTGGGCCACGGTGATGGTCCCAGGGATCAGATAACAGGGTTTCATACCAGCTCTCAACTTCTGCACAAACTCCATCTCCAAGCATTTGGTTATGTTCTGCGGTTTCTGTTTTCTTCATCCTTTGAGAACTACAGGACTACCTGCCCTTGCATGGGCTTCGTTTCACCAGAGGACCTTGTACCCCCCCCCAGCCCCAAAGAGTGGGCAATGAGTGGTCTCTCCCAGCGCATGAAGTTCTGACTGGCCAGTAACTGACTTTTCCTATCTCTTTAGGCTCTGGGGCACTTTGGGGATGTGTCCCTGACTCTGCTTAAAGAGGCCACCAGCCTTCCCACCCTGTGCCCAACACTTTCTTCCGGAGCAGCAGTGGTTGGGGGCTTCAGGTGGCACCAGGTGCACCGTGAGGCTCCCGAATGCTGGCAGAACCTGTTAATTAGCACATGAACACCCCAATGCTCCATTAGACGGGCGAGGCATTTGGAACCTTCCCCTCCTGTGGGCCCCTTCCTCCTAATGAGACCTGGAAGAAGGGCCCTCACAAAACATTGCCTCAGAATAATATTCCGCTTTGTCCCCACCAGTAACCAGGGCTGACAGGATCACTCTGTCCATTTCTCTCCTAATTAGCACAATTCCAGCATAGCCTGAGCCAGCAAATGGAGAAAAGCGATCAAAAGCGATCGGACAACCGTACCGAATCGCAAACACAAAGAGGGCCATTCCCCGTAATTAGGTGAGACAATTCCTCAGTCTTTTCTCGGCTGGAGTTTGCTGCTAAGACTCTTGCTGTTTGGGTCCCAGCAACACAAGTTACATGTCTCCCTGGGACACTAATAAGCCCCAAATTGTCTTCCGCTTCACACAACTCTAACCAGAAGACAGATGCGGGGGGAGGGGGCACAGTGAGGGGACAGGGTCTCTAAACAAGCAGCTGCTGCAGTCTTTCCCCAACTCCAAGAAGTAGACACTGGGGCTGAGGGCAGAGAGGGAAGAGGTAGTTGGCTTGAGAGAACTGCCCTGGGTGCCGCCTGGTCCCTGAGCTGGGGCTGAAGCACTGAGAATTCCTGACCGTCAGGGGATGCCCACTCTGCCTTGTTCGTTCCCCACCTTCTGCCTTTTGTCCCCATTTGATCTCCTCGTCCCGCCTCAGTGGTCCACAATGGTGGCATCACGGGCAGCTATAACTATGGCACCATCCCTGGAACGACATCGAAGTCCTGTTCAACTGTAGTTACGATCTCAAAGATAGCAAACCCACAGCACGCGCATGAATTCTGATCTCAAAGAGCTCATGACCTGGAAGGGGCCCTCGCTTCCAGCACCCATCACCTCTTCCCCACCCCCTGCCTGCTATCTCCATTCTCTATCCTGGAAGATTCCTGGTTTTTAAAACAGAAAAGTGGCCCATCAGCTGCCAAGGCAAGAAGCCACAACTGGCCATACTCCACGTGGCTCAGAGGTTGGCCATTTAATAAACAGAAACAGCTCCCCCCCAGGATTACAGCCCATTACAGGGATTACTGGGGGTGATATAGCCATGAACTTGGTCAGGGACAAACGAATGCAGAGGAGAGTGGCAGCTGGAACCTCAGCTAAACTCAAGCTCTGAGCTGAGTTGGACTCATACACGTTTTCATCTTTATCCTGCCCTCTGCTTTGTGTTTTGACCTGTACTTGATGCTTCTGAAAGTGACCTCCAAAACCAGAAAACGCTCAATTATCTAGAATCCAAGGAGCCAGAAAACCCAAGTAATCAAAGTTGCTTTGTTGTTTTTCCATCTTCTCTATCCGAGACACGGAGAGGTAATAAGATTTGACTATTTAAATAACTTTTGAGAGATGTCAAAGAATTGATTCAAATTTGTTCAGTCTCCTATACTTTCTGTTTGTAAACAGAACTCACAACAGTATCTGGCACATGATAGGCGCTTAATAAGGATTTGTGGAAAGAAAGGATGAACTGCCATGATACTCAGTGTTCATAGCCCTGTTGCTGGTCTAAGGTATAGTAAGAGCTTGTATTTGAGGGAGAGAAGGATGCGCTTGTGCAAGTCACTTCTCTCTGAGCCTCAGTGTCCTCAGGACCACTTCCATTTTAAAGAAGCAGCCTAGCATCATGGAGAAGAGCAAGACCCTGATGTCAGGCTGCCTGGGTCCAAATCTTGTTTCTGCCATCTGCTAGCTATGTGACTTTGGGTAAATTGCTTAACCTCTCTGTGCCTTAGTTTACCCATTTATGGAATGGGTCCAATGCACCTAACTCCTGTGGTTACTGTGGAGATTAAATTAGTACTTGCAAGTGTTTAGAACAGTGCATGGCATATCTTACCCATGTTTAATTTTTTATTTTACTCATAGTTGTTAAAAATTGATAATCCTTAAAGGGAAAATATGATAACTTTTGATTACCTTGAATAGTCAGTTAAGCCAAAAACCCATTTCTCAGCTCTTCAGGAGGACTGACAGTTTACTGACTACTTCTCCTGCCCCCGTCCTTCTGCCCTCTGAGGCAGACCGTGCTGGTATGGACACGCAGCAGATACCACTGTTGACTGCACTGACGACGGCCATGGAAGACCATTTGCTGCTGATAAGCAAGGGAGGGAAAGGTATTCTTTGTGACGTTGACAGGTTTCTGAGCTGATGTTGAGCTTGGCATAATAAGCCTTGAGTCATCGTGCCTCGCTAGTCTTGGTGGTCCTAATATATTCTAAGCATCCGTGGTATTCTAGTCACTGCACAGGAATGCTCCTCCCTGTTTTGCTCTGTCCTTCCCACCCCTGCCCCCAACCCTCCACCCCTATTCCAGTTGCTCCCTTTCCAGGGCTGAGTGAGGTCCACTTGGGCCTGGGGCCCCCGGGCAGCCTCTTCTCAGCTTCTTCCTCTCTGGGAGTCTATGGAGAGCAGCCTGGCCTGACTCCACAGCCCGAGGCCTCAGGGTCAAGCAGGGCTAAAGGTCACATCCCAGGACCTTCCCAGATGCAGCCGAGCCAGCCCAAGCCAGCGGCTCCACACAAAGGAGCAGCTGAGAAGAGTCAAGTTGGAAAAGTCAGTGACTTGAGACTGAGTGGAAATGAGAAACACTGACTGCGGCCACTGGCAAAGCCCGGGGCAGGCCCAGGAGGGTACGCGAGGGTCAGAACCAGAAGTGGTCTCTGAGGAACAGGGTGGCTCGTGGGAAAGCAAAGCTCCCGAGAACTTCTTCCTTGGCTCCTGATCCCTTGCGTCTGTCTCAGCTGCTGCTGCCTCCATCATCTTACTGCTGTCATCAGCCCTGCTTACCCAAACCAACTGGCCCAGAGGTCCTTCAAACCTGTAACTATTGAGCGTATTATGGTGCATTCACATAGTGAACTACTGTGCAGCCACTTAGTAGGTTTGCAGAGAGGTTACAGCATCACAGGAGAAATGATTTGTCATAAGAGTAAGTGAAAATAGCGAGATTATCAAAATAGAAGGATTATTAAAAATTATAAATGCAGCACGATCTCCAGTATGTGGGGAAGGAAATAGAGCAAGGTGGTAAGAGTGCTTGCTGCCTGGTTGGAGGATTATGGGTAATTTTCATTTTCCAAACTCTGTACAGAAGCATGTGTTGCTTCCATAATACAGGAAGAAAAACACCTCTGGAGCTGGGTGTATAGATATACAAGTCTTAAAATGCCCTATCAGCCCAGCCGATCAACATGCATGTGTGCAGGCATATACACACACACACAGTTCATTGATGACATTTGTTTATTGTAATGACGTTAGATCTTGTGTTTGAAAATGTCAATCTGTAAACCTTTAAGTGTTTACTGAGCACCTAAAGCATCCAGCCCTGCCCTAGACTCTCTACTCCATCACATGTAATGTGGATAAAAACTACTTGTTCCCTAACCATACCCAGTCCCATGGCCCATCCCACCTCATTACTCCATAGAGCCTTTGCTCTGGAACAGAAAAATCTTCACTCAGTAGGTGTTTGGTCTGAGTTGCAAAATAACTTTGTCGTCAGTCCATCCCTACACTGAGAAAAATATATCCACCTAATTTTGCTGTAGACTCTTTAGGCTGAATTTCCCATAAAATTTGAATGCTAGGGCATGTAAAATACTACTTCATATACTGTGTTTGTGAGAGTTTCATTCTCTGCTTTCTTCCTGCTCACTTTCCCCTTCCCAACTGGGAGAGAAGGGAAAAAAGATGACGTAGGGGTCAGAGGAGTAGGCATGGATCAGGACAGAGCCTGGAGTGACACCCATATTTTCATCACAGACAGCCAGACAGAGGAACTGCACCATCGAGAAAGGGAATGAAGTGTCTTTCCTGCAAGCTGGGATCTGAGGGACTCAAGGGATGTGTAGGTGGTTCTCACCTTTATGGGCAGACAAGTGTGTATATAAAGTCAGTTTCTCTGCGAGATGAGATACAGAGTCATGGAACTGATAAAGAAAAGATGAAAGCATCAGGGCCAGAGGACATACAAAAATCATGGAGAAGAATGGACTTTGTCCCCGAGGAATGACTCATTCATCCCAGCCTCAGGAGGCTGGAATATACAAGCCCAGGCATCTGATTAGGCCTTGGAAGGTCCAAAGGAGTCTTGCTCCTCATTTGTCTTCAGCAGAAATAGATGTCATGATGAGAAAGAAAAATTTTGTGCCTGCCACACCCACTCCCTCCTCCACTTCGCCACTATGTGCACTTGTCCATCCTGTTTCCCAAAGAGGTGCTATTTTCTGTCCAGCTCAGGGTTCAAAACAAAGGGAAAGTGTCAGCCACGTGCAGCCCTGAATCCTGCCTGACCGTTCCGTTAGCTCTGGGGCTTTTAGCATGAGCTGTGTCGGCCAGACCCGATCAGCCCTCCGAAGAAGAAGGGGGGAACTCCAGGACAGACAGCTGAAGCCGTTGTTACAACATGAGGATTGCAGGGCAGGCAACACTTCACAAGATCACCAAAGATTGATGCAAATTGGTTTGGTTCTGACCCTGTCACACCAGGAAGGATAATGATTCTAGCAGCACCGGGCAGGGGAGGGGGCACGTGGTGGGAGCTGGGAGAATTGGTGTCTCACTTTGCATCTTCATTAATGATCTGAAAGACAGGGGTAAACAGCATGCTAATGAAACTTGCAGATGATTGGTGTTACAAACCCCAGAGAGGACAGAGAAATAGCACGCCAAGACCCAGAGAGCTTAGAAATATGGGCAGGAGATTGTCAAATGAGATTCGCCCTAGGGAAATGAAAGTCGACATGTCAGGAAGGGATGATGGAGGTGTTTCTGGGTGGGGGAGCACAAACCTGGAAAGCAGAGATGGGTGGCAGGGTCAGGCGGCTGAGTGAGGGGATAAGGTTTGGGGTGTGTTGGAGAGACAGAGGAGCTGGCCTTGAGGACCCAGGGGACAAATACCCTGGTGTGTTCCTGGCAGGACTGACTACAGCAAGAAGTCTGAGGCCAACAGTGTGTGCAGCCTGGGGGCCACGCAGGTTGCTCTGGCCTGTTGACCTGTGTCAGCTCCTGGGCCTCCAGCAAGGCTGGGCTCTGACTTCACAGCCACGCGCTGTGCCTATTTGCACTCGTCACTGAGGCTAAAAATGCCATTTTGACCTGAATGACTAAAATGAAACAAGCCAAAACACATCTTTAAACTTTGCCCAAAATTATTGGGAACAGGATATTCAAAAGCAGAGGAAAGAACATTTCCCCCCATCTTCAGTGGTTTCCCATTCAATAAGCATGGCTTGGAGGTATAACTCACTTATATTAAGTGCAAAAGTCTTAAGGATACATACATAAAGTTCAATGATTTTTTTCCCTTGAGCAAATCACTTAACCTCACCAAGCCTGGGTATAGCCGCAGTACGTATCTCATAGCTGTATTGAGAGGTTTAAATGAGATAGAATATATAAGGTAAGGCCTCTGGCACATAGTAAGTAAGCACTCAGAGGTGAGTGATTATTATTACTGTTAGTTACCCTCTAATTTTATTCACTGTGTTTTCCTCTTAACTTCCCCAAATAAATTATAAACTTCTTAAAGTCAGGGACTGTCTTAAAATTCTTTTTCAGTGCATGGATGCTGGAAAAAAAAAAAAAACCTTCTTTGGTGGATTGATATGTTAGAATTCTTTTTTTTTTTTCCCTCTATACGCGGGCCTCTCACCGCTGCGGCCTCTCCCGCCGCGGAGCACAGGCTCAGGACGTGCAGGCTCAGCGGCCACGGCCCACGGGCCCAGCCGCTCTGCAGCATGCGGGATCCCCCCCAGACCGGGGCACAAACCCGTGTCCCCTGCATCGGCAGGCGGACTCCCAACCACTGCACCACCAGGGAAGCCCAGAATTCTCTTTTAATATGAATAATTTTGTTTTTACCCAACCCAGATCTACTTTCAAGGAAATCTTTCTTCAGAATGGAACAAAACCAAAAAAAGAAACAAAACCAGGTAAAATCCTGATATCACAGAGGTTTTTTTTTTTTTTTTGCGGTACGCGGGCCCCTCACTGTTGTGGCCTCTCCCGTTGCGGAGCACAGGCTCCGGACGCGCAGGCTTAGCGGCCATGTCTCACGGGCCCAGCCGCTCCATGGCATGTGGGATCTTCCCGGACCAGGGCACGAACCCGTGTCCCCTGCATTGGCAGGCGGACTCTCAACCACTGCGCCACCAGGGAAGCCCTCACAGAGGTTTTTTGAGACAAACATTCCCCATGAGATTGTGCTAACAACACAGGCACTGTCTGGTGAAATCTTAAGCCAAAGGAAGAGAGCCCAGCCTGATGATTAAGACTCCAATCAGGTTTGAACTAGGATGTCTAACCGTCCAGTTCACTTGGGACTCAGGGGTTTCCTGGGACAAGGGACAGTCCAGCTAATGTGATGGTTGGTCACTGTAGTTTGAATCCAGGCTCTGCTGCTTGATAGCTTTGTGGCCTCGGGTAGGTTTCTTAGCCTTGTTGAACTTGGTTTATTCTCCAGTTAAAGGCGGAACATATTGACTTCACCAAGTTGTCAGAAGGATCAAATGAGGTACCCTTGCTAATACTAGCAATGGGAGTATTAGCAGTGTGTTTGACACATAATAAATGCCCAGTAGATGTTGACATAAACTGTCAGAATCCATGTAAAGAAAGTTTAAAAATAGGCACAAATGAGTTTATGATGATAGAAATCAGAAGAATGGTTACTCGTGTCAGGAGACTTGCTAGGAAGGAAGTGGAGGGAGCCTCCTGCAGGGCTAGATATGTTCCAGCGGGCAAGTACTGAGCTTTATAGCCTGTTTGAGGCAAACATGATATTTGGGTTACTAAGGAGGAAATTAAAAGAAATTTATTTTCTATGGGGTAAATTAAACAAAAATCCTCTGGGACCTTTGGTTGTTCTTGCCTTTTCCTTATACCTGCTCCACCCTACAAAACAAAGACTTCTGTTTTCCTAGGCTTACCTGTCCTCCCAGCCTCCATTCATGTAGACACACTTTTGATGTCATTGTCATATGGCCTTGATTTGAAAACCACGTTGTGGTTCTTTGCTTGGCTTTCTCCCTGCCTCCTTCTTTTCTGATATGAGCTACTCTCCCCTCCACAGCCAGTGGGGGCACATAGTTTCCCAAGAGGACTCTCAAAGCTGACTCCCTACCCCTACCTCAGAGCCCCACTGCTGTGACTGTGGAGTCACCAAGTCCTTGTGACCTTCAGAAATACACAGGCTTTGTTAATTCCACTCCCAGGGATACATCCAACGGAAGTGAGTGCTGACTTCCACCAAAAGATGTGCAAGAATGTTGGCAGCGACTTTATTCATGTGAGTCAAAAATTGGCAGAAACCCAAATGTCCATCAATAGGAGAATGAAGAAATAAATTGTCATATATTCCTACAATGGAATGCCATTGGCAATAAAGAACAAACTACTGTACTGCCTCAGAATAACATGGATGGATCTCGCAAACAAGAATGAGGAGCCAATTAAGGCAGGCACAGAAGTGCATTCTGTATGATTCCACTTGTATGAAGTTCTAGAACAGGTGAAACTAACCTAGGGTGGGAGAGGTCAGAATAGTGGTTACCTTGGGTATTGACTGGGAAGGGGCACGAGGAGCCTTCTAGGGTGTTGGAAATATTCTCTATTTGATCTGAGTAGTGGTTACACAGGAGTAGATGTGTGAGTGTGTGTGTGAACATTCATCAAGCTGTACATTTAATAGTTATGTGCTTGGGACTTCCCTGGTGGTGCAGAGGTTGAGAATCTGCCTGCTAATGCAGGGGACACAGGTTCGAGCCCTGGCCTGGGAGGATCCCACATACCGCAGAGCAACTAGGCCCGTGAGCCACAACTACGGAGCCTGCTAGGCCCGTGAGCCACAACTACTGAGCCTGCGCATCTGGAGCCTGTGCTCCGCAACAAGAGAGGCCGTGATAGTGAGAGGCCCATGCACCGCGATGACGAGTGGCCCCCGCTTGCCACAACTAGAGAAAGCCCTCGCACAGAAATGAAGACCCAACACAGCAAAAATAAATTAATAAACTCCTACTTCCAACATCTTAAAAAAAAAAAAAAGAATCCACCTGCCAATTCAGAAGACACGGGTTCAAGCCCTGGTCCAGGAAGATCCCACATGCCGCAGAGCAACTAAGCCCGTGCGCCACAACTACTGAGCCTGTGCTCTAGAGCCTGTGAGCCACAACTACTGAGCCCGCTCGCCTAGAGCCCATTCTCCGCAACAAGAGAAGCCACCGCAATGAGAAGCCCACGCACCACAACGAAGAGTAGTCCCCGCTCGCCACAACTAAAGAAAGCCCGCATGCAGCAACAAGACCCAACACAGCCAAAAATCATTAATTAATTAATTTTAAAAAGATAGTTATGTGCTTTACTGTGTGTAAACTACGCCTCAATTTAAACAAATGAATTTAGGGTCCTCTGAGCCTCTAAAGGGAAATTGATGAAAGCTACCACAGCCCCGTAGAGGTGATTTGGGGCAATAACACAGGAGAGTCATCTGGCTTCTGGGCTATGGAGTCAGAAGGAAGGATAGAGGATGGTCAATGTGTTCCTTTGGCAGCTACCTTCCACGCTCCACCAGCAACTGAGCATAAGGGCCTAGGGGCTGTGGTCTGGGCCCTCACTCTGTGACTTTGTTATGGGGGCGGGCTGTCAGTCAAGCTCCAAGAGTCCCCGACATCTCAATGCTTGACTCTTTTGTGAGGGAGCATCATTCTCTACACCCCGCTCTGTGAATTCAGTCCCGAGACAGTGGGCTGCTCCGGGGCCAGGGAGTGGTCTGTGCTTCCCTGTTGCTCCAGAACCTGACACATCTTAGGCTCTCAGTGCACCATTGCCAAATGGATGCCTGAATCCGTGGCCCCCTGTCGCCTATGGCGTTATATAATTCTCCCCAGCTGGAACTGACCACTGATCTTAAAGCCAAAGATGTGCTTTTTGACACATGGGTTATTCAGGTGACCTTTCCTAAAAGAAATGGCATTCCAGGTAAGCTACTGGCATCCCTGACTTGCTTCCATCCAGTGCAGTTCCAGTACTGCCAGAAAAGACCTCCAGTTGTCTCTATGACCAAGTTTCCTAGCACCATCCACTCCTAGCAAAGAGGCTGTGTCTATACTGTAGGTAACTGGAGTTATCAGTGGTGCTGATGGTAGTTTCTCTGGGTTTGGTAATTCCCTTAGATGGAGGCTGGGATGGCTGGGCTGTTTGGTTCCTTGAAGAGATTTCTGTGCTATCCAAATAGGTAGCCATTAGCCACATAAATTCCATTTAAATTAAAAATAAATAAAACTTAAAATTCAGTTCATTACTCTAGTCACATTTAAAGAGCTCAGTAGCCACACATGGCTACTGACTACCATATTGGGCAGTGCAGAGCTACATACATCTCCATCATCATAGAAAGTTGTATTTGGCACTAGACTGATCATCTTCAAACCCTCTTGGAACCATTGCGGGAGGGAAGGAAGGAACTAAGTAGGATTGGACCCCTACCCCCAGTTCAACGAGAGTCACTCTGCCTATGAATTCAGATTTCAAGTTAGAATTCATTTGGGAGAAAAAGTTCTATTGCTTTTTAATTTTACAATGCTTTTTGGAAAGATAAATGCAAACCATACTTAAAATAAGCACATTGTAAAAATAAATAATTTTAAAATAATTAAAATAAAATAAGCGCACTGTGAAAAATAACATCTTCTTCCCATCCTCTGACTCTCAGACTACTGGTTACCAGCTTGTGGGAGCTACACCCTGTCCTACATCTTGTTTTCCCACTTAATTTTTCTTGGATCTTGTTCAGGTTGGTACATACAGATTTCACAGCTACACATTATCCCACTGCATGGATGTACCATAATTCATTTAGCCAGTGCCTATGATGGACATTTAGGTTGCTTCCAACCTTCTGCTACTACAAACTATGTTGTGATAAACAAACATCCTTGTATTTAAACCTGTGTGCGTGTACAGATATATCCTTAGAATAGATGCCTAGTGAGGGAACTGCTTGCTCGAAGGCCATGTGCATTTTTAATTCTAATATTATATAGATATAGATATAGATATATAATGTAATATATATTGCTGAATTGCCCCCTTAAAATGGTCTTTTCCCCACCACCTCAACAGTGCTGTTACCAGGCATACAGGTCTCCTCCTGAATAACAGTGGCTTCTCTTGGGAGGGTACTCCATTGCCTCCCCACCACACATCCCACCCACTTACCTTTCCTTCTTGTCAGTCCTTCTTGCTGCCAAGAGTGGTTGGCACCTGCCCGAGCATTCACCAGGCCCCCAGGTACTGGCCTAAATCCTGTACTTCAATGTCTCATGCCTCATGGACTCTTTGCAACACTCTCATGACGTAGCTACTATTATTCCCATTTTACAGATTAGAAGCCTGAGGCTTAGTGATTAACTAACTCGTTCATGGTCACCTAGCTGGTTAGTAGAAGAGCTGGGATTTAGCCCCAGGTCTATCTCACTTCAAAGCCTGGGCTTCTTGGGGAACCAGTAGGCTTCCCCACACCCCCCTTCCTTGCCCCTCCTCCCTGCATGGACACCAGGTGCTCCCCTCTCCCTGTTAATAGCCATCCACCTCTCTTCAGTGTCTGCCTGTGTGCCCGTGAACCCTCCACTCCTGCTCACTCCCTCCTTCCTGGGGTCAAGGCCCACACCTCTCTCTGTGACCCTCCTTCACCAGGAAACCAGTGTCTTGGTTTCCTCTATTCTTGGCCTTGGGACCGCCTCACCTGACCTGCTGGGTCGGCCCATCCCGCCCCCAGGTGATCACCTTGGCCTTCAGGGCTGGGGAGGGAGAAAGCAACGGCTTCCGTCACCTGACCCTGCTCAGCCAATTCACGGAAGACAAGATGTCAAGTTAATGAGCCTGTGGGCCTCTAATTAGCTGTCAATTACCTCAAATTAATCAACTCCTTGCCTAATTAAGCATTGTCGGCAGGTGGGCACAAAGCAGACCATTGTGTGGGAGCCCTGAGAAAAGCGGGGCTGGCAAACTTGGTTAGGATCAGCGCTGTGCATCGCTCCTGTCTCCCCAGCGTGCAGCACTGGGCCCCTCTGCCCACCGCTGTCCCTAGGCACCGGGACCCGGGGACCTCCTGGGCAGCGGGGTGGACGGCGCTTCATGAAGGGAGGTGCCGAGCTTGGAGGCAGGTGGGACTTCTTCAGGGAAGTGGGGCAGTGAGAGCTGCGTGGCCGGGCAGAGGAAGGTCGTTTTGAAGGGGACGGAGGCAGGTCCAAGGGACCAGCTCCTGGCGCTCATCGGAGCTGGGGCGGGGGCTGGGCTCAAAGCTGGGCAGAGTGGAGGCCAGGTCATGGCCGAGAGTTCAGGCCTGTGCGGCTGGGCAGCCTGGCTTCCAGTCCTGGCCCTGCCGCCTGTGAGCTCTGTGATCCCAGAAAGTGACTTCACTTTTGTGAGCCACACTTTCCATCATTGCAAACAATGAGAGTAACTTCTTAAGAGCTCTTATCAGGCCTCTGTGAGGATTAAATGAGATTGTGCCTGTGAAGCACATGCCGTGCTGTCAGTGTTCGGTGGATTTTGTAGTAGTGACGGTGGAGGTGGGTGAACCGCTCAAGCTATGCACTGTGTCCCCAGATTCTGAGCCCCCAGGCTGCAGTGCACCCCTGATAAATGTGAGTGCGCTGCTGAAGACATGCTGGGTGCTGGATTCTGAGATGTCCCGACTACAACCTCCTCTCCACCCCTTCACATCTCCCAGCACCTTTGAGGTTGCATCCAATGAGCCCTGGGTGCCCCATGGAGCTCAGATGAGGAGACCACAAGTCTCTGACTAGCGACCAGGAAGAAGAGAGCACATAAGGACCCCTCTCCCCTTGGGTCTTGGGGCTGCAGAGCCTAGAGAAGAAGGTGTCTCCCGGCAGCCCCCAGGCACTGAACTCATGCCCTGGCCATGGTCCTGGAGGCTGAACTGGTACCCACTTTCCTTAGCACAGGGCAGGGTGAGGCTGGGGGCCGGCTGGGTAGATCTTTGCCCCCACTGATGGCCAAATGCCTCCACACACAGGCCTGGTCTGTCCCTTCCCCCACTCTAACCAATCCTTGTAATCAACCCACCAAATTTCTCATCTGTACCCCCCATCTCAATCCTGGCACAGGACACCCTCTCCCTGCCTCCTGGGGCAATGGAGGTCCTCAGTCTCACGTCTGAAAGCTTGGAAGTATCTTCCCTCTCCCTGTTTAAACCACTCAGTCATTTAGCAAACATTTATTGTGCCTACTAATTAAAGCTCAGCAGTGTAAAGGGGAGATGGTTGGATAAACACAAATCATTAATGCATGCACTAGAGATGTGAGGGACAGAAGGGAGCTAGGATTTATTATGTACCTACGGTATGCTGGCAGAAGTGGCAAAGCCGGATGTGGGTGCCCGTACCTCTGACTCCTGTCCACGAGGAGAGATCAGGTCTGTGCCCTGGGATGGAAGTGGGGATGGGGGCGGGCAGGTGTATGCTACCTCAATCTGGGCCTGGGTAGGTGAGGCCTCCCAGGGAAAGGGAAACTGGAGCTGAGGCTTGCAAGAAGCAATGTATTCCAGATGAAGGGAACAGCATATGTGAAGGTCCAGAGGCATGCAAAGGATATGGAGAGCTCAGCAAATAGAGATTTCCTGAGACGAGCCACAGCAGATGCTCACTGTGCAGTGAGGAAGAGCAGGATCTCAGAGGGCCTTCAAATAAGGCCTTTCTAGTAGGGATTTGGGGACCCCTGGGAAGACTTACCTAAACTCTGACCCCTCCTAGGGGAACTGAATGCCACAGCCATCGAATCCATAATTTAACCAAATGAAGCTGCTTGTGTGGCTCCAGGAGGAAAGGGAAGTATCGCGGGAGTGGGCCTTCCTAAAACCAGCGAAATCATACCATTCTGTGGTCTGCCTTCCCGGAGAACGGCCTGCTTCCCTCCCTTCTGTACCCCAGAGCACCTAGACTGGAACAAGTGCCCAGCAAAGCTTGTGAAATAGTGCAGTATGTAATTTGTTTCTCCCTACCACATACTGACGTGTACATGGATGCAGGAACTTGCTTTAAGCTCTGACATATTTATCCCACTGGAAAATTTGGATCTGAGACTAAGAGTTCCATGTGGGCTTGAGTGGAGGAGACCTAAGTTTGGGAGCTGAAGGGTGGCCGTGGGACTGAGGATCATAGCCAGGCTGCAGGGAGGAGAAGGAAGCAGCAGTACTCAGGAGAAGCTGTGGTTCCCATCTGTCTGGGCCTCGCCCTATCTTAGATCCCACAAGGCCCGCACATCCTTGTGGTCCTTTCTTACTTAAGCAAGTTCAGTTATCTGTACCTACACCCCACCGAGAGTTCCCCACCCCAAAGCACCCTGCTATATACCGGCCTGGAACAGCCAGAGGAGCCCCAGCACCCAGGTGGAAAGGCTTCTTACAGACCAGCCAAGGCAGTGGTTCCAGTGGAGCCACAGGCGCACCCAACTCCAGGAATATTCCCACAGAACCGGGGGCTGGTAGATGGCTTTATTACACAAACAGTGCAGAAGCCCAGTGTGTGAGAGAGACAATGAATACATTACACCTGTACGTACCGTTATGTTTAATGTTTACATTCATGTTTATCAAGCTAGATAGTACATAAACACAGTTTTAAAACCAAACAAATACAAAGGGATATAGAATGAAATGTAGGCTTCCCTCACACCCCTGTTCTGCCTTCTGATTTCCTTTCCTACAATCAACCAGCAACCAGTTTTTCAGATACCCTTCCAGAGATTAAAAAAAATAGTTTTATATACTTATCTTTTCTCTTTCACAAGTGGCAGTAAAATATACTGTTCTGCAGCTTCCTTTTCATACTGATATTGTCTTGGAGATTGTCCCAGCTCAAAATGTGTAATAACAGCCACATAGTGTTCCATTGCCTGAATGTGTACTTTTTTTTTTTTAAAGTTATACAAAATCATCACAGCCAAAAGGAGGCTAACGAGACATGACGACTTGATGTCCTATGATCTTCTGGGACAGAAAAAAGATATAAAGTGAAAACTAAGGAAATACGAATAAAGCACAGACTTTAGCTATTAAAGTATCAATCTTGGTTCATTAACAAGTTTACCATACTAGGGAGTTCCCTGGTGGCCTAGTGGTTAGGATTCCAGGCTTTTAATGCCAGGCGGGGTTCAATCCCTAGTCGGGGAACTGAGATCCCACAAGCCGTGCAGCGCAGCAACAAAACAAAACAAAACAAAACAAAACAAAAAAGGTACACCATACTAATGTCAGATGTTGATAATGGGGACATTTGGGTGTGGAGTTTATGAGAGCTCTGTACAATCTTCACAACTTTTCTGCACGTTTAAACTTGTTCTAAAAATGTTTATTTTAAAATAATTTAAAAACATACGGATGTTGAGATAAACAAGGTATCACTTCATGCAAAAGCCTTACTGACCGCTTAGCAGCGCTGGCTCATTATGTAGGTTCCTTAGTCAAACGAGGGAAGCAAAAGTACTTCCCTGAGGCAATATGAGAATTGTTTTACATTTTCAAAGGGTTGTTTGAGATAAAAATGGTGGAACCACTGGCCTAGTCCCACCCTGTCAGTTTACCAGGGGGCAACGGAGGCTAGAAAAGGTGTGACTCGTGCCCGGTCACAGACTATCACCTCAGGTTCTTCCAAGCCCCACGCAGGCACCGGGCTGGTTGGCACTCGCTGCCCACACTGGGCGAATACCTCCCGGGTCTGCTGGGTCAGCAGTGGGTAAGACGACCAGCCGTGTCCTCCCTCCTCGGAGGTAATTTCATTTTAACAGGCTGACATACAAGCTGAAGGAAAGACGCTCTAACGATGGATGTCAGGCACTGGTTAGCAGGGGAAGCCTCTTTAGGACCCTTGGCATCCCTCCCCTTGATGCCTCCTAGGAAGGCGGACTGGGCGCGGGCTCACAGGACCCCCCGCGACCCCAGCGCAGCCTCCTGCGTCGGCGCCCTTCCCAGGGCTATCCGCGCCTTCACCACTAGAGGGAGCCATGAGCGGCCCCACGGCGCCCGGCAGTTCCTCCCCAGGCCCGGCCCTTCACCGCAGATCAGACTTCGCCAGGCGAGGCTCGGGCAAGCCCGGGCCACTTCCAGTCCTCAGGCCTCAAGCCCGCTGCCCTCTGCCGCCCCGACCTCGTGCAGGTGCCCAGCACCCTGAACTTCACCGAGGGGCCCATGCTCAGCCCCCCTACCCAACCCTCTGAAAACCCTCCTGTGCTTCGGCTCCCATTTTATAAATTAGGACCCAAAGAGGGTAACGGTCATGCCCAGGGTGACACAGCTAACGTTTGGCAGAACGAGATGCCCAGGGGGGCCTGGTTCTGACCTCCTTGCCTCAGGGGTTCTCCCTCAAAGGGTCTCAAACCCCCTCACTGTAGCCTTCTATCCAGGTGGGGAAACTGAGGCACAGGGCAGCGCTACGTAGGGTATATACACTGTGTGTGGGTGGCTCAGTCTGCCAAGTGTAGGCAGGAGGCTGCACTGGGAGGCCAGCCCCTTGACAGATGAACACAGCAGGAGAGCCTGTGGGGGGCGGACGGTGCCAGCCTGCCCCAAGGGGGGAAGGGGTGCAGATGCTGGTGACTCTCTCCTGTGGATGTGTGACAGCTGCAGCCTCGGGTGGGAGGCCAGAGACCCCACACGCTAAGAACTTTCACTCACTGCCTGAGGGCTAATCCCATTACTCTCCTGGACCCTCTGGGACCACCCTCCCTAACCCTCCCTAATCCCCTGCCTCCTTCTGGGAACGGTCCAAGGCCCTACCATGGACCCCTGCCAACCTCAGTCTCCTGCAGACCTCACCCCCTCAGGCCCTATCAGCTGCCTGTGCCCACCCATGCCCAATTCCTGTGGAGGTTCGACCTCCTCCACCTGCCTCCCCTGCCAGCCCTGCCCCTGTCTGCCAGTCCCTAAGCTGCCTTCCCAAAATGGCCTCCAGCTGGGCTCCAGGTTTTGTGAGCCTCCTTGCCCTTCCCAAGCAGGCTTCTGTTTTAGTTTCTGTTGAAGGAATCATCAGGTGAGCGCTTGGGCCCACAGTGTTTTCATCTGTAAAATGATGTTGATCTGATGATACGGTGAGATGCCATATAATAGCAGGTGTTTAGTGCAGCACCTGGCACGAGGGAAACCCCCAAGGTGTCAGCTGCTGATGTAATTACCATCAGTGGGACGGATATGTCAGCTCTGCAAGGGGAATGGATGTATTCTGTTACCAGAAGGCAGCTCCATGGCCTGGGGGCAGATGTTAGAGGGAGGTAGATATGACTCGTACACTGTCCTCACACTAGTGATAGGAGCCACTATGTACACTGGGTATTGGGCTCTTCCTGTAGGCTAGGTGAGGCCTCTCCACCCCCTCATGAGGTAGGTACTACCCATACCCCCATTTTGCAGTTTGGAAACTAAAGTTAAGAGACAGCTGGGAATTCCCTGGTGGTCCAGTGGTTAGGTCTCTGCACTTTCACTGCTGAGGTAACGAGTTTGATCCCTGGTCGGGGAACTAAGATCCCACAAGCCATGTGGGACAGCCAAAAAAAACCCAAAAAAACAAAAGGCAGCTATGAAGTGGTGGAGCTGGAATCAAACACAGCTCTGACTCCAGAATTCTTTGCGGTATTCTACTGCTTTTCAGGATCCACTTCAATGAGAGCTGATGTTTGAGAGATGCCCACCCCCCAAAAGGTAATGGGGCTTCCCATTTGCCAGAAGCATTCAAGGCAATGCTAAGGGACAACCAGTCAGGAGCCCTGAGGTTCCATTACAGGCCCCAATCTCCCCAGTGTCCCCAGCCTCCTGTTTCCAGGGCAGGCCAGGCCAGGTCACTGCCCCCTCCCCAGCCTGGGCACAGGAGGGGCCCCCTTTGGCCCTCAGCCTCCCTCTCTCCTACCTTCTGCTGCTCCTCATTTACATAAATTATCTCTCCCCAATTATCCATCCAGCTGTCCCAACTGTGACCTGTGAATGAATTAAAAACGGGATATAATTTAATAATGGCTGATTAGAAGGAGATTAGTTGTTATATAAAAAGGAAAAGCCAAGAGCCAGCTAGTTGCCCTTAATCTGAGCCAATACCATCGTTATTCGGGAAAGGCTACCCTGGCCATCATCAGGCAAGGCAGGCATGAGGACGAGGGTTAGGGGAGAGCCCAGGTGGGGCCAGACCACCCCAGAGAGAAGACCAGGGTACTGGGAGCTGGGAAGTTGAGTCCCAGGCAACTCCTGTTACTTCCCTGGGCCTTGCTCCATCCTTCTAAGTGGGCTTGGGTAGTTTCTGGGGCCCCTTCTTGCTCTAAAGTCTAGATGCCCTCAAATCAAACCACTGGGCTTTCTCAAGGCAGCCACTGCCTCCACAACAGAGCCTGCCCAGCCCCTGCTGGCGTAAGAACTGGGAGTTCAAGAGCCTGGTGCCTCCTAGGAACACACAGCAGCTGGGGATGCGGACCTCCCCAGGAGGGGACCCGGCTGTCTGGGGTAAGTGATAGAGAAGGGACTGGGGTTGGTTGCACCAGGAAGGCTCCATGGAGGAGAGACTGACAGAAACAAAGAGTGTGTGAGTGCCCAGCAGGATCTCTGGGCCCCCTTGCCCTCAGGTGAATGACTGGATGTAGTGGCAAGGACATGTCTCCGAGATTCCCAGTCACCCTTTCAGCCTCAGCTCACGTGCACCTCCTCCAGGAAGCCTGCCCTTGATCTCCCCAGCTTTGTGGTCTCCCCAGTGCTCCCATATTTGTCCACCTGCTTGTGGTGTCCATCTGCTTATGGGGCATTTGTGTCCCCGTTTGTGAGTTCCTCAAGGCCAGGGGCCAGCTTTTTATCTTTACGCCACCAGTGCCAGGTACACAATTTTTGCTCAACAACATCATTGAATAAATAAAGATACCTCCTCCAGAAAGCCTTCTGTGATTGCCCGAGTGTGGGTTCTGTGCTCCCAAGGTACACTGTGATTATGCCTTTAAAAATAAGGTAAGTCGGGCTCAGGCCAGACAGAAGCTCAGGGAGGAGGGGGGCGGTGACTAGAAACTTGGGGGAGGAGCTTGAGCGCCAGCCGCTGTCCCAGTTCTGCCAGCAATCGAGTCTAAGTGTCTGGTTATTACCCTACCGCAGTACATGCGTGGGCAGCGGTACTAGAGAGGCCAGTGGCTCGCTTGCCCGGCAGGAGTACCTGCGCGCGCTATCGGCAGCAGGGAATGGAAGCGGAGGACGCAGGCAGCTATTCCCTCCAGCAAGCGCAAGCTTTTTATACGTTTCCATTCCAACAAAAGATGACTGAAGTTCCTAGTATGGCAGTTATGAATGAACAAGAAATGCCAGCAGAAGTTCCAGCCCCAGCTCCTGCTCAGGAACCCACACAAGAGACTCCAAAAGGAAGGAAAGGAAAACCCAAAACAACAGAACCAAAAACTCCAGTGGAACCCAAAAAACCTGCTGAGGCCAAAAAAATCTGGCAAGTCCACAAAATCAAAAGAAAAGCAAGAAAAAATTACAGACACATTTAAGGTGAAAAGTAGACCAGTTCAATAGTGTTTCAGAAGCTGAACTTTTGACCGAGACTCTACCGGACATTTTGACCTTCAATCTGGACATTGTGATTGTTGGCATAAACCCAGGACTAATGGCTGCTTACAAAGGGCATCATTACCCTGGACCTGGCAACCATTTTTGGAAGTGTCTGTTTATGTCAGGGCTGAGTGAGGTCCAACTGAATCACACGGATGATCACACTTTACCAGGGAAATAGGGTATTGGATTTACCAATATGGTGGCAAGGATAACACCAGGCAGCAAGGATCTTTCCGGTAAAGAATTTTGTGAAGGAGGACGTATTCTAGTGCAGAAATTACAGAAATATCAGCCACGAATAGCAGTGTTTAATGGAAACTGTATTTATGAAATTTTTAGTAAGGAAGTTTTTGGAGTAAAAGTTAAGAACTTAGAATTTGGACTTCAACTGCATAAGATACCAGACACAGAAACTCTCTGCTATGTTATGCCATCATCCAGTGCAAGATGTGCTCAGTTTCCTCGAGCCCAGGACAAAGTTCATTACTACATTAAGCTGAAGGACTTAAGAGATCAGTTGAAAGTCAGTGAGTGAAACACAGACATTCAAGAGGTGCAATGTACATTTGACCTACGGTTAGCCCAAGAGGATGCAAAGAAGATGGCTGTGAAGGAAGAAAAATATGATCTGGGTTATGAAGCAGCGTGCGGTGGTGCTTATAGTGAAAATCCATGCAGTAGTGAACCTTGCAGCTTCTCTTCAAATGGGCTGACAGCTGACAGTGGAGAATCAACTTTCAGTGACATTCCAGATGGGCAGTGGATGACCCAGTCATTTACAGACAAGATTCCTTCCTTTAATAATCACTGTGCGATGCAAGAACAGGAAGAAGGAAACCATGCTTAAGAATGGTGTTTCTGGGCTTCCCTGGTGGCACCGTGGTTGAGAGTCCGCCTGCCAATGCAGGGGACACGGGTTCGTGCCCCGGTCCGGGAAGATCCCACATGCTGCGGAGCGGCTGGGCCCGTGAGCCATGGCTGCTGAGCCTGCGCGTCCGGAGCCTGTGCTCTGCAATGGGAGAGGCCACAACAGTGAGAAGCCCGTGTACAGCAAAAAAAAAAAAAAAAGAATAGTGTTTCTCAGCCCTGCTTAAATGCTGCAGTTTTAATGCAGTTGTCAAGAAGTGGCCCTCGGTTTTATTCATATTTTCCTCTGGTGATGTAATCATGGTATAGTAGAATCAACTGTACAGACCTAAGCAGTTTGGAAGGAGAAAGTAGAGTTCTTTATGTATGAGTTTTTATATTGGAATTAATCATCATTCCAGCTATTTATCAACTATCTTTCATTTATGAAGAAATTGATTTTCTTTTGGGAGTCACTTTTAACCTGTAATTTAAAAATGCAAGAGTCTGCATATTTACACTTGATTATTAACTGTGCGTAAACTTAGATGCACAGTTATCCCTTTCATACGTAAGAAGGGCATGCTAATGATAAGATTCCCACTGGTAAAGAGGCAAATGTGCTGATTTTCATCTGTGAGGTTAACCCTCAGTGGAGTCTCATTTGGTAGTTTTTAGTGGTGTTTGATGGGCTTCCTTAGTTGTATTCACACTCAGACCTCCTTGCTTTACCAGTGGTGAGCGTCTGTGAGAGTTGCTTGGTAGTAGAGTTGGAGAGTATGGCCTTGCAGCAGCAAGGCTAACCCAGCCTTACCTTTCAGGGCCATGAGCCCTGGCTTTGGCCCTCTCACCCACATGTGCTGGTCCTCTAGTAGGCAGAAACTATTCTGCTGGGATGGTAAGTTCCAGAGAGTGCAGAAGACCTTTTAAATTTTGCTACTTCATCTGTGTTTTACTTGAGAGACATACATTTGATAGGGAAGGAACTGAATTTCTCAGTATCTATCACCATTCAAATTTTATCCTCCTTGGCTTTAAGCATGTAACATGGAAATGATGAGAAATGAACTTTCAGGTTGACTAACAAGCTGCTGGAGGTGTTTGATAATCTTGTTTAAACTGGTGCTTTATATACATGAGATGTACTAAAATAAATAATACAGGATTTTTCTTGCTAGGTAAATCGAATAAGCCAGTAATTTTTTTTTTTTTTTTGCGGTACACAGGCCTCTCACCGCTGTGGCCTCTCCCTCCGCAGAGCACAGGCTCCGGACGCGCAGGCTCAGCGGCCATGGCTCACGCGCCCAGCCGCTTCGCGGCATGTGGGATCTTCCCGAACCGGGGCACGAACCCGAGTCCCCTGCATCGGCAGGTGGACTCCCAACCACCGCGCCACCAGGGAAGCCCTAAGCCAGTAATTTTAAAAAATTCTTTCTCTTCATCGTTGCTATTTGTTACTGTGGACTAAGTGAACCTCGTGGCCAGGTTGCTTTGAAGTCATGTATCTTTGTGATTTTCTAATTTATTTTCCATGGTGCTACAAATAGTCCAGACTACTAGGCCTGGTGGATATCAAAGCTGGGTATTTAGAAATGCCAGTTGCATTTACTTCTGATCACCTCTGAATATTCTGATTTTATACCTACCCAGGGAGCATGCTGTTTCTTGATATGAAAATATTTATGAGGTTTTGGTATTTTTCTAAAAGGTTATATAGCCTGTTTTTTTTGTAATAAGAGATACAAATTATTGTTGTGAATCTTCACATGCTTTTTTAGCTGTAGCTATGATGGATTTAATTTTTCCTTTAGTCTAGGTAAAGCTGTGTAAAAGTCATTCATGTTATTTAAATCACATCCTGTACTGCTGTTTACATGGATGTTTTGTGCAGGTGCTTTGAAGTGCCTTGCATCAGGGATTAGGAACAATTTAATTATTTTTTCATGGGACTATGTAAAGCATGTAACTAGATATTGCTTTGGTTCTTAACGATTATAACCTTACATAGCTTCCTTTTTTTTTTGAGTGGAGAAAATAGCCTTTAAATTATGATGGACACTCACTAGAGAATGGGTTTGAAGATTTTTTTCAAGTGTACAGTAATGGTGTTTTTCATTAAATATGACAGATGGATGGTAAATGTTGATATACCCTATACACAACAATATGAGACTTTTTCATTGAATAATATTTTAGAAGTTTTTAAATTCATTTGAAACTCTGATGGTTTTTACAATAAAAAATATTGAAGATGGAAAAAAAAAATAAGGTAAGTCACAGGATTTCCCTAGTGGCCTAGTGGTTAGGATTCCAGGCTTTCACTACTGTGGCCCGGGTTCAATCCCTGGTCAGGGAACTGAGATCCCGCAAGCCACGCAACGTGGCCAATAAATAAATAAATAAATAAATAAGGCAAGCCACTTATGGAGAAGTAATATACATGGACCAATAGTTATAGATAAAAATGGATGGATAGACAGAGAGCTCGGAGTCAGACTGCCTGTATATGAACCCCAGGTCCACTACTTCTGACCGCATGACCTTGGGTTCTTCCCAAGGTCTCTTGTACTGTGCCTCAGTTTCCTCGTCTATACAATGGATGTATTTAATATTTCCTACCTCGTAGGGTTTTGTTTTTTAATTGGTCACGCCACGCGGCACATGAGATCTTAGTTTCCCGACCAGAGATCGAACCCGCACCCCTTGCATTGGAAGCTCAGAGTCTTAACCACTGGACTGCCAGGGAAGTCCCCCTCATAGGGTTTTTATGGGGACAACATGGGTGAATAGAGAAAAGCACTTACAACTGTGCAGGGTACATAGTGAGCAATTGGTAAGCACTTGTGGGTGTTGCAGTGCATGTCACACTATTCGGTTTTCTTGCCAGTGGTGGGATCTCTGAAAACAGGACTGGACTTCTCATCTCTGTTGATGGGGTTGGATGGACAGACAGGCCTGCACGGGGCTATCTCAGCAGTCCTGGCTGCTGCTTTCACACTGAAAGTTCCAAGGGGGCACACATTGGGCAGGACCAGCACATTTCTCCCACCATTGATGGAGGATCTGCTCAGTGTCAGACCCAGAGTCCCAGCCCTTCCCAAAGAGGCTCACAGCTTTGCGGAGAGCAACACACCCATGAAAGGGGTCTGATCTCATGGTTCAGGTCTGGGCCATGTGTCCCACGTGGTCAGCTTCAGAGGATGTCTGCCAGGCCTGAGCTTGTATGAAGGGGCCAAGCCCCTGGAGGAAACGGGCATGCTGACCAGGGAGGGAAAGCTAGAGTCCTCTGCAGCAGCTGACTTAGGGCCATCAAGGAGCAGACGACAAAGGGAGCACGGTCTGCAGTGCCAGAGGCTGGGAACGGTTGGGGTAGATTCCAGAAAAGTTGATTTCCTCAGAACATAAGGAGGCATAAGGTGTATGCGTGCACAGTAAGTGTTTGCTGACTGGCAAACTGAGCTGCTCCAGAAATTTTCAAACACTCCCAGTTATGAACATCTTGATTCCTTATGCGTGGGGAGGGGCCTGGGAATCTGTATATTTGACAAGACCTTAGGTAAGTCTCATGAACAGGCGGTTTCCTCTGCCATCCCATCCTCCAGGCCCGGGAGCTGCAGTGCCCTCGGAGAACGGGGCTGACTGTGACCTCACCTTGCCTCTGACATCCCATCGAGCCCCTACTCCACTCATACCCAGCCCAGGACAACCTCCCTGGTAGAGCCCAGAGCATATCCGTCCATACTGCAGCAGGAGGCCTCGCAGGCCAGCCTGGGCTGTGGGATAATTTGATATTCAAATCCTGGCAAAGACCTGCTTCAAATTGCTGCAAATTAAGCTGATTTTGTCCCTCCGAATGAGGGATTTGCTCCTGTGGATCAACCCTTCCGAGGACTTGATGAGGTCAGGATTAGAGCCGGAGGGCCGGAGAGAAAAGCCTGAGGTGGCAGGCTGGAGGGCTGCTTCTTGGTGGGAGGGCGAGCCCGGCCTCTGTGTGTCTCTCCCCAGCCCCGGACTTAGGGAAGTTTCCCAGAGTCTCAGAACTCAGCTCTTCACTGTGATGCGGGGTCTCTGGGCCCCTGAGGGGCCAGCCTTGCCGCCCCTGGCCCCATCCTCAGGAGAGCCCAGCCCTGTAAAATTCCCAAAGTGGACCACATCTCATCCTTCCAAGCATCTGAGAGCCAGGGCCCAACTGATCACCCCCATTTCACCGATGAGGAAACAGAGGCTGCAAGAGGTGAGATGAGGCTCTGCTGGCCAAAGACGACCTGGACTCAACCTCTGCCACCAACCTGCTGTGTGACCTTGAGCAAAGGACCTCTGTGAGTCTCCTCGTAAGGATTACTGACAACGTGCACAGCGCCAGACAAGTGGCAAGCACGCCATTAAGCATCGGCCAAGGTTACTACCCACACAGCAAGCACAGGCCAAGGCCCTGAAGCTAGGAAGCGGCAGAACAGGGATCAGGACCCGGCCTCTCTGGCCTGACTGAGTCACTGCCCCCCCCCTCCACCCGCCTTCTCCTGGAGGTCTGCGCCTGCTGACGGCGCCCCTCCCTGGCAGAACCTCATTTCCATCTGTTTTATCAAGGCCTGTACTGTATGTTGCAGCCATTTCGAATTGCACCATTAAAGATTTTATGCTGGAGACGTTAAAATTAAAAAGATCTATGGGCAAAGAGTCACAACGAATTTAATCAACTTGATTTAATAGAAAACAGCAAATGGAATTTATGATGCTCCAAAAGACAAGGGAATTTTTTTTTCAACAAAAAATAATAAAAAGCACTTTCTGGAAAACAGAAAGTGGAGTGGGATGGGGGTGGCTCCCCATCTGAGAGTTTATCAGAACCTAATCCGCGGCCAACAACCCCAGTCGGGGCGGTTTGCCCGCTAATCCCAGCTGCCATTAAAATATTAAAGATAAATCTAATCGTCTCTTTATCCAAAATAAGCGACTTTTGTGGAGGAGAAAACATATAACCCTTTGGGAGGAGAATTAGTCCTAATGCATCAAATGGAATTCGGTCCAGGCTGGGGCGAAATAGGGTTTAGAGTCAAATGAGATGGTAATAGAAATAAAGCCCAGAATAACAAATTAAAAACCCTCATTTACACGAGTTAAAAGGGCGCACAAAAGGGCTGGAAGCCCAGGCCTACACTCCTCATCCCCCAGGCCCACTCCCCCCTCCCCTGGTCTCGCCTGCCCAGCTCTTCACCCACTCACAGGCCCCCAGGAGAGGAGCCACTGCCTGACCTCATCCTCTCAACTTGTGTCCCGCAGCTTCCTGCGGACTCCCCAGCTTCCCGCGCCGAGCCCAAGTCCAGGCTGGGTTCCTGAAGGCTGACTGAGCCTTTAGGCATCTTTCCACATCCCTGGGGTGGGCTCTGGGGTCAGACAGAACTGGGCTCCTGTCCCAGGGCCGCCCCTCACTATGTGAGGTCTTGGTTTAATTTCTTAAACTCCCCAGGCCCCTGCTAAATTCACGGGAAAATGCGGATAACACTAGTCTCCACCCTTACGCAGCCTCTCTCCACGGCCTTGACCTCATTGCTGCCTGCCGCCCTAGCTCCCCTGGATTCAACAAGATGACATCAGGACAGCCCCAGGCAGCTTGGCCACTAAGGGACCCTGGGGAGGTCAGACCTGTGCCCCTGGAAGGCAGGAGAGCTCAGCAATGGGCCAGCCTGGAAGGCAGGGGGGCAGCCAGCAGCCATTTTAAAGAACTAGGTGGGGTCACCCCTAAATTGTCACTCGAGACGCCTGAGGCCACTCCAGGTCTTCAGGCTTCTCACTAAGCAGCGCTGTGTCCCCTGAGGTTGCCTCAGGGTTGATCTGTGGCTCCTCCTTCATGGTGGGATTTCGGGGGCTCTGACACATACCTCCCGCAACCCGGGAAACCCTCACCTTCGGGTCCAGGTCTGAATTCCCCACATTAAAATCACACTCTCTGCCTTAATAGCAAGATGCTTAGCAAAGGAGACACACTCAAATAACAAAAAAAGAAAACAGAAAAACAAGAAAAATAAAAAAAGGAGACACACTCCCCTCCAGAGGATTCAGGGGCCCCTCCCTGAACCATCACGAAGTTGACGGGTACAGACCAGTATGACAAACCCGCTCCCAAGAGCCTGTCTGGACGGCGGGCAGAAGAGGGGGAGAAGGGGGCTCTCATGCCTGAGACACCCCGTACACACACACAGGAGGGCAGGAGTACACCTCTGACCTCCCCCCGCCTTCTTAACAAATCCACTTGAACGGGAAGTTCATGCTGACAGCATTTTATTATGGGATATTAAGTGGAATCGGATTGCGGGGCTAAAGCTTTCCCTGGCTGACTTTCTCTGTTCTGTTGGCCTCCTCCCCTCTGCACCCACCAGAGTCCCTCCTCCCTCTAGGGAGTGCTAGGAGGGGGTCTCTCCTCTTACCTTCTTCAACACCTACCTGACCCCCACCTTTGGACTATGCCAAGTGGTAATTCTGGGAAATTGGGCTGGGCTGGAAGACGTCCCTGGCCACTTGGGAGTGGGTGACCTTCTCCCCAGGATGGGCTTGTCCACAATTCTTCCCTCCCTGTCTACCCTTGTCGTGCCTTCCCTGGTGGGAGGAGTTTATTGCCCCACTTCATTGCCTTTGGTCTTTGCTATGTGACTAGCTTCAGCCGATGGGATATGAGCAGGTATGACCCAAGCAGAGGCTTTAAATGGGTTTGTGTGCTTTGGCTGCCTCTGCTAGAAGAGCATGCCTTTGGTAGCCACAGTCCCAGAATGAGAGGTACGAGGCAGACCCAGAAGCAACCCACAGGTCACACCCAAGCCTAGCTGCGCCTGGACCCTGGGACCCAGAGCGAGAGATAAACCGCCTGAGATGTGGACATTGTTGTTACACCTTACTTGTAGAAGCCATGGAGTTGCCCTGCTCAGACACAGTTCAGGAGAGAACTAGATGTTCAGGTGCAAGAGTGCAGTTAGCAGACAGCCTCCAGCTGCAGCCTCTTCCAGATCCACAGCAGTGCTGTTTGATTTTTTCCCAGCTTTACTGAGATATAATTGACAGATAACATTGTGTAAGTTTAAGGTGTATAGCATGTTGATTTGATACATTTATAATCTGCAAAATGATTCCCGCCATAGTATTAGTTATCACCTCCATCCCATCACATAGTTATCATTTCTTTTTTGTGATGAGAATATTTGAGATCTACTCTCTTGGTAACATTCCAGTATATGATCCAGAATTACTCGTTATCATCACTCACCCCAGTGTTTGAGTGACTGGGCGTGGTGAGGGTCCTAGGGCCTGGCCATTTCTGCCCAACCCAAGCCTTCTTTAGCGGGCAGCCTTTGCTCCGGAGCTCCCCATTAGACTGGCTGAGACTTTGTCAGAGCTGCCTTGTGGTTTGAGGCTCTCCCTGTCCCATCCTGCTCCCCCTCCCCTTTACCTTTCACAGGGTTACCCCCACTCCCACCCCCAATAAACCACTTGCCTTCCTAACCCTGTCTCATTATCTGCTTTCTTGAGTACTTGAACTGACACAGCCTTATTGCCACAAAACCTGACTGTGCAATTCACTAGCTGCCTGACTGTAACCGTACGATGACTCAGTTTCCTCATCTGTAAAGAGAAGATAACAGAAACACCCATCTCATAGGTTTTTTGTGGGTATTGAATAAGATAATCCATGTACAGTGCTGAGCACTCGATAAACGTTAACTGAGATTGCCAGAGGTAGTTGTAACTCTCAATAAATAAATGCTAGCTACATATGAATGATATAGGATAAAATATCAAGTCAACAGATATAAATCTAGGGCGGATCTTAAAAGACTGAAGTGTGAGAAGGGTGGGCAGATGAGTTGCAATTGTGGACAAGTATAAAGCAGAAAAAAATAAAACTTTCAAGTGAGATGGTCGATATATTCTGAGCCATCATTTGTAACCAGAAAAAAGATTTCCAGACTTCTATATGATCTTTCACCTTCTAAATACTTTCATGCTTATTTTCCTCCAAGAAGGCCAGGAATGGCATCACCATCTCCATTTTACGGGTAAAGGGACTGAGGCACAGAGAGGCTAAAAGACTCACCTCACAGCACACAAGTAAGTGTTAGAGGCAGAAGTGAAACCATGTTTGTAGCTCTCCGTGCGCAGAGAATATCGGGCATCATGGAAAAGCACCAAAACAAAAAACTTAGGGGCTTCCCTGCAGCAAAGTCAAGTTGGTGCTACCTAGACCACTACAAAAGCTATTCTAGGGGACACTGGAGAAGTTCTCTATAGCACAGAAGAGAAGAGAATCAAGTGAGCATCAAAGTTTGTGAGGTTGGAGAGGAGAGACAGATCCAAGAGGGATTTCTAGCTGTCAGGACTTGGGGATAAGCCAGATCTCTGCTGTGATGGCAAGTCCTTCAATTTTCTCCCAGGTCAAAACATTTGATTTCAAATGCTTCTCCAAGGTATCAGTGAAGTGTCACTTATGGCCTCTAGTAACAGAGACCGGACACCAGTCGTTTAGACACTGGTGGGGGAAAAAAAAAAGGAAATTTCTTTCTCTCTGTATAAAAAAAGCTCTTTGGGGGCAGTCCAGGGCTGATATGGTGGCTCCTGGGTCTTCAGGCACCCAGACTCCTAATCTTCACTCCACTTTCCTAATGTTGGCTTCCATCCTCAAGGTCACCTCATAGCCCAAAACAACTGCTGAAGCACTAGCCATCATGTCTGTGTTCCAGACAGGAAGCTGGAAGAAAGGCAGAAAGAGCAAAAAGGGTGTGTGCTAAATGTCTTAAGATTTCTGCTCATATTTCATTGGTTACAACTTTATCAAATGGACACTTTTAGCTGAAAAGGAGGCTGGGAAATGTAATCTTTTATCTATGGACATCACCACTCTGAATAAAATTAGAGTTCTGATACTAAGGCAGAGGAGAGAACAGAAATTGGGTAGGCAACCACCAGTCTCAGCATGCCCATAAACATAGATTTTATTAAGACATCTCTCTCCAAAGCCCTTCTCTTTATTACCCCGTATTATTCATAGCTCAATGGCCCAAATTAGATTTTTAAGGGAAATTAAGGTTCCCAGGTTAAATTGTGTTGGGCAGTAGTGTTAGGTACTATACCCACAACTTAAAAAATTTGGTTTCAGGGTTATGAACAACTCTGTCTAACTTGACCCAAAAAGGAATTTACTAGAACAATACTGAGTAACTCAAAGATTCTCCAGGAGGTTGGGAAACTAGAATCAATGCCCCAAAGCTTGTCACAGTACTGGTCTGGTGAAGAAGCCACTGCCGTTACTGTCCCCTTTACTGGATCCTAAGTGCTGGATCTCCCACTGCTGCCACCACTAACCCTGAGCAAGGAATTCTGCTGCTAATCTGTCACTCTGCAAGTTGGGCTTTGCTGCAACCACACTGCTACCAGAGGAGGTTCTCCCAACAACTTCTGCTTCTTTGTGTCCTTGGCTCCCCATTCAAAGTCCAGGGTGGTTGCTTCTGATTGGTGGAGCCCAGGTCACATGCCATGTTCTAGCTGCAAGAGAAGCTGGGAAAGCAAGTGTCTGGCATTTCCAGTTTTGTTGCAGCATTGGGGCTCGGTCTTCCAAAGAGTCTTGGAACTCATAAGTTGGGAAATTCTCAACCTGATTCTCAAATAGGAATCAGGTTCAGATGATGGACAGCCCACAGAATAATAAATGACTATAACAGGACTTTGTAGATGTTCTTTCACGTAAACCGCACAACAACTCATTTTATGCATGATAAAACTGAAGCTCAGAGGAGTGAAGTAACTTGCCTAAGGTCATGCAACTAGTAAGGACAGAGCTGCCCGCCCCAGAGGGCCAATAAGTAAGGAATCAGGAAATCTGTGGGATCAGACCCTGATGGTGCCTCTTTCCTTCCCCGACTGGATGCAGCATTGCCATGGCTCCCTTGTGCCCACCTGCCTCCTGGGTCTCTGGTAAAGCCACCCTCTAGGACATAGGCGCATCGCCTCCTTTCAGTGATCCTCCTCCAGGCCCCCCGGCTTTCTTGCCATTTACAGTAGCTTAATATTAATGGCTTCTGCAGGCAGCTCTACTGACCACCAGGACCTGCCTGGATCTGAGCCTCCCCCCTGATTCTGAGAAATAGATGGAGGCCGAACTTCTGAGCACAGGGAGATGCCCTTGAGCCAGATCAGGATCCCATGGGAAAAGTTCTGGGCCTGATGAGAGGGCTGCTGGGACTCTAAGGATAACATAGAAGCAGCCATCAGAGAGACTTCTGGGCTCCAAGATCTCTGAGCTTTAAAAATTTACTCTGCCTTAGGGATAGCGCTAGCTGCTTTCAATTTTTTTTTTTTTTTTTTTTTTGCCGTACGCGGGCCTCTCACCGTTGTGGCTCCTCCCGTCGCGGAGCACAGGCTCCGGACACGCAGGCCCAGCGGCCATGGCTCATGGGCCCAGCCGCTCTGCGGCATGTGGGATCCTCCCAGACCGGGGCACGAACCTGTGTCCCCCGCATCGGCAGGCGGACTCCCAACCACTGCGCCACCAGGGAAGCCCTGCTTTCAATTTTTTTTTTTTTTTTTTTTTGGAGTAATCCCCAGTCCATCCTCTTCTCTCCCTCCCCACTGCCACCTTCAACTCCTAAATCAACCAATGCTGCCTCTGGCCTGGATCACACAGTCCACCTCCCTCTTTGTTTCACAACCGCCGGCAGCTTCCCTTCACCCTGGGGATAACATCCAGTGTCCCACGAGGCCCTGCAGGCTTGGACCCCTGAAGACTGGGCTCCCCTTAAAAGCATGCCTGACCATCAGCTCTACCCTCTAGCCTCCCTTAACTTCTCGCTGTTCTTCAGAAGTGCCTAGCTGGTCCTTCTCCAGAACATGGACACCTGCTGTCTCCCCAACCCTGACACCTGCCCCAGCCCCCCACGTGGCTGGCCTCTCACCACTCAGGTCTCTGCCCAAATGTTGACTACCCAGAAACCCCTTCCTGTCCTGCATCTAAAAGAGGACCCTCCTGTTGTCAGTCTAAAACCCCTCACTCTGCTGTGTTTTTCCTTAGCACTTTGGATTCTTAAATTATCCTGTTTGTTTACTTACTTGCCTCTTTGTTAACTGTCTCTCAAACTAGAATCTAAATTCCATGAAAGCAGGAGGCTTTGCTTTCTTTTACCCCACAGTATTCCCATTAAGAGTATCTGGCATACAGTAGGTGCTCAGTAAATACTTGCTGAAGGTTCTTGACTAAATTATCTTGCAACATTCCTGTGGGACAAAACAAAACAAACATCCTCTCAGGGCATCAGGGATGTGGTCCCTGTGTCACTGGCTCTGGATTCAAAGTGCAGGGTGGCTGCTTCTGATTGGTGGAGCCCAGGTCACATGACCATGTTCTAGCTGCAAGGAAGGCTGGGAAAGCACGTGTCTGGCCTCTCCAGTTTCATTGCAGAATTGGGGCTCTGAGACCCATCACTTGAGACTGCAGGGAGACTGGACACAGCCCAGAGGCATGCAGCAAGCTGGTAGTGGAGCAAGTCCTCTAAGCCTTGCTGTTCTCCATGGTTCCACACTGCCCATAGGTGAACACTGGGGAAGAGACAAGGGCGATACATGTGGGATGTTTTTCTTTTCCCTTGAGTGGCTAAGGAATGGTTCCTGCTGAGGGAGGGAGGAGACAGGGAGTTGTGGGCCCCTGAAACCTGGTGGGTGGCGTTCTGCTGGGATACGAGCCTGAGCTGCAGGTGGCACCTGGAACACCTACCTGGTGAAAAGGTTTACAAGACTGGCTTGAAGGTGGTGCCAAGAGTCTATTCCTTCCTTCCCACTCCCTGGGCCCCTCCAAGAAAAGTCCAAAGGGTATAGATTTTTCCTTGGAGAACTAGGAGAAGGAAACCAGCCCAGATGTTTGAGGGAAGGTGTTCTTCGTAGACTGAGGTTCTGGGGATTCACCAGCCTTGACCTCAGTAGCCCTTCTCGACCCTTTCTGGTGTCCCTTCCTTTCCTCTCTGCCATTCTCGGCAGGGCAGGATGGTAGCTCGAGCATTGCTGGGGCATCGCTTGCCTGCCTGTACCCAAGCTCCCTTCCTCTGTTTGAGGCTCTGGTTCCATCTTCAAGGAAACAAGAATGCGGTGGATTTGGACTCTGGTTGGCTCTTGGCAGCTGCATGTTCCTGGGGAGGTCGCCTAGCCTCTCTGAGGTTGCTTCTTTTTTTTTTTTTTTGCGGTACCCAAGCCTCTCACTGTTGTGGCCTCTCCCATTGAGGAGCACAGGCTCCGGACACGCAGGCTCAGCGGCCATGGCTCACGGGTCCAGCCGCTCCGCGGCATGTGGGATCTTCCCGGACCGGGGCACGAACAGGCGTCCCCTGCATCAGCAGGCAGACTCTCAACCACTGCGCCACCAGGGAAGCCCTGAGGTTGCTTCTTCATTTGAAAAATGATATACATCTTTCAGGATAGTTGGGAGGATTTGTTGAGACAGTGTGAAAAAGTTCAGAACTTAATAAATGTTCATTGTGTATAACTTAAATGTGAATCAAAATCACTCCTGTTTTTCTCGTAGCATCAGCTACTTACTGAACAGGGGAGATGGGCTATCTGGCCCAGTGTCTGATGAGAGGAGGATGAGAGAGCTGGAGCTCAGGGACTCTGCCAGGACAACTGTCCAGCACAACAAGACAAGGTGTACTCTCAAGGGGTAAGCCCAAAATACACAAGAGCATTAAAAAAGTGAAACACATTCGTGGGTGACAGATTCATAATGGGATTATTGATTCAAACACAGATCCTTTCTCTTCCTTGCATTTTCCACCCTCCTCCCTCCAAAAATTGTTGCTGACGGCTGGGAGGCGACTCAGGGAAGAAGCTAGCAAGAGACAATGACTTGGCTGCAACTGGTGCTAAAAATGAGCAGCATCACAGCAAAGGAAGGAGATGGCATCGTCCCTCATCCCTAATCTCCCTCCCTGAGCCTTAGTATCTTAGCTGTAACAAGGGGGAAAGAACTTGAGAAGTTGAGTGGATTCAATGCCATAAGGGGTCCGACACCCATTAATAATAGTAGTAAGAATCGTGATGTCTGGAGTCCCCAGGGCCAGACACCATGTTAAATGCTTTAAAAACAGCAGCTCTTTCAATCACTGGCCCGAACTCCATGAAGGCCGGGACTAGGTCTGTCTTGCTCCCTGGCATATTGTCAGTCCCAAGTACAGTATCCTCCTGCATGATGATGATAATAACCAACGCTCCCAGGAACCTTATTTTGTAAACTCACAGTATAGCCTTATTCACCATTTTCAGCACTGTACATTTCTAATCTTCATGACAGTTCTAAGTTCTACCATTATCCCCATTTTATGGATGAGGAAACTGAGGCACAGAAGGAAAAGAGAAGCCGGGTAACTTTCCCAAGGTCACCAAGCAAGTGATAGAGCTGGAGTCTGAACCTAGAAAATCTGTCTCTAGAGACCATGCCCTTGCCCCTCTGTGCTAACTCAGGGGGTCAGGGAATGCTCACAAGTCCAGTGTCAGGCTGTTTTACAGATAAAGCAATAGAAGCTAAGAGGGAAGTTAAATGATTGGCTCTAAGCCACAGAGCCATTAGGCGACAGACCAGGATGTGCGTCCAAGGTGACCAAGCTAAATGCCTCTGAAAGGGTACAATTTACTCCCCCAGGCCAAGCCCTGGGGGCCAGCCTTTCCCTGTAGCCCCAGCCCTGCCCCCTGCGACCCCAAGTCCACAAATGTCCTCAGTTTTGGTCTGACCTCAGCTAGGCAGCTCAGAGACAGCCCTCCAACCAGGAGTCCTTCAGGAGTCCAATTCCAAGGCTGGGACTGGCTGCAGGCTGACGCTGGGCCCTCCCTTCATCTGTAGCCTCTGGCGAATGTGCCTCTCAGAGGGCCTGGGGCTGTCCCCATTCCCAGCCTCCTAGGGCAGGGTGGAGACTGTCTCGCTGGGAGTGGGAACTGGCAGCTTCACATACAGTGTTTGGTCAAGAGATTTTTCATCCTCCTCTCCTGGCAAGGCAAGAGCTGAGTTTCCATCACTCACATGCTTGCTTTCCATCACTTGCTTCCTTGCCCATAGGCTGGCGTCTGGCTCATGGTTGATGTCCCATGATAAGTCAGGGATATGACAGCTGCTGTTAACAAAACTTCCCCATTCAACTTCCCAGGGTAGGCTGGCATGTAGAGGAGTCCGAGAGAGGGATGGAATCAAAAGAAAACAGCTTTTGACACCAGACTCATTGGAGGTTGAGTCTGGCCTCTCTCTGCTGCTTACAAGCTAGGTAGCTTGGGACAAGTCACCTAACCTCCCTAGGAACTTAAGTTTCCATATTCATAAAATGGTGATAGAAATTCTTATCTGGAAGGCAAAGCCACTGCTCTGCACAGCTCTAGGGGGCATCATTCACACGGTTGTCTGTGTGAGTGGTGACACATGGAACCCAGCTCCATAAAATAAAGGCGAAAGATGCCCCGAGACTGCAGATCCCTGAGTCTGTACCTTGCAAGTAAGAATAGGTATGTGAACTTTCGAATGTGGAACCAAGATACTAACAGGGTCCTTGTGAAGACCTGATATTATGCTATGGAAAGGGGCTGGGGAGCGTGGATGCACGGTAGGCATGGCATTATTGTGGGATAAGGAGGCGGCCCTTGGAGTGAACAGTGCCCCAGACACCTGCCGCACTGAGGGATGTACCTGCCTAGTTCTGGATCTTGTGTGGACCAGCCCAGAGCAGATGAAGACCCACCTCACAACAGCCCTTGAGGCAAGGCCTCAGCTTCCATGTCCTATAGGGTTTCTTCTTACTTCTCAGTTTGGCCTCACGGCAACCACAGAGGGCACTAGATATCCTGGCAGTGGGCTGGGAGAGTTAGGGGGTTTCAATCTATTTGGGGGGTTGCAGTTGACTAGCCCAGAAATTCTGAATGGAATTTCTCCCCAGTCTTGCTTTCCAGTCTCTGCCTAAAACAACTCACCCTGTCTTTATTTCCCCTCAGAGGGTGCCTTCAAGTCAGGACAGCTTTATTAGAAACCTACCACTGTATGCTATGCTAGGCACAGTGGAGAGGAAGGTGCCAAGGTAGATAGACAGTCCTTAGTCCCACAAAGCTCACAGAAGAATTAGCTGAGGAGGTGGAGTGCAGGGACTCCGGGGTCCATGGTGCACGTACGTGTGTGTGTGTGTGTGTGTGTGTGTGTGTGTGTGTGTGTATGTATAGAATCACCTTCACTTAACACTTGGACCCAAGGGAGCCATCCTCCCTGAAAGCAAGGAACCAGTAGCTCCACTGCCCACCTTTAGAATTTAAGCTTTTCTTGTTTCTCCAGGTGAGGGTCCTACCTGCCTAGAGCAGTTCCCTGCAGCCTCTCACCACTTTTCAACTGGCCCAGCTGGCTGCACTTCTGCAGCTTCCAACACAGGAGTTAGTCAAGGGATCCCCATCGAATGGGCACAGAAGCTCACCTTTTAATTGCCTCTCACACCCTCCCTTCTCCCTCCTCCTTCCCTCCACTTCAACAATGCCATCCGCTTCATTTGTCTGTTCAGTGAACTCTGAGGTATAGCAGACCCCCTGACTTGTCTATCTGATTTACTGGGAACCCCTAGCTCCTTGCTCAGAGCTAGTAAGGGCTCAATACATATTAGTTGAGTGAATGGTTAGAAGAGTAATGAAATCTTTCCATGGAAGTTGGCGACCCTTCATGTTTATTCTAGGAAGATGTTCAGGTGTCCACCGGTGTTCTCCAAAAGAAGTCACCACCACTCTTCTTTCCCTCCAGGAACCCCTACTCCTGACCCCTTTATTCATTCATTCATTCATTGGGCGATATTTATTGAGTAGCTCTTCTGAACTAGGCATTGCATCCTGTGCTGGGGAGACAAGCTTTGAGCTCTCCCACCCCATCTCCCTCTTCAAACCCCCTTCTTTCTCCCCGTTGCCACCACACACCCTGCCCAGGACACTTGCCCCTTCCTCATTCTGCCTTTTTCGGAGTGGTCCCATATTTGGGTTTCTTTGACCCCGCCAAACCTGTATAGGATTGAGGGAGGGAGGGAGGGAGGATGGGAGGGAGGCAGCAGGACTCCCAGTTTCTAGCACCTGCCCTCAGTCCATCCTTCCACCCCACCCCAGGGACTGTCCAAGCCAGCTCTGCCCAGAATCCCTAGCCGCTCAGCCTCCTGGAACGGCCCTGAACCTTGTTGTCTCGTCTCAGCCTCTGGGGGCCCTGCCCATGGGCGTCCTGCAGAGCCCACCCGGTGCCTGGCCCCCAGCGCCCTGGCCCCTCAGTGCTGCCCGCGGCGGGAGCTGCCAGCTTTTTGGAATTCCTAATCGCTCCTGGCCCCGGTGATTGGCTGCTCAGCTCTGACCCCACTTGGGCTGCCGCCTGGTTGGATAAAAAGGGAATCTCCTTGGGGCTCCAGAGCATTAGACATCGGAGGGGGCACCTGGGACCAACTTCGTGAAGCGGGGAGCCCGGCGGGGGGGTGGGGGGAGCAAAAGACCTGCGGCCTCAGCCCCTTCAAAGAGCCGAGAGATGACGGGGAAAGCCGGGGAAGCGCTGAGCAAGCCCAAAGCCGAGACAGTGGCCAAGAGTACCTCGGGGGGCGCCCCGGGCAGGTGCACTGGGTTTGGCATCCAGGAGATCCTGGGCTTGAACAAGGAGCCCCCCAGCTCCCACCCGCGGGCTCCCCTCGACGGTCTGGCCCCCGGGCACTTGCTGGCTGCGCGCTCCGTGCTCAGTCCCGCAGGAGTGGGCGGTATGGGGCTACTGGGGCCCGGGGGGCTCCCCGGTTTCTATGCACAGCCCACCTTCCTGGAAGTACTGTCCGACCCGCAGAGCGTCCACTTGCAGCCGCTGGGCAGAGCGTCGGGGCCGCTGGACACCAGCCAGACGGCCAGCTCGGGTAGGTGAGGGCGAGGCTGTGTGGCTGCCTGACTGGGGTGACAGCCGGGAACCCCACGCCGTCGACTCTCGCTTGCACCGCAAGGCCTCCTCCGGGTGCACAAGTTCGTGCCAGGCCGAGAGATCGCAGAGCGGGCCTGGAGCCGGCGCGCCCGGGGCGGGGGCTCGGAGGATGCTCCCGGCTGCGGCCCGGTTTTGGCCTCCGCGTTTCCGGCGGCCGAGCTGTGCTGCGGTCCCCGCGTCGGGCCCGGCTCTGCCGCGGCGCCTGATTGGGGCCCCACTGGAAACAAGGCTTAGGGTGTCGGAGCGCGTGGGGCAGTCGGGGGTCTCCTTCCATTGCTCCACTTCGGCCCCGGCCTCTCGGAGGACCCGCGCTCCTAGAGCCCGATTCCGTTCCGGGCTTTGGCGGCCCGGGAAGCGGGTGCCAGCTTCGGGCCCCAGCCCTGGTGTCCAAAGTTGTCTTTTCCTTCCTCCTTTCCTCCGTTCCAAGCCTCCCGCATTGGTCAGCTGGGTTTTAATTTTCTCCTCACGAGCTTAGACAACCCGGCCACGGCGGCGGCCAAGGGGTCGCAATCCGAGATGCCACCTAAGCGGCACAATATCTCGGATCCCGGCGCCTCGCGGGCTCGGGACCCCTGGACGACCCTGCCGCGCCCTCCGCGGGCAGTTTTCCCGGCCTCACGTCTCCGCCAGCTCGGCCCTCCGGCTCTGGTTCGCGCTCTGCGATTTCCCCGATTTTTCGCTCTCGTTTAGTTAATTAATTTTTATTTGGAGGGGCAACGAAAAGTGGTGCGTCGCAGTCTCTCCAGTCCTGAGGGGGGGCGCATGGTGCGGGCACTGGAAAGGGGGTTGTGCCCGGGAGCCCCCAGCCCTTCCCGGAGTCCAGCTCTCCGCGCCCAGGCTCCGCTCCTGCGGGCCACCTTCCGAACCCCGCCGCCACGGCTGCTAGCGCAGGGCAGGGCGCCGAACCCGGGGCACCGCCGGGGGGCCCTGCGACCCGCGGAGGCTGTCGCGCCCCCCTGCTGTCCCTGCCCAGGCGTGTCTGGGCCTTTGCTTCTCAGAACGAAACAGAACGGAATGTGTTCACGACCTCGGGATTGCGGCGCCGGCGTGGGTAGAAACAGCCGCGGCTTAGGGATGGCGTAGACCTCACGGAGGGCTCTCGGGGGAGACGGAGCAGGCCCGGCTGCTCCCGGAGGCCGCCGGGGGTGGGGCCCCCGCGGGTTTCGGGAGCCTGACGCGCCCGGGTGCTGCGGAGCGCGTCCCCCATTCTGCCGCACGTGCCTCCGCCCGCTTTTCAGATTCTGAAGATGTTTCCTCCAGCGACCGAAAAATGTCCAAATCGGCTTTAAATCAGACCAAGAAACGGAAGAAGCGGCGACACAGGTAAGGCCCCTGCAGCGTTTTCTGTCACCTTCCTGCTCACCTATACCCTGCCGTCGTTCCCTGATCGGGGGTAGGGTCGCTCGGACCCTAATTTCACCGGCTCTAGATCTGAGGTCCGCTGCTGTGCCAGGACGGGGAGACCAGACATTGTTTGGGGACATCCGTCCAGGGCCCTGGCGTCCGGCCGTGCCGGGTGAGGACTTTGACCGTCCGCCGGGGAAGCGGCACCGTTTCAGGCTTTCTCCTGCTTCTCCAGGAGAAAGGAAAGCCCCCAACTAGGGCTAAACCCGAGCCAGACAGGAGCTGACGGCCCCCAGGTGCCAGCCCTGCATCGGCACATTCGGAGAGCCACGCACACCTCCGGGCGGGCAGATCGGCTCTCCCCTCCCGCCAGAGCCGGTTCCTCTGCCCTCTGCCCCGGCCCCTATTCCTCTCCCGCCGTCCCTGTCAGCGCCGCCAACCCCCTATCTTTCTGCGCCCACCGTTCGCAAAATCTCGAGCGTGATACCCGCATGGATGGCAAATTTTCCTTTGGCTTCTGCTCCTCTGTGATCCGTAAGCCTCAGTTTCCTTGTCTGTAAAATGCGGAGGGAGGAGTGTGTGCACTGAAGGACTCCGCAAGCCCTCGCTGGAGTGGAGTGGGCTGCCTTGGAGGATACAGACTAAAGAGCGAGGGTTTTTTTGTTTTTGATTTTCTTTAAATATTTTAAAAATAGACATTACTTGCACAAAGTTAAAATACAGTAGGTGCCGAAAGGTATATCCTGAAAAGTAATTCCCCACACCAGACCCGCATTCCCTTCCGCAGCCGCTACCAATTCCTTGTGCAAATGTATGAGGAGGTTTTCAACAAATAAAGGACTGAGAACCAAAAATCGACCTGACTTCCTGCGGGTGCTGTTTGCCCCTGCGCTTACCCTAGCTTTGTTTTCCCAGATCTCTCTCCGCCCCAGTGCGGATGGAGCGCCCGCAGGGTTCCGGATCGCTGGGTGGACGTTTCCCCCTGGGGTGCTCTCCACCTCATCCTCTTCTCCCCAATTTGTTCTCAGCCTCTTTGCACACTTTCTCTGGGTGCTTTTCTGCGTTCCTCTCTTCCTTCACACCCGGAAATGACCCCCACGTTTTAAAACGGTTCTTCCTCACCTCTCAGGCCCCAACAGGTTCTGGCTTGAATGGGGGTGAACTTTGACTTGGTTTCTTGGTGACCTCGGTTTGTTCCCTTCAGGCGGCTGTTTGTTTTTGTTTTGTTTTGTCTTGTTTTATTGTAAATGGAAACGTTGTTTTTTTAGTCCTGATCCTAGGTCATTTTTTACATTCATCCGTCCAGCAAATATTCATTAAAACACCTCCGATGCATTCATATCATGCTGGTGGCAGGGTGGGGGTAATCCTGTCAGCCTCTGGAGCCTGGACAGGGACCTCCAGCAGGGACAGGGACCCGGAGGGCAGGTTGGAGTCCGGCTGACCGGCTTCTGTGCTGCTGACCGAATAGAGGTGGGGGAGGGATTCCCACAGCCAGGAGAGCCCCGGACAAAGCACCCCCAGGAGCAGTGCTTCTGCATGGGGGCATCTCCTTGTGCAGCACTTGGAGCTGACTGACCCACGGCCGAAAGTCCATGCTTAAGTTTTCTAACCCTCTATCCTCACCTGATACCCCCTCCACCAGGGAAAATTGGGGTGCTTTGGAGGGTTCCCAGGGAGACAGGACAACAGCCCTAGGTTTCGGGCTATTTCTGGTACACGAAGGGAACAGATTATTGGAGAGAGGAGAATGGCTGCTGCAATTTTTAATTAGTAAAAAATGTGTTTTCCTGAGCCTCTCTCATTTGGGGAGTTCAGGTAAGAGACCCTGGAATATGGTGATGAGAGGCAAGCATCTCTTGATCACCCAGAAACACAAGAGGCTTAGCAGGGGTTAGAGAGGGGAGTGGGAATGGAGCAGCAGCCTTTGGAGTCTCTCAGGTTTTGCTCTTCCCTTTTCCTGGAGGGCTCAGCTCTGATAGACTGGTTAAAATGGGAAACTGAAGGGTCTGGGGTTCTGCGTAAAGCCAGGAGCAGGGTTTGGGTCACGTTGTACGGGGCGCAGGGAGACTCCCTGGAGGGCACATCAGCATAGACACGTGGATTAGCTCTGAGGCAGGAACGAGGGGAAGTTTGGGGGATTTGAGGCATTGTTTCATTTTGTTTCTTTCTTAACTCCTTTCTTTTTTGTTTTGTTTGGTTTTTTTGTTTTGGGTTTTTTGTTTGTTTTTAATGAGAGCCGAGGCTGGCACTTGAAAGGTTCTGAATGACCTGCCATCCCCTTTCCTCTTTGGCTTTGGCCACGCCCCAATAGCTGTGTGCCTCAGTTTTCCTAGTTTTGAAAAAGACTTGCATGTTTTGATTGTTTATTTTGACTGTTCAGGGACCCTTCGGTAAGTGGCAGGAGAGGAATAGAAAGCAGCAGATCTTCAAAATTCTGAAGAATTAACTTTCTGTATACATAAACATTCTTTTCTTCCCAAGAGGATAGGAGAAACACTTTAGAATCAAACCAGTCATTTTCTATAAAGAGCAGAATCTTTCTTTCTCACACATCCCCCTCCACCCCCCCAGCGTCATCCTCCAAGACGTTAAAGCCAACACCAGCACGAGGAGTATACGGGGCTGACATTTGTACTTTTTCCTTGTGTTGGGAGAGGCGAGGGCAGCAGCGAGGGATTTTAAACCACACACACCCCTCCCATGCTGTTTCCAGGGTCCAAATCCCGGAGGCTCAAGCAGGGAAGGTACCATTGTTCAAGTGGAGTCTACGAACAAATCTGGACTATACTGCTCCCCAGCTTGTTGATGAGGGTGCAGGATAAAGGTCACCTAGAACCTGGTGAAATTCAGGTCTGAAAAAAGAATTTGTGTCTGTAAGTGGGTGTGTAGTGTATTTATTCAAGAAAGGGGGCTATGAACCCCCTAATATTGGAGGTAAAACATTGTATGTACTGGAGCATATCCATTTGCTAGGGTGAGAGGATGTGGCTTTTACTGGATTCTTAAAGCAGTTTATGACTCAAAATAGGTCAATGTGAACCGCTCTGTGGGCGCTGGGGGAGTGTGTGGGAAGGCACTCTCGGGATGACCTGAATGAAACTCCCCTGAATGGGGCTCCCGCTGGGTGAGTGGCTGAGCCTGTGTGTGGGATGGCGGGGAGGTGACCCTTCACTTCTGAGTCCAAGAAGGGACAGAGCACCCCCTTTCCCTTCTCCCTGCCCCCAAGACTGCGTGGGGCGGCTCTAAGGAGCCTTTAGGTCTGGGCAGGTGAGGAGAGCCGGGCGTGCTGAGGTAGGGTGAGGGGCTGCTAGAATCAGTTAGTTCTCTGCTGTACAGACGCTGGGGCTGGGGCGGCTGCTGCGTTTGACCTTCTGGTGAATCTCTGAACTCTGAGTACGATTTAAAAGATCGACCCTCCTGTCTGTGGGAGGAGCCCAGGAAGCTGGGCCCGAGGAGGCTGAGGCACTTACTCACCTGGTGAGCCCTCCACGCTGTGCCTGGGAGAAGAGGGGCTTTCTGTAGTTTTCTAAAATTTGTGTCTTAACACCCTTTCCCCCCAAGCACTTCCAGGAAGATTCCCAGTATAAAATGTCACTGAGGGCTGAAATAATACTCCCCACCACCAGAAGGGTAGTGTGGGCCCTCAGACTTGAATGAAGAAGAGTTTAGAGGATGGGGGGGCGGGGCAGGGAGCGAGGTTGCATCTGATTGTGCTGGCCAAGCTTGGGTTTGGGGTCTGTCCAGGAGCCATGGGGGAGGGCCATTCTGTCCTCTCTGGGACAGCTTTTTCCATTTTGGGGGTCCTGACTGACTTTTTTTGCTCCCCTCAGGACAATCTTTACCTCCTACCAGCTAGAGGAGCTGGAGAAGGCATTCAATGAGGCCCACTACCCAGACGTCTATGCCCGGGAGATGTTGGCCATGAAAACGGAGCTCCCGGAAGACAGGATACAGGTAACAGCTCTGAGTTCCTCTCTCACGCTTTCCTTACCCTCAGGGACATCGACTGCCCCAGGCTCCCAGACACCCATCTCCCACCCCGCAGCAGAGTGTGTGCTTGCCTGTAATCACGTCCTCATGCACAGCAGTTCATTTAAGCAGGCAGGTGTTTGCTGAATACCTACCATGTGAGATGGGCACTGCTGCGGGAACAAGAGACTTAGCGGAGGAGGCGAGGCCTGCTGCTGCACTGTGGGCTTCCTGAGGAGTATGTGAGACAAACCATGTGCCTGGAGGTGGCCCCAGGCCTCTCTGGGTGCCTGGGGGTGGGGGAGCATCTGTCTCCCTTCCTTCCACTGCTTTCCCTTGAGGAAGAGGTTGCCCCCTCCTTTCCTATCTACTCCCCACCACCTCCATCTACCTGAGCCTCCTGCCTCCTCACAACCCAACAGCTGGCCCTGCCCAGGGCTGCTGCTCCTTGACTTCTCCCAGATCTGGCCCATGATGTGCTCATTAAGCCCCTCCCCGTCACTGGAGAGTTTTGTGGCGGAACCAGCCCTGACCTGGACTGGGCTGTCCTCAGCTCTGCTGGGTGCCCAGCCTCCTTTCATCAGTGTCAGGATCCTCCCAAGTCCAGGACGCCCCTAGCTGGGCAGGAGTGGGCTGCTTAATCATTTCTTCGGGAGGAGATGAAATCTGATGATTCTCCAGACAGGGCCTCTAAGAGCAGGAAGAAGTGATGCGGTTGGAGGAACACTTCCAGAAGCTTTGGGGTTGCCTTAGTTGGATCAAGACCTTTAATCAAAGTTGCTCCTATCGGGACACCTGAGTGGCCCGGAGTAGTTGACGGCCCAGGCTGGAAAAGGGCAGAAAGGGTCCCGACTTCCTGAAACCCCGTCTGCTCTGAATCTCCTCCTCCTTTGTGTCTCCACGTGTGATGTGAGTTGGGGCGGGTAGGGGACAAGTCCAGAGGAACCGAATAAGGTGTGTAGGTTCCTTGCGCTCCCTCACTGGAGAACCAGAGAATGGGAAATGAGGCGTGAGCTCCTTTTCCAGAAGAGCCTGCCTCTCCACTGGAAGTCTATGGGGAATTTCAGCCAATGGCTTTAGACAGTGACACTAACAATAAGCTCAATTATTCATAAGCAGATTATCTGTTTGGCGTATTATCCATGGTGGCCTGGATCCATCATACCCCCCAGCTGAGTTCCAGTGGGAACAGGCTGGGTGTTGCTTCTGGATCTTGTATGTGCGTGTGCGTGTGTGTGTGTGTGTGTGTGTGTGGTCATGACGAGCAGCGGGGGTGGGGTGAGACTCCCCGATTTCCCCGTTGGTTGGTCCCACATTTGCGCTACTGACCAGTAGGAAAGAACAGCCTGTGCCTTGCGGTGGCTCGTCCTGAAATCCCTTTGGCTGTGGTGGTGGTGGTGGGTGGGAGTGTCTGAAAGATCTGGGGAAGCTCGCCCTTGCCCTTGGCTGTCACTGCATTGCTGCAGATGCCCAGCCCGCAGACTCTAGGCTTTTTAAAATCGCCTGGGGCGTTGTCTACAGGGTGGTGTCTGAAGCCACCAGAACCAGCATGGATGAGCCAAGAGTGTGGAGTACATTGATTCCCTGGATTGTGAGGACTGGCTGTGGAATTTGCGGTTATGGGAGAACCAAGGCAAGGATTTCTCCAGCTCTTGCAGCACCGCCTGGTTCTTTGGCTAAATGATGCCCCCAGAAGGTGTTTGTGAGTTGTCAAATAGCCGTGCCCCCAAGCGTTTTACCAAGTGGCCTGGGAAAGGTCTTAACATCTATCGGTGGCAGTCACAGCTCTATCCCACAGAGCAGTTCTCATGTGCCCAGTGCTCTAACTATGGGACATGCACAGGAGAGGCAGGGTGGTGCAGTGGTTAGGGACACCAACTCTGGAGCCAGACTGTCGTGGCCTCACCAGTTACCAGCTGAGTGACTGTGGACAAGTTACCTCACCAGCCCGAGCTTCCCATTGCTCATCTGTAAAATGGGGATGACAGTGGCAGCTGCAGGTGTCATGAGCCATGTGTGTGGCGTGTTCCAGTGGGTCCGGCATGGGCCCAGCTCACTTGGTTTGAGCTCTGATCTCATTAAATCCTGGCGACAGCCTGTGGGGGAGAGAACATTAGCCTCCTTTTATAACTGAGGAAAGTGAGGCCAGACAACTAGTAAGTGGGGGGACACAGGGACCCACCTAAGGTCTCTTTAGGCTGCACCTAAAGCCCACTCATTCACCACCTGCCTCTTGGGTTTGAAGCCTTTGCTTTGACTTGAAGCTGGAGGAACAGAGATGATTTGATGTCAGGTGGGAGGCCTGTATCAAATCTTCTTTATTAAAACCCCCCCAATATTTATTGAGTACCAGATACTGTTCTAAAAACCCCCAAAACTCACTCATAACAAAATTATTCTTTGAATGAGCGAATTCAGGTACATGAGTTCAAAAGGGTGAAACGTGAGTCACCCTTGCCACTGTCCACCGGCAGTCCCTCCAGGGGTTACCAGTTTCCTTTGGTTCCTTCCAGAGATAGTTTATGTATATTCTTTTTTTAAAAAAAAATTTTTATTGGAGTATAATTGCTTCACAATGTTGTGTTAGTTTCTGTATTCTATTCCCAAAGGATCCTCAGAACGCCCGATGGACTAGGTACTATTACTATTCCCACTTTACAGGTGGGGAACCTGAGGCCCAGAGTTCAGACCTGAGTCCCTTTAGACTCCAGAACACTTACTTCACTACACTGCCACCCTTCCTCCTCATTTCCTCTCAGCATGTTGATTTAGTGGAACCAGTGCGTCTAAGGATGGACCCTACCACTCAGAGCCAGTCCCCTCCCCTCCCCCAGCTTTCAGGCCTTTGTCTATGTGTTGAGGCTTAAGGGGAAGGGCAGTTATTAGAGGCTCCAAGTCTGAAGTTAGACATTCTCAGGTGGAATGGAAAGGTTATTGGACTGGATATCCAGTCAGGGACCCAGATCTTAGTCCTGGCTCTGACACCCACCAGGCATGGCAGAGGCCAAGCCATCTGTAAAGGAAAGGGGGAATCCCTCCCAGAGAGCAGCCTCCTCAGGATCACCTCTCTCACTGGGCCCCTGGGCTGCCATGGAGGAGTGGGACAGCCCCAGGTGGACAGCTGGGACACACACTTCTGCTGGGCCAACCCAAGTAAGCCCCTGGATGTGTCTGAGACCTACTGTCCAATGTCTAACGAGAACACAGTGTAGATGTGAAAAGTCAGACACACCTACTTCTAATCTTTGTTTCACTGCCAGCAAATCAAACTCTGAGCCTCAGATTACTCATTTGTGAACGAATAATAACAAAAAGTATCTAAAATAATTTAACAAAAGTATTGTTATTGGCATTATTAGTGCATAGCATTGTCCCAGATATTAAGTGCTTTCCATGCCCTTTTTCATTACATCCTCACAAAAGCTAGATGAGTTAGATGCTATTCTTATCCCCATTTTCTGGATGAGGAAACTGAAGGGCTGAGAGGTGAAGTAAGTGGTGGACTGGGATTCAAACCCGGTACTCAAGTACTATCTCAGGAGAGCAAATGAGGGAAACTGGAGCACCCATCTACAGAAACTGGAATAATTAATGCAAATTGCAGTGATGAAGGACCAGCCCCCTCAGTAGTGGCGATTCCCTCTGCCTTTGTGCTTTGAGGGCAAGCACTTCCTCCCTCTATATCTCTCTGGGTTGGAGTGTGAAGGGATAAGGTGCATTGCTGGGGGAAGAAGAGATTTCCAGTCTTCATATCAGACTCAGACATGAAGTCCTTTCTGTGTCTCTGAGAAATGCTAGGATATGGCATTCTGGAAGCCCCTGCCGATGTCAGCCCTGGGGAAGAGGAAATGGATTTCCAGATTGACTTTATTTCCTCTGTGTGGTCACTCATTCTCAGAGTTGTAAGACAGGAGAATATTAAGCTATTCACTTATGTTTACTGTATTTTTTTCTGACAAGAGTTGTATTTATTTAAAATGCCTCCGTTGCAGAGATATGGAGGCACAAAGTGGAGAGAGACATCTCACCTCCACTCTTAGCAGCCTGGTGTGTTTGGAAGGATGATATTTGGATTCTCTGACTAGCACTGTTCCATTCTGCCTCTTTTAAAGTGGTCCCCTCCCAAGGGTAGGGAACAAAGTTTTAGGGGATTATATTCCAGAAGTAAGAAGATAGCTGCCTGGATGGGAAAGGGTTTCCGTGTGTCTCAGCCCGGGACGTTTATGAGATCACAGGGCAGCTTTTTAAAATTACCCGTGCCAGCCCCCCACACCTAGCAACGCTAGGTTTGGTTTGATGTGGAGCCTGTACGTTTTTAAAGCTCTCCAGGTGATTGTGTGTAGCCAGTGTAAAAATGCTGGGTCAAGGGCTTCCCTGGTGGCGCAGTGGTTGAGAGTCTGCCTGCTGATGCAGGGGACAGGGGTTCGTGCCCCGGTCCGGGAAGATCCCACATGCCGCGGAGCGGCTGGGCCCGTGAGCCATGGCTGCTGAGCCTGCGCGTCCGGAGCCTGTGCTCCGCAACGGGAGAGGCCACAACAGTGAGAGGCCTGCGTACCGCAAAAAAAAAAAAAAAAAAAAAGCTGGGTCAGAGGCTCAGGAAAAGAGTTTCAGTGTTTCAAGTGGGTTAATATGAGTGGAAGAAAGTGGAGTACTGGGTAACCTGGTGGGATGACCTGTCCAGAGGTTCAGGGAAGGATGCTGCATGAGGCTGCCAGGAAACATGGGCAGAGCTGCCCCCTAGTGGACATCAGAGGCTACAGCAAGGCCAGGCTTTTCTGGGCCTGAAACTGGGACTGGAAAGGGTGTGCTGCAATATGCTGTCAGAAGTGCTGAGTGGATGTGGAGTGTGAGGTCGTTAAATCACGCCAGCAATGAGCCCATATTAATCAGCTTCCAGTCAGAGGAGAGAAGAGAATCTAAGTGACTATAATGGCAAGTGCCACATGGCCAAAAAAGCCGGGCCCGATAGCCTGGGGCAAGACTGGAGGGCAGGGCCTGGGGTAGCCAAGGGGCCAGAGGTGCAGAGCATCTATCATGCAGGATGTCTCCTTTAGTGGGGCTATCCTGGAGGGACTGCAGAGGGAAGGAGGCCTGGGCACATAGTCCTGTGGGGATACAAGGCTGGGAACTCGTGAATGCAAGAGAAGCCCTGGTTACCCACAAAGGGAGAGAGACAGCTGACAGTGTTGCCTGCCGGCTCGATGGGTGCCCTGTGGCCGAAGAGCATCCATTTGGCGAGAAGCCCTTTCCTGGGTCCAGTCCATCCTTGGAGGCACAAGCTCTTGGGACCCTCTCTGCCAGGTGTCGACAGCCAGAGGCCTCCTACCTGGGCTCTCTGAGTGCTACTGGGCACCACCTGTGAGGGGAAGCGCACCAGGAAACCCAGGCTCTTTCCCGAGCTAGAAGATCTTCCCCCTCTCCTTTCCCTGGGACTACCAAGTTGGTGACCCTTGATGTCCCTTGTAGGCCGCTTCTCAGGCACTTGGAGGCCCTGAAGTGGAAGGCAGGGCTCTGGTCCTTGCTGGGGCCTGGACGCAGGCTCTCCTGAAGAGTTGCGGACCCGACTTCCTTGAGAGTGGAGCAGTGTCTTCCAGAAAGTACGCAGTCAGGAAAGTAGAGAGATTGGAGGAGTATTGTGGGCTTGCCAGAACCAAGAGACCACGCAGGAAAGGGGGCCTAAATGCTGAAAAGACATGTCAAAGGTGGGAGATGGGAGGACCCGGCTTTATGGGAAAAGTGTCACTGAGCATATTTGCTTGAAAGCAAATCCTTATCTCGTAGCACATTTGTCCCCAGAATTCGCCCAGCATCAAGCCAACGTTTTTCCGTTCTTACAACATGCCAGGCATTTCCCATGCACTATTCTGTTGAATTTTTAACAACAAACCTGCAAGGAAGTGGTACCATAGGGCAGAGGAAGAATCGGAAGCTCAGAAAGGTTAAGAAATGCACCCAAAGTCACAAAGGCAGTTGGAGATAGAGCAGGGGTCTCCAACCTAGGTCTTCTAGCTCCTGAGCATAGCCAGCTGCATGGGTGGTCTCTTGCATTTGAGCCTCAAGGGTCTGGGAAACATTAGAAACGCGGGAGAGTTGCAGGGGCATCTGTTTGGCCCCTAGAGGGGAAACTCGAGGCTATCTGCATTAAAATCTTACAGCCTGAAGGTTAGCTCTGTACCCCCATCACACCTCCTGGAGTTGTTACTGTTGTTATTATTATTATTTGTCAGTCCAGCCTTGCTGCAGAGCACGTGGAGAGGGCCAGGAGGGCAGGTAATGCCCCTGATTAACCTGACCCCTGCACAGACTCCCACTGACTTTCTGTGCCTCCACTGAAATAATAATAAGTAGCTTTTATTGAGCACCTTCTGTGTGACAAACACTGATTTTAGGCACTTTCATTAATCCCTGAAAAAGTAGGTATTCTTTTTTTTTTTTTTTTGATATACTTCTTTTATGCTTGAAGGGACAGAGACTGAGAGAGAGCAAATAACTTGCCCAGGATCACACAGAAATTTTTGCCACAGTTGGGAATTCCAGTTCAGGACTGGCTGCTTTCAGTGCTTCTTGCAAATGTTTAAGTTCTGCACACATGCTGGTTGCTTCCAGGAAGGGAAGAGAAAGGCAAACATGAAGAGTGGTTAGGGTTAATTCTAATTCCTTGTCCTCTTGCCTCCAAGGCACCAATGCCACAGCTTCCCTGCCAGCTGTCCTACAAAGAAATTGTTTTGGCTGTCCAGGTTTCCTCCATAAACTGGAGCAGCATCTGGTCTTCAAAGAGCCAGACATTCCAGGAGCCCATAACCAAGGGTCTGGATGACTCCTGGTTTGAGCGACCAGCTGGCACCAACTCCCCTTGGAGCATCTGTGGGCAAAGTCTGATCTGCAGACCAGTTATTCATTTGTCCAAATTAGGAGACTGAGGAAAATGGTTCTGTTTACAGGCCCCGGAGATGATCTGAATCCCAAGTCTGCACCCTCTTCTTCAGTGTTCCAAGAAAGATGCTGTTTCCATCTGAGAGCCCTGCCCCCCCTCAAGCTCATGGAATCCTGGGGAAGCCAGGGCAATGCACCTTTCCAGGCACCCACACTTGGGGGGGTGGAGGGAGTGGGAGTGGTAGCGAGAAACTCTGCTTTTGTTTACTCCACAATCCGTTCTCCAGAATACCTGATGCTATTTATTTTTATTTATTTATTTTTTTGCTGTGCCATGCAGTATGTGGGATCTTAGTTCCCCTCAGGGCTCGAACCCTCGCCCTCTGCATTGGGAGCTTGGAGTCTTAACCACTGGACCACCAGGGAAGTCCCCAGAATACCTGACTCTAAACCGTACTGAAAACAGACACTTCTTTCATCAGTTTGTCAACAGAACTCATTCTTGGCAAAAACCAGATCTGACCTCATGCTCTTTATTTGTCCCTTATGAATATGTGTATGTTTTGCTGCAGAAATCAAAGCTGGTTTGACTATGGGGTACCACTGCTGCTGCTGCAGGATGTTACATAACATGTAATATATGCATCACATATTTTTTCTAAAATCCAAAACATTCTGGAGTCTGGTCCCAATGGGTTCCAGTTAAGGGCTTGTGGTCCTGTTGTTTTGTAATGCACCGTATTCAAGCAGGAAGGTCATCTCCTGCCCAGGAGGCAGATGGCTTACTTAGATTCATAAAGATAGCCTTCCCAACCCTCTGTGGTCAGACTTGGAATTCCACCTTAGAATTCCATCGCCAAGGGGTTCATTCTTTGCTGTCTTCTCTGTGAGGTGGTTGAAACCAGAAGTCACTTACACCTTTCTGTGGCTTAGTCCTTTTATAGATTTTTCCTAGGTGCAAAAAAGCTTGAGACGAGTACTTGTAGAGGACGACCAAGTGCTAACGGGAAGGAAGATAGAGCAGGACAGAGGTCTCAGACAAACTTCAGGCTTTGGGTAGGGCAGAGGGCCTGCGGGACAGACAGGGCCGCAGGGGAGAGATCTAAACACACCGCAGAGCCAGGCCAGGCCGATGGCCGAGTTAGCCCGAACTCGCATGGTGCACCTATTTCCGCTCTTTAGTGCACGGAGCGCAGCCATCTAGTAGCCTTCACATTACATAAACCCGTTCCTTGGCCAGGTTCGCTGAGTGCGGTCTGGGTCTAGACCAGAGGGAGGCCTTGCATTAGCTCCGCAGCTTTCCAGCAGGGACGGCAGGTGCTAAACCCGGTGGTGGCAACGGTGCGGCTCACCGGAGGCGGCGCCGCCCAGGGAGGGACGAAAGATCGTTTTCTAACAGCGCGGGCGCGGGTCAGTGTGAGGATTGAGAGTCCCGGGGTGTCTGCGGCCGCATCTCTCCCATTTTTAGAGTTTCCTAGTTATTTACAAATGAAGAAATGCCAAAACAGGTTACACACATTTGGGTCAACTTAAAGGTGTGCGAGGACCGTGCGGTCTGGAAGCAGCCCCGCAGAAGTCTGTGACCGCGGGGCTCTGGGCGCCTTGTGGGTGCGGCCGGGGCGCTCCCTGCTGGATGTGGCCGGCCGCGCTCCGCTGCAGACTCGGAGCTGTCGGGAGCTGCCAGGGAGCTCACTCCGCCACCTAGCGGCGGCGGTGGGAACCGCAGGGGCGCGCGGACTCCGAGCCCCCGCCGAGGCCTCCCCGCGGCCGAGGCAGCAAAGGGTTAAGCTGTCAGCGGCGCGATGTTAAACAGGTGTCAAAGGCTCCCCATATATCTGCAGATTGAAATCAAATTCTTTGCCGTATAAAAAGATAAATTACCCAGGCGCTGCCGCGCGTCCCACTCATCACGCCAGCGCCAGACGGCAAGCAATTTTTTTTTTTTAATGTGCTAACGACCTAATCAAGCAATCAAGTCGGAGAAGATTGCAGAGTGACCGGGGCAGCCATCTGCCGGCAAGCCCCGCATTCATTTCCCGCGCCCCCGCGTGGGGAGCGGGCCGGGGAGGGAGCTGCCGTGGGGGAAGAGGGGAAAAAATCCTAAACAAATTAACACCCAATTTTTCCTGTCTAATTAGTTAAATGAGAAGCGTTTGGGGTCCCCCGGGGAGGGGGGGCGGCTTGCGGCGCGGCTCGCTCTGCCTCCCCAGCATTAATTAGTGCGGGTCAATGCGGCGGCTCCCGAGAGAGCAGCCGCTTTAATTTCCCGTGATATTTCAGTGCTTGAGGCCCATCGATTCAAACAGAAATTAACTTATTTTTCAATCAGCCCAGGGCTGCCCCTGGGGGTGACTCTTCTTTTGCCGCCTCCTGAATAGAGCTGGAGCAATTTTTCATCAAAAGCTGAAATCTCCGCCGCCGGGGGCGGGGGAGGGGGCCCGGAGGGAAGGGCGGGGACCTGGCCGAGGTGAGGGAATGGAAATCGCCCAGGAAACTAATAGATTCTCCCCGAACCCGCCTCTGCCCTCCCCCATCCCCCCACATCACGGGGCGCTTGGGTGGCTCGCCGCCGCCGGGGTCAGGGCCTGGAGGGGCTGTGAGGGGACCAGAGGGGGCTGGCGGGCCTGGGGTCCTTCCAGAGACCCCCGGTCTGCCGCGGGCCTCTCACCTGCTTGAGGGACAGTGCAGCTGTCCCTGGCTCTGGCTCCTGTCAGCTGCAGGAAGCCTCAGGAAAAATGCTTGGGGGGACCAAGAAATTCCCCCCTCCTCCATGCATGAAAGGGACCCAAGGATCTCCTGCCAAAACCAGGCTGGAGTGTTGCAGATACCCCCCAGCCCACCCCATGCTCTTTCAGACCCTGCACCAGTCAGCTTTGGGGCCAGAGAAGCATCCCCTAGAGTGTCCCCTACCGCACTCTCCTAGGTCCCTACCTTCACATGCTCCTCACACCAGAAGCATTTTGTCTTCCTTCCCTGACTGAAGGATGGTTGCCCAGCTCCCGCAAATGTCATTCGGAGTTAGGTCCAAAATTGTGCACAGTGTGTGAATGGAGGACACCATGGCGGGGCAGGACTTGGCCAGGACAGGGCAGAGAAGGGAGGCTGACTCAGGCCTCTTGGGAGTGTCCCCTGCCCTGCTTTGCAGCCGTTCCCAGGCTTCCTGACACCTGGATGAAAAGCCCTGTGCTGCCTGAGTCCACACTGACCTCGCCTGCTGGGACTGCTCTGGCCTCTGCAGTTCTGGTGGAGACAGAGCCCTGAACCAAAGGCACTGGAAAGGACTTTGTCCTCTACGAGCCAGAAAAGGGATTCTGTTTGTATGCTGGAGGTGTGAACACTTGCAAGAGAGCTATGAGGGTCGGGCTTCTCGGCTGCAAACTGAGGACCACATGGGGAACTGCCCATCTGCCAGACCCTGTCCAGGAGGTGTCCCTACTCCATCACCTTAAACTGCTTTGATTTTTAAAAAAAAGACCATTTTGCCCATCATGTTCTCACAGGACTTGTGTCTCATTCTGGACACCCTGAGCCTGGAGGAACCCCAGGGGTACTTCGGGGTAGGTGAGCTTAAGTAAGGATGCCCTGCTGGAGAAAGCGAAGTCACAGGGGAATGGGGCCGTTGGCAAAGAGGCGGGTCCCTTAACTCCAGGCAGACACAGCGGGGTAGGGGCCTGGCCTCTGCCTGGTGGAGGACACCCCTGATCTGTTCGTCTGCACTTACAGGTCTGGTTCCAGAACCGAAGAGCCAAGTGGAGGAAGCGAGAGAAGTGCTGGGGCCGGAGCAGCGTCATGGCGGAGTACGGCCTCTACGGGGCCATGGTGCGCCACTCCATCCCCCTGCCGGAGTCCATCCTCAAGTCCGCCAAGGATGGCATCATGGACTCCTGCGCCCCGTGGCTGCTGGGTAAGAGCCTGCACTCTCCCTGGGGCCCTGCCCCCGTGGTGAGGGGAGCGGGCTCCCTGGAGGAGGGGACAGAGCCCTGGAGCAGGGACGCCTGGCCACAACAGCCTGGCGGGAGAGAGGCCCTCCAGAGCCGGTCTCCCGGTCTCCCTTGGGGGGCTCAGAGGGCAGGCTGCGCCCGGGGCTTGGTGTCTGTCCCTCACACCCACCTACTGGGTGCCTAGGACTCTCATCCTGGACGGATCCCCCCTGTGAGTTCTTTTGTCCTGTGAGCAGGGGATGGCTATTGCCCCAGGGTGTGTATCCTCCTCTTCCCTTGGCTGGAGCTGGGGTTGTGGTGAATGAAACAGCCCCTCTTGGGGGTTGAGGGGACCTCTAGGTCCCTTTGGCCACCATTCTGGCTTTCCCCAAAGGACTTCTTCCCCCTAAATCTCTCCACCTGCCATCCTCCCCCATCTGCCATCTGGACCTGTGTCTGACAGCAGCGCCAGCTTATCTTGGAGTTCTGAGATCTGGAATCCCAAAAGGGAGGGCTCGGGAGCAAGTGCTGTGCTCAGGAAGGGACAGACAGGACTCCCGGGGGCCAGGTGCCCAGGGACTTGGCTGGGAGAAGCCCTCTGCCGGCCCGGTGCCCCGCTGCTGCTCCGCAGCCTCATCCCCGGCCCCGACCCCGACCCCTGGGACTCGCGTGACTGCGGTGTATGAAGTAAGGCTTTCTGCTCGTCCTTAATTCTGGCCTCTCTCTATCTTTGCCGTTTTCAGTTCAAGATGGCTTTCCCAGGCGCTTTTCTAAACCCGAATACCAACAATTCTTTTTAGGGATGCACAAAAAGTCGCTGGAGGCGGCAGCCGAGTCGGGGAGGAAGCCCGAGGCGGAGCGTCAGGCCCTGCCCAAGCTCGACAAGATAGAGCCGGAGGAGCGGGGTCCCGACGCCCCGGCCGCCATGTCCCAGGAGGAACTGAGGGAGAACAGCATCGCCGCGCTCCGAGCCAGAGCGCAGGAGCACAGCACCAAAGTGCTGGGGACTGTGTCCGGGCCCGACAGCCTGGCCCGGAACGGCGAGGAGCCGGAGCGGGAGGAGGCCCCGGACGAAGACAGGCCAGCGGAGAAGCTGAGTCCGCCGCAGCTCGAGGACATGGCGTAGGCAAGGGCGCGCAGACACCGGAGCCCCAGGACTCTGCTCGGCTCTGCTCGGCTCTGCTCGGGGCCTGTGGTGCTGGGAGGTGTTCTCAGAGGCGGGGCCCAGGCCTGCTCTCTGCCACCCTCCCCCACCCCACAGGCCCTCTGTGACCCCCAGGGGACTTCAGGCACAACTCAGTCCTGGCTGAGGCTTTGGGCCACGCTGAGACATCCCTACCTAGTCCTGACCTGGCCAGCACCCTCCTCCTCCAACTAACAGACCTGCCTCAGAAGCCTTCTTGCCGCCCCAGACCACCCCCTCAAGCTGCTTTCAACTCAATCCTTTGGCGGCTCTCCGTGTCCGAATCTACCCCTTGCTCTCTGTTCTCTTGCTCAATAGCGCCCTCCTTCCCAGCGCCACACCCCCTGTGGACTGTGCCCTGCCCAGACCCAAAGACCGCTGCTGCGGCAGTCACGGATGGAGGCGACACGGATGGAGGACCTGCACTCCAGTGCCGGTGTCCTGAGCGCCCCAGCCCCCAGCGAAACTCTGCTCCCCCGCCTGCTCCTTCCTCAGTGTGGGTGATGTGCTGTCCTGAAGGCCCAGGCACAACCCCTGCCGGCCCCCGGCGCTGGGGCCCAGATTCCAGATTCAACTTGGAAAGTCTCAGCCTGGGCCCCTCGGCCAGCCTTCAAGTCCTGCCCTCCACAGTCAGACTCAGGAACCCACCCTCCACACCCAGCCGGTCCCACCGTTCCTCCCCACACAGGTGCCAGTGCCGCAGGGGGCAGTGTACAGTACCTGCAGTGAGGCCAGGGTCTGCCCTGCAGCCAGGGGGCACCTCTCACAGCTGCTGTGACTCACTGCACCTTTGGGAAGCCAAATCCTCCACCCAGGGCCCTTGGGTGTGTGTTTCTGGAGCATCCTGACCACCCCCTCCACCCCCCAATATGCTGCCTGTGACCCTGACTTGCTGTGCAAGGCATCCTTCCCCTAAAGATTCTTGCAAATCACTGGTTCGCATGTGCCCTGCCTTGGAGCAGCCCAATCGAGCTGTAAAATGAACACATAGGAAACCACAGATCTTGACTCAACTTGATCCAGGCCATTCCTGGAGGGGGCCTGGGGCTATAAATAGCCGTCACAGTTGATCACAAGAAGAGTATGAGAAAAGGCTAGAAGGAGAGCAAGGGAGGAGCCAGTGTTAGACCCAAACTAAGCTACAGGCACACGTACCTTCCCGCTGGGTGTGAGCTGTGGTGCCTGTTCTCTAGAGTCAGACAGTGATGGGGTAGGAATAGGGGACGGGGCTTCTTCCTGTCTGCTGATGGGAGGACCTGTCCATACTGATGGCCTCTCTGCAGCTGCCCCTTCCACCCCCAGGCCAGGCACATGTCCCCCTCACCCCCATGGCATTTTCCTCTACTATCCCACCCACGCTTGCAGGGGATCCCTTGCAAGAGAAAGGCCTGAGTCAGTGAGCTGGGATTTTAATTCCATAGCAAAAGTTGATTTCTTCTTCATTCCGTCCATGGACCTTCCCCCCAGTTCTTCCTGTCTCTGTCTCCCATTGGTTTGAAGTGTTAAGACTGTAGTCCCTGGTGTGTACATAATGTACATAGAATCAGAAGAAAGAAACTTGATATTGAAGTGTTTGAAATATGGAACTGTAATAACTTCTAGGTATTCGAAACCCGTGAATTCTGTGCCATTTTCTGTAAAGATACAAGTAAGAATAAAATTGATGTAAAAACGGCGGAGGAGGGATCCAGGAGTCCTCTGTGGTGAGCACAGTGTGTTTGTGTGTATGGGTAGCATAAAAAGTAAATCCATGAAGTCATGTTTAGGTCAAAATTACTAGATTCCTATTTTAAAATTATTCCAACTGGAGAGGCACAGTGGTCTGCCTTTCTCCACTAAGCTGATGTCACTATTTGTCACTGCAATATGGAACCCTCTTCCATTACAGGCATAACTGAGATGTCCCAGCCAGTGAGCCCCTAAGTTATTACCTGTGACTCCTTCCTGCTCCCCACACAACAAATTACATTGACCTTTCCCTCTGGTCCTTACTTATAAACAACCCTAGTTCCTTCGCATCTCAGGTGAAGCCCACAGCCCACCTTGGCCCCCGAGAGTACTGACGCCCTGCCTTTTGTGTACACATGTGCACTCGACTATCTCACCTACAACTCAAACACAGCAACAAATGGAAAAGGCAAAGTCATCTGGAACTGAAAGTCAGATAAACCTATGCTAAATCCCTGGGAAAGAGGAGAATAAACAAGAGAAACAGCATAAGGGAGACCCCCTGAGATCGCTTGAGGACAGCTGCGCCCCGCTGACTTGATGATGTGTTGGGTGGAATCACAGGATGAAAGAGCAGATGGCATGGACTTACACAGCTTATAGTTGAGCTTTTGGCTTGAGAAATCTCATAAGATTGTTTCCAATTGGCTCAGATATGGAACTCGTTGTCAGGAGAGGTTTTTCTGGCAGCCGGTCATGAAACGAGAATGACAGGGGGTCAGTGGTCCCTGTACCCCAGACTGGGCCCAGGTACAACTCTCCTGGACCCAGAGCCTGGGGGATACACGTGGGAGATCTCCGACTTCTATGTGCTGAAGGGAAAGGCCCAAGAGCCTGCCTTCAAGTTCTGCCCACACAGTGCTCCCCCAGGCCACCCCTGAGCATGTTGGGTCCCTGCAGGACTCACTGTCACCCGCGGCTCTAGGAATGCCTTGCGCTCACCCTGCTCACCCCCAACACTCCAGCAAATGAACAGCCTCTCATCTTTCATGTCCCTTCCTACCTGGAGCCTTCCTGACTCTCCAGGCAGAGTCTATACCCTCTGTTCTCTCATAGAGCACATGACACATTCCTCCATTTCTGCACTCTATGCATTGTGTTGTAACTTTTTATTTACAAGTTTATCTTCCCCACAAGACTGATTTCTTCAAGGGTGGCGATGGTATCTTATTCATCTTTTATCCCCAGGACCCATCAAAGGGTCACTCAAGCCACTGTTGAATGAATAAAGGAATGAATGTTCTTTCTCTAACTCATCCATTTATTTAACAATTTCAAACATTTATTGAGCATCTACTGTGTACCAGGTAGTGGGGCAAGGCACTGGGGACAGAGTGGTGGGCACAGCAGTCCTATTTGGGGAAGTAAGATACAAAATTGCAAGTGTCCTAAGGCCTCAGAGGCTCTAGATGAGGGACCATGAAAGCATATCTATGGGACTTGGGTCAAGGCGTTTAACCTCTGAGCCTCTCCTGTGTTCTAAATTGAAATAATAACCCTGGGTCCTTCAGTCTCGTACTGTTGAGAGGAAGAAGCAAGGACAATGGCAAAGGTACCACATGAGCAGGGGAGAAAGGTGGCCACACCATGCGGCCTCCTCGAGCTGGGGGGCCGGCTGGGGGGAGAGGGGCTGGCAGCTGCCCCGCCCTCAGTTAGATCTTGGGGACCAGTGGGACACTCAGAGGCTTGGGAGCTGCCAGAAATCCTCCTGGATGATCAACCCAGGGGATTTACCCCGGGAAGAGGCATGCAGCTCTCTGCAAAGGGACATACACATAGGCCTCCGGGCAATCAACGAGGGGAGAGGCTGTGATGCCAAAAGGGAAAAACAGGACAGGGAAGGAAGGGCCTGAACAGCCGGGGCCCTAGGGTGCAGAACTAAGAGAAACCCTGCTAGGTGCTGACTGCACCCCAGGAGGGCCTTCTGCTGGAGGATCCTGTGGAGAACGAAAGGGAGATTTTATTCCAGGCTCCGCAGGCCCCACGGGCTGCCGATAGAGGGCTGCATACACCAAGAATAGGCAGAGAGTGATAAAAGGACATGAGGGACTGATTTTTAAAATCAATTAATTAATTAATTGATTGATTTTTGGCTGCGTTGGGCTCCGTTGCTGTGCGCGGGCTTTCTCTCAGTGGATGAGGGTCCGCCTGCGATACAGGGGACACGGGTTCGTGCCCCGGTCCAAGAAGATCCCACATGCCCGTGAGCCACGGCCGCTGAGCCTGAGGGTCTGGAGCCTGTGCTCCGCAACGGGAGAGGCCACAACAGTGAGAGGCCCGCGTACTGCAAAAAAAAAAAAAAAAAAAATGTTCAGAGTGCCTCCCTCTGCTCCTTCATATGTTTGTCTTCCGCAGTGCCTTCTGTTCAGACGTCAGTCCACCTGTGGTTTCCATGCAAGAGGAGCAAGAGCCCAGGAAGCGGGGGCAGGCAGCGCAAAAGGTGGGAACAGACTCAGGAGCCAGGCAGATTGCCCTCCTTCATCTGGGGACCACTCCTGTCTGAGCGCAAGGCTCCATCGCCCAGACATGACAGTTCCTGATGAGAAGAGTGCAACCTGAAAATAGGGAGAACATCAAAGTGGATCTGGAAGACCTGCTTTTAGGTGCAGACTCCGCTACTTTCTTAACTTCCTCAAGCAGTGGTACGTTCATCGACACGACTGCAACCGTGACAGTTCCTCACAGGGATGCCGTGAAGAGCCAAGGAGATGGTGAGATGGTTTGCACTAAACTCTATTTCTTCTTGAGTCAGTTTTATTAAGTTTTTGCTGTTATTTAAAAAAATTTCCCACCTTCTGCTAACTTCTTGAGTTGAACACATCTCATTCATTTTTAAAAATTGAAGTAGAATTAATTTACAATGTTGTGTATCTCATTCATTTTTTTTTCTGCATTGGGTCTTTTTTGCTTGAATTTTCAAAAAATTTATTTATTTTTAATTTATTTTTATTTTTGGCTGCGTTGGGTCTTCATTGCTGTGCGCGGGCTTTCTCTAGTTGTGGCGAACGGGGGGTACTCTTGATTGTAGTGCGCGGGCTTCTCATTGCGGTGGCTTCTTTTGTTGTGGAGCATGGGCTCTAGGCATGCAGACTTCAGTAGTTGCGGCACGTGGGCTCAGTAGTTGCAGCTTGCGGGCTCTGGAGCGCAGGCTCAGTAGTTGTGGCACACAGGCTTAGTAGCTCCGCGGCATGTGGGATCTTCTGGACCAGGGCTCAAACCCGTGTCCCCTGCATTGGCAGGCGCCAATGCGCCACCAGGGAAGTTCTGTTCAAATATTTTATATTGCTCCTCTTTTCTGTTTTACTTAGTGACAGTGAATGTTAAAAACCTTCCACTCTGGTTGTGGATTTGCCAGTTCTCCCTGAAATTCTACTTTCTGTTTTTGCATTTGCTGACTCATGGTATATTATCTGCCTGTGCATTTTTTAAGTTAATTTGACAAGCTTCTCTTTTTCTGTGAAAATACTTGGGTTCCTTAACTGTTCTTTCCATTCCTCACCATGGGCCTGGTCTTCTGTCCCTGCCTGGGCATTTAACATGCAACTTCCTAGTCTACAGTCACCTGCTGCCCCCACACCCTGTCCCTGTTGTGGCTCTCACACCTGGGATTTCTCCTTCTGGCTTCCTAGTTCAGTCATGCATTAAACTTGTCTTTGTTGTATTTTATTCATCTCTAGGTGCTCTTTTTTAAAAAATTTTATTAATTAATTAATTCATTTATTTACTGGCTGCGTTGGGCCTTCGTTTCTGCGTGTGGGCTTTCTCTAGTTGTGGTGAGCGGAGGGCTACTCTTCATTGCAGTGCACGGGCTTCTGATTGTGGTGGCTTCTCTTATTGTGGAGCACTAGCTCTAGGCATGCGGGCTTCAGTAGTTGTGGCACATGGGCTCAGTAGTTGTGGCTCGCAGGCTCTGGAGCGCAGGCTCAGTAGTTGTGGCACACGGGCTTAGTTGCTCCACGGCATGTGGGATCTTCCTGGACCAGGGCTCAAATCCATGTCCCCTGCATTGGCAGGCGGATTCTTAACCACTGCACCACCAGAGAAGTCCCAATCTCTATGTGTTCTTAATCAGAATTGTTTCACAAGTCTAGTCCACCATTTTCCCAGAAGTTCTTTGTAAACTGTAAAGGGCTGTAAAATGTGAATAAAATGATTACCTCTCAAGCCATTGGCTTTTGCGCATCCTTCCCCACTGTTAGTGGTCCCTGCCCCACCTGGTTCCCCATTGGGATACTTCCCCCAATCCTGGCATTGGGTTACCTGCTTGCACTTGTTTCACTTGGTTCTTGTCAACACCCTCCAACCACTGGCACCTTCCTCTCCATTTCTTATCCAGAAATGTCAAGCAAGCAGAGAAAGAGGGAATAATATGTGATATGTGCTTGGTTAGGCAGAGAACCATGGACACTTTAAATGGATTTCCTTCCAGTCTTTTGTTCTAGCTGGTTGCAGTTATGGCTAGAAGAATGAAGTTCTCCAGAGGGAGTGCAGGCCATATATTTGGTAGTCAGGTAGCAGTGGGAAGGACTTAGACTCTTTTACTAGTTACTTCTTTTTTAACTGTTAATTTTGAATTGTTAATTGTGATTTTTAAATTTGAAAATGAAGAGTTGAGCTCATTGACTTATTCTCTCTCTCTCTCTCTCTCTCTCTCTATATATATATATATATACACACACATACGTATATATGTAGTGCATTTTTTTCTAAATCATTTGAGACCAACTTGAAGACATGATGACATATAACTCCTTAATACTTCAGTATTTATTTTTTTTAAATGAGGATACTCTCCCACGTAACCACTACACAACCAATCAAATCAAGAAATTGACACTGATTCAGTACTTCCATCTAATCCTGAGAGTTATGTTTTATTCAGTATCCTTACTGAGGACTACAGCCCAGGAGACAGATAGCTCTGAGGAACTGTTGCAAAGAGGTAAGGGAGGAGCCAGGATATATAGGAGTTTTTGCAGAAAAAACAAACAAACAAACACGTAGTTGAACATCAAAAGATTACTGCTAATCACAAAAACAGACATCTCAAGTTAATGATTTTAGCCATTTTCTATGTATGGAAAGAGTCTGGGCTCATTGAAATTATTCCTTTGATATGCATCTTAACTCTCTAGGGCCAGTATCTTGTTTTTCTCCGTTCTGAATTCCCCTTAGGACACATCATGGGGTGGAGGTGGAGGGGAGGATGCAGTGGTGGATGGCTGGATGGTGGGCAGCATTCTTTGTTTATCGAAATGGCAGGCAACATTCTTTGTCCACAGAGTTTCCTCTTGGTCATAAATTCGACAAAGGTTTGGGAGGCATTTCATGACCAAGTTGTCCCAATGACCTAGGCTCATTCCTAGATCAGGTGGGAATTCTGTTGATAGCCTACTTAATGTGCTAATTTTTCTTTTTTTATAAATTTATTTATTATTTATTTTTGGCTGTGTTGGGTCTTCGCTGCTGCACGCGGGCCCCCTCCAGTTGAGGGGAGCAGGGGCCACTCCCTGCTGCAGTGTGTGGGCCCCTCACCATGGTGGCCTCTCCTGCTATGGAGCACGGGCACCAGGCACTCAGGCTTCAGCAATTGTGGTATGTGGGCTCAGTAGCTGTGGTACTCAGGCTCAGTAGTTGTGGCACACGGGCCCAGCCACCCTGCGGCATGTGGGATCTTCTCGGACCAGGGCTCGAACCCGTGTCCCCTGCATTGGCAGGCGGATTCTTAACCACTGTGCCACCAGGGAAGTCCCTAATGTGCTAATTTTTGAATTAGTCCCTGTTGATAACCTAAAATTCTCTGGATCACCTGTCTTAGTAGTCTACTACGATCCAGGAAATGTTTTCCCTTGCTCCTTTTTCCTGTATCTAGAGATCTAGCATTGCACTATTACAATTATTGTATATAGAGTTATATATATGATCAACTGCCTCAAGACGTTTAGCCATCATTAATTTTGCCAGAGCCCTGGTTATACATTGGGTAATGTAAGAAAAAACAGTCTTATAAAATAGACAGGGGAATTCCCTGGTAGTCCAGTGGTTAGGACTCCATGTTTCCACTGCAGGGGGCACAGGTTCGATCCCTCATCAGGGAACTAAGATCCCGCAAGCAGCGCGGTGTGGCCAAAAAATAATAATAATAAAATAAATAAATAAATAAAATTAAATAGGATATAAGGATACAAGTAATTCAGCTAGTAACAGTAATCAAGTCATAGTACGGCAGAGAGAGGCACAAGGTATAAATAATTTGAAAACAACGAGAGAGAACACATTTAAACAATAATTAGCATAGCTAGTTGTAATCTGGTCTCAATAAGCTATCAAGTCCACATGGGAGCCAGCTGGAGAAGCCAAATCCTGGAGGGATCAGGTAGAAAGAAAAATGTTGCATCTTCGTTTACAAAGGTATACTTTATCAACTTGTTGTAGGTCATAGTTGGTGTAAGAGGAAAGGTTTTCTGGAAAATGAAGATTAAAAGCCAGTATGTTTCAGAAAAAAAGACATAAAATTATAAATCATATTTATCAGTTAATTCAACCCCATGTTCTTGTTGATCTGGATGAAGGCATAAAGTTTTCTGTCAGAGTTTTGTAATTTCTTACGCAGTTCAGTGGTATGACCTAAAAGTCATCAGAAACTTATATTTGTCAAAAAGTCCTTTTTATGAATCTTCTTAAAGATCTTCATTTTATAAAACCATCAGAGTAAAGCAATGATTGTCTATAAACGACAAAAGACTTAAAATGGCATGGTTACAAAGCAATTAACAAGTAATTTGGATATTTCTGTGACATACAACACTTTTATATAATAACTAGAATTATGACTGATAACATTATACCAGGACATATTAGATTTTTAGGAATTCCATATAAATTTTGGAATATCTGTATTAATGGCATTTACTCATACAATATAACCTAAAAAGGTTAGGGCCACGTATTTGACAATGTTTCCCATGTAATGTAACTTACCAAATAAACCTAATTAGTTTAATATCTCTCTTCAGGATGTTTTGAGGGTCTTTTGAAGCACCCCAAAGGTGTCTAGAGAGCAAAAGAACTTTATTTAGAATTTGACTTGGAGAAGTTCGTCAAAGATATCGAAAGTTTTTATTTATTTATTTATTTGGCCACACCATGCGGCATGCGGGAGCTTAGTTCCCCGACCAGGGATCGAACGCATGCCCCCTGCAGTGGAAGTGCGTTCAGAGTCTTAAACACTGGACCACCAGGGAAGTCCCTCAAAAGGTTTTAAAACACTTAATCAAATAGGATCCTTGGTCACTGTGAAACAATACTTGTTCATTCAACGAACGTGACAATAAAAGATTTTTAAGGAAAATACAGATCATTTAGAAGGCAAAGAAACTTACAATCTATTATCAAAAGTAGCTCAACATTTCAAGAAAACTTTGTTCTCTTTTTTTTAAACATTTTGTCTTTTTTTTTTTTAAGATTTATTTTATTTATTTATTTTTGCCTGCACTGGGTCTTCATTGCTGCACGCGGGCTTTCTCTAGTTGCGGCGAGTGGGGGCTCCTCTTTTCGTTGCAGTGCATGGGCTTCTCACTGCGGTGGCTTCTCTTGTTGCAGAGCACGGGTTCTGGGCACACGGCCTTCAGTAGTTGTGGCACCTGGGCTCAGTGGTTGTGGTTCATGGGCTCTAGAGCGCAGGCTCAGCAGTTGTGCTGCACGGGCTTAGTTGCTCTGCAACATGTGGGATTTTCCCGGACCAGGGCTCAAACCTGTGTCCCCTGCACTGGCAGGTGGATTCTTAACCACTGCGCCACCAGAGAAGCCCAAAACTTTGTTCTCTTAATACAGAGAGAAAACCAAGCTCTAGTCCTGCACCAGCCCACTCTCAATAACAAAATTAATTTACCTAATTCAATTCAATTCCAATCCCAGCCTGACCATGCACAAAATTATTTCCTCAGGGTTCCCTTTCTACAAACCTTCTACAATTTTCTGTATCTATATTAGTTTAGCCCTTATTTTTCTTTCCCATTTAAAAATAACCACCTTTGGGACAAAATCACTTTCTTTCCCCTTAACAAAATGCATTTCCATTCCTCATACCTTCTTTTGCTGAAAACACACATCCTACTTTCCTTGCATACTAAAATGTTTCCCTTATTATCCCAGTAGCTTTAGTTATATATATTACAATTTTAACCCTTAAAAATCTTAATCTTGGGCTTATCTGGTGGTGCAGTGGTTAAGAATCCACCAGCCAATGCAGGGGACACGGGTTTGAGCCCTGATCCGGGAAGATCCCACATGCCATGGAGCAACTAAGCCCATGCGCCACAACTACTGAGCCTGAGCTCTAGAGCCTGCATGCCACAATTACTGAAGCCTGTGCACCTAGAGCCCGTGCTCCGCAACAAGAGAAGCCACCGCAATGAGAAGCCCGCGCACCACAACAAAGAGTCGCCGCAACTAGACAAAGCCTGTGCGAGCAGCGAAGACCCAGTACAGCCAAAAATAAATAAAATAGGGCTTCCCTGGTGGCGCAGCGGTTGAGAGTCCACCTGCCGATGCAGGGGATGCGGGTTTGTGCCCCAGTCTGGGAAGATCCCACATGCCGCGGAGGTGCTAGGCCCGTGAGCCATGGCTGCTGAGCCTGCGCGTCCGGAGCCTGTGCTCCACAACAGGAGAGGCCACAATGGTGAGAGGCCCGCATACTGCAAAAAAAAAAAGAAAAAAAAGAAACAATAGTGCAGAGGACTTCTCTGGTGGTCCAGTGGCTAAGACTCCACGCTCCCAATGCAGTGGTCCTGGGTTCAATCCCTGGTCAGGGAACTAGATCCCACATGCTGCAGCTAAGATCCCGCATGCCACACTAAAAAAAAAAAAATCCTGCATGCCACAAGGAAGATCCCGCATGCTGCAACTAAGGTCCAGTGCAGCTAAATAAATAAACATTAAAAATAAATTAATTAATTAAATAAAAAAGAAACAATAGTGTAGAAATTAAAGCAGGATCCTGAGTCCTCCTCAAGGGATATATATAACAATATCTTTGAGTTCTTCTACAGGAACTGAGGCCCCCACCCAGGTGGAGGATGGTAACTTCAGGCTGAGCACAAGATTCCTGGAACATTGCCCTGTTACCTCACCACAAACCAATCAGAAGAAAGTCACACACACCCTGCAGCACTCACCCCAAAGTTTGCCTATAAAAATTTTTCCCTGATAATTCTAGTTATTACTTTAAAATATATATCTCAGAAATAACTAAATTTCAAAAAAAAAAAAAAACTTTTCCCTGAAAGCCATCAAGTAGTTTGGGGTTTTGAGCACAAGCTACCTGTTCTCCTTGCTTGACCCTGCAATAAACCTTTCTCTGCTCCAAACTCCGTGATGTTTTCATGTGTTTGGTCTCATTGTGTGTTGGACACATTAACTTGCATTTGGCAGCAAAGTCCACTCTGGATCCCTTTGCTGGTTGCCCAAACTGGCAACTGAAAAGAAAAAGCACGACTTAATAGTTGAGAGAAATGTTTTATTCGGAACTTTACTGAGGACTATAGACCAGGAGACAGCCTCTCAGATAGCTGTGGAACTCTTCAAAAGAAGTAAGGAAAGAGCCAGGATATAAAGGTGTTTTGCTTAAAAGAGAAAAGAAAAAAAAATGTAGTCAAACGTCAAGATTACTTCTAATCTCATAAAACAGACATCTCAGGTTAATGGTTTTAGTGACTTTCTATGTATGGGAAGATGCAAGAGCCTGTGCTCATTGAAATTATTCCTTTGATATGCATCTTAACTATCGAGGGCCAGTATCTTATTTTGCTCCATCCTGAATTCTCTCAGGGTGCACTGTCGGGGTCAGCTGCAGTGGTGAATAGCTTGATGGTGGGTAATATTTGTTGTTTACTGAAATGGCAGACAACATTCTTTGTCCACGTGATCATTCCAATAATGTCCTTTATAAGTGGTGGATCCAGTCCAGAACCACACTTGTTTTTTTTTTTTTTTTTTTTGGCTGCATCGGCATGTGGGATCTTTTCATTGCCGTGCGTGGGCTCCAGAGCACGCAGGCTCAATAGTTGCAGCACGAGGGCTTAGTTGCCCTGTGGCATGTGGGATCTTAGTTCCCCAACCAGGGATCGAACTGTCCCTTGCATTGGAAGGCAGATTCTTAATGACTGGACCACCAGGGAAGTCCCCAGAACCACACGTTGGGTTTAGTTGCAAACTCTCTGCAGTGTCTTCAATTGGGAACAGCCCTCAGTCTTTCCTGGCCTTCCTTGACCTTGATATTTTTGAAGATTTCAGGATAGTTTCTTTATAGAATGTCCTTAATTTGAGTTTTTCTGGTATTTCCTCATGATTAGGTTGTATAACCTGAATTTAATCATAAGGAAATATCAGACATAGACTCACCAAAGCCCCATCCCAGCTCTGCTTGTGCCCCCGCCCCCTTCACCTGAGAGCGGGGGGTGGGGGTCCCAGAACAGGAGGTGTGGTGGGCAACCTGCTTACGAGTCTGCCTTGAACCTTAGTTGTGCGTGCTCAGCGGCACATGGGACTAGGGCAGGCTGCTCCCCTGCCCTTCAGGTACCCAGTGTCATTGGGAAGATGTGACCACATGCTGTGTACAGAGAGTAAGGCAGCACCTCAGCACACAAGCTACAGGTTGAGGTGCCATGAGTGCCCTGGGAGTGTTTCCTGAAAACTGGGTTCGCCTCTCGGTAGGTGTCAAATCAAAACGCACAACCAAGCCAAAGCACAGGAGAAGGAAGGGTTTATTACTTGCAGCAAGTAAGAACACCAGGGAATCCTTCCCAAAGCAGTGTCTCCTAATACAGCAAAACTGGGGAAATTTCAAGCTAAGGGAACATGCATATTCATGAAAAGCCTTGGGTGGTCGACAGAGTCCGAGCTTTAGTTGAAGTCAGGAGGGTCAGAAAAGGTCAACATCATTCCTCAGGTTCCAGTTGATCTGGTGGTTGAGAACTTCAGGCTAATCTTTACTACTGAAATAGAACCGGGCGTCTTTACAACTGATATGCTATCTTTGCTATTGTTACTTTTCTTGCCTGATAACAGTCATTTGTTTCTGCATTAAAAAAAATATTTTTATTGAAGTATAGTTGATTTACAATGTTGTGTTAGTTTCAGGTGTACAGCAAAGTGATTCAGTTTAATATCTGTCCATCTCTAACTATCATCTATTATCTATCTATCTATCTATCTAATCTATCTATCTCTTCCTTTTCAGATTCCTTTCCATTGTAGGTTATTAAATGTCTCTGCATTCTTTTGTTTCCTTACGATTATTAATTACTGAGACCTGCTCAAGGGCAGGCATAGTGGTCAGGCTTAGATCACAAGATGGCTTAGGCCAAAAATGGCTTCTCTTATGTCAAGAAAGCCATGCCTGGTTCTTTCTCCAGGGACCCCCCTACCCTATCTGGTTACAGGAAGACTGGGGCAAGAGGACAGACTCCACGTGTTTTCTCATCCATTAGATATCTATGGAGCCCCTACTATGTGCCAACTCTGTGTAATGAACAGAGCAGACACAACCCCTCCCTGCCCTCGTGGAGTTAACATTCCGGTGGGCGGGGGCCAGGGAAGACAGACAGAGAAGTATGTCAGGCTTTCCTGAAGAAGGGGAGAGTTGGTCAATCATTTATTGAGAGCACCCTATGACCGAGGCTCTTTGCTAGCTCCCTGCTTGGTGACAGGGCCTGCTATTGCCAGGATGGCCAGAGCGGGGTTGGGGATGGGATGGGGCAGGTCTTTGGAAGGGCAGGGCCAGGTGTAGGAACCCAGATCCCTGCAAAGGTGCCGTAGGAGGCAGTGTGGAAGGAAAGGCCAGGGCTCTGACTCTGCTACCTGCCCTCCTACCTGAGTTCCATCCCCTCCATCTTAGGCACCTGGCTGGACAGTATTCAGAGGATTCCTGTCAGCCTCTAGACTTGCCCTGCATGAAGCAGCTGGTGGCCTTTGTGTATCATCTCAACCCGGCCAACTCGGACCTGGAGTGCTGTGCCCAACTTGTCCAGAGCCAGCTCCAGTGCCAGCTGTAACACCAAATCCACAGCTAGAGATGGCTCTGGCACCAGCTCCAGCTGTAGACGTATAGCCAGAGCCAACTCTAGAGCTAGAACAAGCTCCAATACCAGCTCTAGAGCTAGAGTCAGCTGCAATGTCAGCTCCAAAGCTAGAGCCTGCACCAGCTCCAGGACAAGCGTCGGCCCTAGCACCCGTCCTAGTTCTAGCTCCAGAGCTAAAAACAGCTGTGGCACCTACTCTAACACCAGCTCTAGAGCTAGAGCCAGTGCCAGCTCCAGAGCAAGACGCATTACCAGCTCTAGCACCTGCCCCCAACTAGAGCCACATTGAGTGTCAGCTCCAGAGCTAGAGCATCTCCTGCATCAGAGCCAGAGCCAGAACCAGCTCTAGGACTAGAGCCAGCTCCAGAGCTATAGCCAGTACCAGCACTAGCTCTAGCACAAGGTCCAGAGACAGAGCCAATGATAGAGCCATTGGCATGTCCAGAGCCAGCGCCAGCTCCAGCCCCAGCTCTAATAGCAAAGCCAGAGCTAGGGCCAGCTATAGGGCCAGAGCTAGTTCAGAGGTACAGCCGATTCCTAGACCAGCTCTCACACCAGTTGTGGGGCCACATCCAGCTGTAGCTCCAGCTCCAGCACCAGTGCCAGTTACAGATGTAGAGCCAGTGCTAGCTGCCAGCTCTAACGCCAGAGCCAAAGCTAGAACCAGCTCTAAGGTTCCCATTAGCTAACTGAGCATATGTAAGACAGTTGATTTACAGCCTTTGTCTAGAAAGTCCAACGTTTGGGCATCCTCAGGGACGGTTTCTGTCCATTTTTTCCCCTTTGAATGGACCACAATCCTGTTTCTTTGTATGATTTTTGTTGTTGTTGTTGAAAACTGAACATTTGAATATTATAATATGGTAACTCTGGAAATCAGTTTCTCTCCCTTCCCCAGAGTTTACTGTTTTTGATTATTGCAAACTGCAGTCATCTGTTTGATAACTTTCCCAAACTATTTTTGTAAAGACTGTCATCCTTGTCATGTGTGTTCATTTGAAGTCTCTGTTCAACTAGCATTTTCACAGAGATTTCCTTGAACACCAGGAGCTAAAAGGAAACAAACACCCCATCTCTTCCAGTCTTTACAGACTGGCTCTTTTCCGGCCACTCCTTTAGCACTTAGCCAGGCAGTTTAAAACTCTGCCTTAGCCTTTATTTCCCGCTTGAACCAAGCCCAGTGACCTGCCCGAGGTGAAAGCTTAGGGTCTTCTCAGGTCTTTTCCAAACATGCATCCTGTCCTAGCCATGCATGTGGCTTTCTAAATTCTCTAGTACACAGGGTCACTTTAGAATACCCCAATTTCCCAAAGAGACTCCCCAGTATTTCTTCCCAGGCTTTAGGTGGTCCTATTGTATGTCTTAAGCATAATCTTTGCTTCAGGTGGCTGCAGGATTTTGTTCACCTTACAAAGGTTGTTTGTTTTTGTTTTTTGGTGTTTGGGGTTTTTTTTGGCCATGCCACACAGCATGTGGGATCTTAGTTCCCTGACCAGGGACAGAATCCACGCCCCCTGCAGCGGAAGCACGGAATCTTAACAACTGGACTGCCAGTGAAGTCCCCCACCTTACAAAGTTTTTGAGCAATGCCTACTATTTTTCTGCCCTGAGTGAGTTCCAAGTCAGGCAAGACAGAGAAGAGCACCTGTCAGTCTTTCTAGCCCCTGATAGGTTAGAACAAACAGTAATTTGTGAATAAGGTCTGCTCTGCGTTCTCTGGAACCAGGGACTGGGGTCCCATACTGAGAACATGGGCTGCTTTCTTCAAGACTGCCACCAAGCTGGTGAAGAGATGAGGCAAGGCAAGTAAAAACACCACACAGCTTTCCTACCTACCATATGGAAGTTGTCTTGATGCAGTCTTCGCTATAAATCTATGACTGTTGTCCAGTTCAGACAAAGTTGGTTCTGCCAGTTTCTGCTTGTTTTTCAACGTTCCTTTTGAGGGATGGGTGTTTGGAACTGCCTGCTTCGCTATTTTGCTCTCTCCTGCTAGTGTCCTTTGATGCACAAAAGTTTTAATTTGATGAAGTCCGATGTATCCATTTTTCTTGTCGCTTGTGCTTTTGGCATCATATTTAAGAAACCATTGTCAAATTCAAGAAGTTCTGCCCTATGTTTTCTTCTAAGAGTGGTTTAGTTTAGCTATAAAATTTAGTTCTTTGATCCATTTTTAGTTAATTTTTGTATCTGGTGTGTGAGGTAAGGGTCCACTTGCATTCTTTTGCATACGGATTTCAAGTTTTCCAGCACTATTTGTTGAAGACACTATCCCCACTGAATGGTCCTGGCACCCTTGACAAAAATCATTTGACTTAGATATATGGGTTTATTTCTGGAATCTCAATTCTATTCCACAGAACTTTATGTTAGTCTATTTTTATGTTAGTACTACTACACTGTTTTGATTACCGACTTTGAAGTAAATTTTGAAATCTGGAAGTGTGAGTCCTTCACCTTTGTTCTTCTTTTTCAAGACTGTTTTGCCTATTTGTGATCCCTTGTAATTCCATACAAATTATAGGATCAGGTTTTCAATTTCTGCAAAAAAAAAAAAAGCCATTGGAATTTTGATAGGGGTTACATTTAATCTGTGAACCAGTATTTCGTTAGGAAATACTGCCATTTTATCAACATTAAGTCTTCCAGTGACTTCCCTGGTGGTCCAGTGGTAAAGAATCTGCTTTCCAATGCAGGGGACGTGGGTTCGATCTGTGGTCTGGGGAACTAAGACTAAGACCCCACATGCCGTGGGGCAACTAAGCCCACACGCCACAACTACTGAGCTCACGCACCTCAATAAGAGAACCCGCGTGCTGTAAACTACACAGCCCATGCGCTCTGGAGCCCAAGCACCACAACTGGAGAGAAAAAAAGAAAAAAACCCTGCACACCACAACTAGAGAGAAACCTGCACACGGACATAGCCAAATAAATAAATAAAATATTAAAAAAATAAATACATAAATAAAGAAGTCTGCAAAATATCTAAAATAAAGTTTTCCAATCCATGAACATGGGATGTCTATTTATTTAGGTCTTTAATTTCTTTCAGCAATGTTTTGTATTTTCAGAGTATAAGTCTTGCACTGCCTGGGTGAATTTTATTCTTTCTGATGTTATTGTAAATATTGATAGAATTGTTTTCTTAATTCCTTTTTGCTTTGTCTATTGCTAGTATATAGAAATACAATTGATTTTTGCATGTATCCTGCACCTTTGTTGACTTTGTTATACTTCGTGTTTTTTGTCTTTTTTCTTTAGGATTTTCTAGATATATGATCATGTCTTCTGCAAATAGTTTTATTTCCTCCTTTCCAATTTTGATGCCTTTTCTTTTTCTTGACTAACTGCTCTGGCCAGAACCTCCAGTACAATGTTGAATAAAATTTGTAAAAGCAGTCATCCTTGTCTTGTTCCTGATCTTAGTGGGAAAGCTTTCAGTCTTTTACCAAGTATGATGTAGGATTTTTTATATGTCTTTTTAGAAAATTTCTTTTTAGAAAATTCCCTTTCCTTCTAGCCTGTTTATTGAGTGCTTTTATCATAAAAGGGGGTTGGATTTTATCAAATACTTTTTCTGCACCAATAGAGGCGATCATGTGGCTTCTCCCCTTCATTCTACTGTGGTGTTTTATGTTGATTTTCATATGAACTACCCTTGCATTCCTGGGCTAAATCTCACTTGATCATGATGTATAATGCTTTCAATATACTGCTGGATTTTGTCCACTAGTATTTTGTTGAGAATATTTACATCTATATTCATAAAGGGTATTTGTCTTCAGTTTTCTTGTGATGTCTTTATATGGCTTTGGTGCAGGGCAATGATGACCTAATAGAATGAGTTAGGAAGTGTTCCCTCTGCTTCTATTTTCTGGAATATTTTGAGAAGGATTGATATGAAACATTCTTTAAATGTTTGGTAGAATTCACTAGTGAAGCCACCTGGCCCTCAGATTATTGGGGAGGGAGGGAGGATTATTGGCTGGGAGGTTTTTGATTACTGATTCAATCACTGTTATAGAACCATTCAGATTTTGTTTCTCCTTGAGTCAGTCTTGGTAGTTTGTGCGCTTCCAGGAATGCATGGGAACAAGGCTCTCAGCTGGACCAGCTTAGCCCATCTCTGATGACAGAGGCCAATGGGCTCGAGGAGAGGGATGGGAGTGCAGCCTTGCAGGCCCAGTATTTTGGACTTTAATGCAGGGCACAGCTAATTTGCATTTTTAAGGTCCTTCAGGCTGCTTTGTGGAGGATGTGGGGGGTTGGGAGAAGCAGCAGGGAGACCAGGGACAAGGCTGCCACAGTTGTCTGGGTGGACTTGGTGGTGGCCTCGGGGGAGGGCAGAGGTGGGCTTCAGATATATTTTGGAAGCAGAACCCATGGGATGTAGTGATGGATTGGATATGGGGAAGGAGGTCCGGAGGGTCTCAGGTCTCTAGCCTGAGCTCAGGGTGGACAGTGGAAGTGTCATTCCCTGAGATGGGCAAGATGAATGCAGCAGGTAGGGACGGTTCAGAGGCTGAGGAGTTCTGTTTTGAACTTGAGATTCCTAAGCAAGTCATTTCAGGTCCTGGAGCTCAGACTCTTCAAGTGGGGTAAAAAGGAAAGAAAAGGAAGCATCTTCCTTGCAGGGTTCTTAAGAGAATGTGGCAGGAGCTGGGCTTCCCTTAAGCATGCAAGCTCTGTACAAATCTCTCCGCCAGTTCAAGACTGAGACTTGCCTTTGTTTCCCCCTTCACTCCCTCGTGGGCTGGCAGTTCTGGGCCTGGGGTCAGGGTCTGATAGCATGTTAGGTAAGTCTCTGCCCTGTCTTTGGATTTTCCCAGGGAAACCTTCCCCAGAGGCATCTGACCCTCAGAACCCTTAACTACTTACAGATGGGCAAATCCACTGGCCAGTTGTCCAGCCTCACCCTGCCAGAGGCTTGAGGACAGTGTTCCCCAGCACATGTCCCCTGCCTGATGCCTGTCCACACTTTACCCTACTTCCTGGTAGGACAGTCTCTGCAGCTCCCCAGTCCAGGGCTCCCTTTCAGCTGGCTTGTTCTCCAGGCACCAGTTCTCCTGACAACTCCCTGTGCCTCCAGGGGTTCCTTCCTGGCCCAGGGTTTAGCCCAGGGCCACCCATCATTCTGACACCTAGACAGGATGTCAGAAGGAAATAGCACCAACAAGACAATGTTTCTGGAAAGGCAGTCATTACAGAGGGCAGCTGGCATTGCTCTTCTTTGGCTTCCTGGGAGACTGTCCTGGATGCAGAACACAGAGCACAGCTCCCTGTGGGCTGTGGCAGAACAGAGACTAGTTATTCTCCACCCCAGAATGACTGGGGTGGTACACAAGTTGATATGGTAGGTAAGCGGACACTTGATGGAGATAACAAAAGGTTGCTTTTCTGCCTTGTCCCATGGCTCCAGGACTCCTCAGAAGAGTGATGAGAGGGATATAAGGACAACATTTCTATGTATCATCCACGTGGGTCTGTGTAGATTCCTGGGTGGCAGAACAAGACTTAAGTTTGGGAAATTATTTGCCTCGCTCATTTTAAAACACTTAAAATGAACATTTTGGTCCTTGTCATCCACTGAGGACACATAACCTGACTTCTCCTCATGCAGGTTTGTATCGATTCACCTAAAACTCTCGAGTAGCCACCATCTCTGAGATGAATGATGGATAAGGGTACAGTCTGCCTCTAAGAACAGCCTTCTCTTGGCAGAGTTTCTGCAAGGGAGGACACTGAGTATTTGAGTATTAAGAACAGAAACAGCACTGGGAACATGTCTGAGGCAGAGGAAATGGCAAGTGCAAAGACTCTGAGTTAGGAACAAACTTGGTCTCTATAATAATCTGCAGCAGCAGCACTTGTGAAAAAGGCTTAGGAGTTGAAGGAGCTTGTGAGTCTGAAGCAAGTCAGTGAGGCAATGCTATCACCAAAAAGGCCGAGGGGAGCTTCAGCTATATTGATGAAAGTACAGAAATTAAGCCAGAGAGGGAGTCTTTCCATACCCGAACCCCACAATTTAAAACATGCCCAAGGGGTGGGAGTCAGGGGGATCCTGAAGGAGATACGTTTCCCCTTGGCCTAAGGAAGAGCTTTCCTCAGAGGGGTCTGAGGATGGATGGCCCCCAATGCTAGAGGTGTCTGAACAGAGGCCAGAAGAGCACCTGGCAGGATATGGTTGGGAGATTCAAGTATGGGAAGGCTCGTGAAGCAGATGCCGACCTTGACGGTCCCTTTCAGCCCCATGAGAAGGGCTGCCACGAGGCTTCCCGATGCTGACATCCTGTAGGTCCCTAAGGAGGCTTCACCGGAGACTGGACACACCATCAGACCTGGTCAGGTGCCCACCCCAGAGTTCTCTCAGCTCGGCACCTGGACACACTGCTTTAGCAACCGTATGGGGCAGAGCTGAGAATAGGCTTGAGGCCTCCATGCCAGCCACACCATGGAGGGAGGGGGTTAGACATGTTATCCAGGGCAACATCTCCCCAAGTCTGGAGCTCCACCCCGCATCTAGGATCATTTTCAGTGGTATCAAGAGACATTAAAGAACCTCGTCTTAGAGAAAATCACTTCCCTTGCGGTTCCCATTCCATTTCCCCAAATCTATTAAGAAGATTCTCAGTTGGGTGCTAGTATGTCTAACTCCTCTGTAACACCCCTAACCTCCCTTTGTACAGAGAGCCAGCCTCAGGTGTAGAGTCTTTGCAGGTGCAGTACACAGCTGCCATTTCATAACATTATTTGTATTAATTTTTACAGTTACTTTCTATTTATATCAAGTGTAAACTTTCCTTTAAAAATGCATTTAGGGGGTTTCTCTGCTGACGCAGTGGTTAAGAATCTGCCTGCCAATGCAGGGGACATGGGCTCGAGCCCTGGTCCAGGGAAGATCCCACATACAACGGAGCACTAAACCCGTGAGCCACAACTACTGAAGCCCGCGTACCTAGAGCCCATGCTCCGCAACAAGAGAAGCCACTACAGTGAGACGCCTGCGCACCACAACGAAGAGTAGCCCCGGCTCACCACAACTAGAGAAAGCTCGCGCACAGCAACGAAGACCCAACGCAGCCAAAAATAAATAAATTAATAAATTTATATTTTAAAAAATGCATTTAAGTAATGAATTAACTTAAAAATATTACGGGATTTATTTTCATCTGGGTTAAGAAAAGCTGAAGGGCCCTCGAGGTTAGTGGCTGAGGGACAACTGGCAATGGGTAAGTGGGAGATGCCAGTGAAGTGAAGAACCTACGGGCAGAAGGTTCCAGCACAGTGGAGAGTGCTGCTCCCACCCCCCCAGGCTCTCAAAGACAAGCCCGGAGAGTCAATTAAGAAGATTATCTTAGGGACTTCCTTGGCAGTCCGGTGGTTAAGACTCCATGCTTTCACTGCAGGGGGCACGGGTTTGATCCCTGGTTGGGGAACTAAGATCTCACATCCTGCATGGATCCCGCATCCCGCATGGTGTGGCCAAAAAAAAAAAAAAAAAAAAAGATCATCTTATGATGAAGAAGAAAGAAAAAAGGGGAAAGCTGCAAGTTTAAAAACATGTTTATCTTTTCTTTTAAAAAAAGTTATAAAATTTAAATAGTTGATTAAAGTTAAAAATCTACTGTTGCAAAATTGATGTATTCTAAAAGATTCCTGGATCTCTTGACTCCAAGTCCGATACACTCTCCATTTTGACCCTGCATTTCTTATAGATCCCACACTTTCAGGTTTTCTTTAGAAAACACGATCTGAGGTCATATATGAAGTAATCAGCACGTCAAGTGTACGAAGCTCTGGCTGAGGCAGCAGGAGGCACCCTGGCAGGATGAGGGTCCTGCGGAGGGCCACACGTGGGCTGAGTCCACTGCTGCTGGTGCTACCCACACGGGACCTGTGAGGCAAACCTGGAGCTCCTTCCTTGCCCCATCAGCCTTCTTGGTCTCTCCTGGGGACTCGACCTCCTGGGCTTGGCTCTCCTGCCGGTGGCCAGCCTTGGCTTCATTCCACTTTGATTCTGGTCAGCTCCCACCTTCCTTCTCCACAGAGTTTCAGAACCAAGGAGTGAAACTACAAGAGACCACCACCACGCGGAGATCAGGCTGCCCCGGCTGTGACAGATTCCCTGCCCTCTCTGCCATCCCCACTCTCCATTTTGAGGGGGCTCTGGCCCCGGCCAGGCCCAGCCTTGGCATTCTTTCTCCTCCTCAGGCCATCCTGCGGGCACAGGTACCTTCTCAAGGCTGCGCCGATGGCCCACGCTGACGAACGTCATGCCCAGCTGCTGGCCGATGCGGTAGAGCTCGCTCTCCACCTCCTCGGTCAGGGCACTGGTGGCTTCATCAAGCACTGAGGACAGAACTCAGTGGGAAGAGATGAAGTCCTGCCCCAGACCCACCTCTGCCGCTCCTCCAACCCACACCCACCTTCGCTGGGACCTGGTGGGAGGCTGAAAGCTGTTCTGGCTTACAGGGGCCCTGCCTTAGGGAGAGCGTGGGCCAGAGGAGCGGAGGGCTAGGCTCCATCTGGGAAGCCTTCTGTCAGCTGCAGGACAAAATCCCTCAGCTTCCTACCCTATCCCTAAGCCACCAGCCACTGCCTAGGACCACTCAATCCAGGGAATCCTAGTTCCCCCAAGGATGTCAGTCCTTAGAAAAGTTCACACCTCTGCCAGGCACAGCAGAGGGATGCCCATTCACTGATGGCAGAGCCTGACGGCCATAACATGAGAAGCCCTCTCAAGGCTGGCTCCAGCTGCCGCACTGGCACAGAGGTTAAGAACTGGCAGTTCAACATATACCTGAGGATGCCAAGCACTGCTACCTCATGGGCAGAGCCCTGCCATCCTCTCCTGCAGGGACAGAGATACCTGGCCAGGCACAGGTGTGCTCTCCTACCCATACCAATGCCTCTCCAGGTGCACACGAACACACACTGCTATACCTGTGAGCGCAAACGTTGCCTGGCTAGCATGTGTACCTACAGGGCGAACCTCACCTGCATACTTCGGCTGCAGGTAGAAGAGCCGGGCAAAGGAGAGCCTCTGCATCTCTCCTGGGGACAGAACATCATACCTGAGAAAGGGGAACGAGAGAGGCCCACTGGAGGAAGGAGGCTGTAGCTTGGCTTTTGCACAGAATGGTCTGGGCAGGAAGAGGCTCCCAGCGCAGACAGGCTGCCCCAGGACGGATGGATGTCACCCCCCTTTCCACCACAGCCCCGCTGCCTACACAAGGCAAGGCCAAAATTCTGTACCACGGACATGAACCAGGTCCCCAGCAGCCCAGCAAACCCCTAGAATTTGGGGTCAGAAGTCACTTCATCCCTTGCCCAGGCCTCTGGGACCCACTGTCTTTGGGGGAGCTGGCTCTGGAGCACCCCAACCTCCTTCTTACCAGTTCCAATCGACCTGCTGGTCCAGACCCTCTGTCCTTGCCACCAAGCTGGACTGTAACACACCCAGAGAAAACGATGTCCGTAAAAGGGCCCATCCCTGCTTCCTGCTATCCTGAGGACCTCCTCAATCCCACCACACACACCCGAGACACAGCTACCCCTGGTCGCGTACCACAGTGGGGCTGGGGGAGCAGTCCGTCAGCCACACTGTTGAGACTTGCTGGAATGTGGTGACCAGAAAAAGCAGGCTGATGTAGTCTTATTATTGTTTTAAAATTTGCTAGAGAGTGGACGCTGCTTGTTGCCTGTACCTGGCCAACAGCTCCCACTGCCGATTTATACACCCATCACCCTGCCCAAGGCTCAGACTTCCAGTCCTGGGGCAGGGACAGTAGGGCCAACTCCGCTGGGCCTGCACCTGTGGTCAGTGCCACCAGGTGGGCTTGGACCTCAGGGTCCCTGCCCTCACTCACCAGGCCTGCCAACTCCAGGAACCTCATGATCCTCTCATCATCAGCAGAACCTGCAAAACACAGAAGCCTTCAAGAAGTCAGCTCCTCTGTGTAGCCAGAATAGATGGGGCACATCATGGCCAGGGGCCCCAGAATGTGGGCCAAGGCTCTGAAGCGACAGGTTACAGCACTTAATAAACACGGGAAGGACCCAGTGAAGGAAGTAATCCCTTCCTTTCCTCCAGTGGTGTCTCTCCTCCGGAGGGGGAGACAGAACAAGATGAGGTCAGGGTACAGACCCCCGAATAGTAAACAGTCAAAGGAGGAGGTGGAGGGGACCCCACCTGAAACCAGCAGCCTGGCTGGGGCCTCTTCCAAAAGGTACAGGTGAGGCCACAGTCAGACAGAGAAGAGACGGTGGGATGGGAGGTTGCGTCCTCAAGAGGCTCAGCTCACCTGAGTCCGGGTAGATCTCCTTCAAGGGATATATCACCTGATAAAAGAAGAAACCACATGGGCCTAGGGCAAGGGTCAAGGAGAGGTGGGGCTGCACACAGCTATCCTTCCTCAGAAACAGCCCCAGGAGCTGCCAGAGGCCAGGCTCCTCTCCACCCGAGGAGAGCAAGGAGCGTCCTGGCTGAGGGTCCGGTGGGAGAGGCGGGGCTGGCAGACAGCAGGGCAGGGCCCCCAGAATCCAAGCTGGTGTTCAACAAACACATGTGATATTTGGCTTACGGCCTCCACAGGTTAACCTGCTCCCAGAAGTTGCTCTGAGTACATGGCCTAATCCATAGAAGTGAATAAAAAGTCCTTAGAGCCAGGGAGTTCCTGGGCTTGGTTCATTTTATACCCCACCTGCTGTCCCATAGCTCTCCAGGGCTGAGACCTGTCCCACCACCAGGGTCCAGGTTGGGGGGAAGGGGTGGGAGGAGTGGGCCCCGGCTAACCTGCTCCCGAAGGGTCCCGTCAGTGAAGAATGGCTTTTGTGGCAGGAACAGCACCCCGTGGGGTCCAAAGTCCATCAGCATCTGCACTGAGCCTACAGAAAGCACCATTTTAAGATCTCCCAGAAAGGTAATTGCCCCTCACTCTGATTTCCCAACAAGAGGCTTGATTCTCACACACATACCCCCCCTCAGGCCAAGGCTGGCTCAGAGCAGGGAAGGCTGGCTCTCACCCCCTGTGCTCGCCCAGAGGCCACCCAGAACCCGGAGCAAGGAGGTCTTGCCGGTGCCCGTGTTGCCTGTGATAAGCAAGCTCTGCCCCTCAGAGATCTTCAGGCTCAGATCCTTGATTAAGGGTTTGTTAGAGGAGGGGGCGGAGATGCAGACCCGCTCAAGAAGAAAAGCTGTATCTGTTCGCTCTGTTGCTGGCCATCCTGGAGTCCTAGGGTGCAAGAAGCGAAGAGATGTTGGGAAGATAAGCGGTGTCAGTAGTGCTGGGGGCAGGGGGGTAGTTCTTTCTCCTTGGGGGCATCACCTCTGGACTGGAGGGTTGCCATGGGCTGAACTGTGGCCTCAAAAATCACATACTGAAGTCCCAACGCCTAGTACCTCAGAAGGTAACTGCATTTGGAGACAGGGTCTTTAAAGAGGTGATTACATTAAAACGAGGCCTTTAGGGTAGGGCCCCAATCCAGTATGACTGGTGTCCTTTTAAGAAGAGGGAGAGACACCAGGGGTGCACACGCATAGAGAAAAGGCCACGTAACGACACTGTGAGAAAGCGGCCATCTGCAAGCCAAGGAGCAAGGCCTCAGGAGAAATCAACCCTGCTGACACCTTGATCTTGGACTTCTAACCTGTAGAACTATGACAAAATAAACTTCTGCTCTTTAAGCCGCCCAGTTTTTGGTACTCTGTCATGGCAGCCCTAGCAAACTGATAGAGATGGACTGGGCACCTGCTCTGCGGCAGGCTGGGCAAAGTCCTGCCCATGACAGATCTTAATCAGTCTTATCAGCCATGAACCACAGCTATTATCCCCACTGGGCAGATGAGGAAACTGAGTCAGGTGGCTGAGTAACCTGCTCAGGGGCACAGAGCTGCATCTGTCCAATTCTAATGTTTGTGGCATTACATGCATTTTCAGGGCATCACCGTGTGACTGATGTAAGAATGGGAGTGGAAATACTAACACAGTTTTGGAGTTTCTGGCTCTCCACGGATGCCCATCTCCCCCACAGAAAAGCATCTCCCGTTCCCCACAGTCCCTGCACCACCAACCCCCCCCCCCACCTCTGGGCTCAGAGCTGCATGAAGCTTTAATTCTGAACAGAGGCAATAGTTAAGGCATTAGCTCCTAAGAAGACAGTTGAGTGTAGACCCTGAAATTCAGCCTGTTTCCATTTTTGAAAGTTTACTCTGTGGTCTCCGTCCAAGCACTTTCTATGAACTATGATATCTAATCCCCACAACAACCCTAAGACGAAGGTTCCATTAACGTCTTCTTTATAGAGACGAAGAAACTGAGACACAGAGCAGTTAAGTAGTTTGCTCAAGAAAAGTGAGGACATGAACAAATCCTTGATGCACAGAAAGGTCAGAAACATCACGGAGCCTGCAAAGATACAATAAAGACACCTCTGGGCCTGAGTGGGGACAAAGAATAGACATGCCCCAAGGAAGGGGACTGGCAGCAGGGCTCAGCGAGGAGGAGGGAATAAAGGAAGAGGAGGGATACAATTCAGATTTTTGTTTTGTTAACTCAGGCCCAGGCTGATTGTACTTTGTTTCCATCAGCTGGGGGATGGTGTAAATAAACACAGATGCCAGAACAGCAACATTGATGGTGAACATTTACAACGTGCCTGGCATAAGACAGAGCTCAGTTGCTCTGCCCGGCTGGGAATGGGCTGGGAATGGGCTGGGCTCCAGGGTGCTTCCAGCGCCTGCATTCTCCACCACCAGGCTGCACCGCCAGCCCAGCGCTCACCTGGCCAAGTCCCACTCGCTCTCGTCCAGGATCTCCCCATCCCGTGACTTCAGGGTCATGTCCAGCAGGGTCTCCTGAAGTTCCCCGATCCTGGGCGAGAAGTGAAAACCTGAGGAGGGTCTGGGCGCCCAGGTGAAGGCGTTACTCCTTTTTCTCTCTCATGCCCACTAGTATATGGTGAGCTTTTCTGCTCCTGTTTTCACTCTGCTACTTCTCCCTGAGGTACACGCTTTGCTCAGGACCTAGAGGGGCCAGACGCAGCCTCACCTGTGGGCGTGCCTAGAGGGGCCAGACGCAGCCTCACCTGTGTGTGTAGCCTGCCACATCGGAGAGCGTGCTGGAGAGATCGATGAGCCGGGTGAAGCAGCTGATGAGGTACATGCATACAAAGGCGTTCTGGACAGGACAGAGGGCAGTGCGCGCGGGCCTTGACTCCAAGGCCCTGGGTGCTGGGCCAAAGGGCAGGGGGGATGGCATGAGGGGGTCCCCAGAAGGGATTCTCACCTTGCTGACCAGGGTGCTGAGCTCTGTGGGGCTCAGGTCTCTGTAGACGCCGCTGAAAATGGGGATTGAGATCACGACGTAACTCAGGATGCTGCCCAGATAGTCAAACATGTTGACGCCGACTGCGGAAGACAGAAAGACCTAGGGTGAGAGACCTGGGAAGCAATCCTGCGCTCCGAGGGGAATGGGAAGCCAAGCATGGTCAAGCTATTCTGGGGATCCTCACTCTCCTGAGGTCACTCATGGCAAAGGCAAACTGATCAGTGCAGAGAGGGAGGAGGGAGTTGTGGGGAGGGAAGCAGGCTTCCCCCCCCCCCACCACGGTGGTTCCTGCCTCCCGGGGCTCCCTGCACCTACTATACAGCCAGAGCTCCTTGGACATCAGCTCCCTCTGGGTCTGAAGGAGTCTCTGCAGCCTGCGATCTGTCCTCATGTGCTCCACGTGCCCAGCTCTGATGAGAAAGGCCGGGATGTCCATGGGGCCTGGAGAGCCTGAGCCCCCCTCCTCACACTCCCCTTTAGCGACCAAGCCCACCCAAGGGATCTTCCCCTCAGACCCTTTCGGCCACCAGCAGCCAGCCATTGCTTCATTCAGTCAACATGGTATTGTCTGCGGAAAGACCATGAACTCTAGACTGGGCAGACCCGATTCAAATCCTGGCTCTGGCCAGTTACTAGCCGGGTAACACTGACAGGTTATTAAGCCTCTGAGTCTCAGTTTGCTCATCTATACAATGGAGCTTATAATACCTACGTAATAGGCTGGAGTGAGAATTTCTGAATGTAAAGCGCCAAGCACATGAGGGGCTCCCAATAAAAAAGAGCTGCTATTATTAAACAAATATACACGCAGCAGTCACTAGGCGGCAGGCTTGGTGCTAGGTAGCCAGCGAAACAGTTTTGGACAAAAGAGCCCCTGTCCTCGAGGAGCTCCCAGTTCAGGGGGGCAGGCAGACGTGCTGCATTCTTCACCTGGAACATGGAAAGTGTTACGTAAGCCGTGTGTCTTCAGGGCTATGGAAGCAAATAGGCGTGACCCCTAAGGGAGTCTGGAAAGGCGCCCAGGAGGAGGTGACTTGGAGCTTCAAGGATGGGCAGAAATTCTCCAGGCAGAAAGGTTGGGGGAGGACAGAGGAAACGTTTCAGATTTTGCATGAAGGACAGAGAGGCTGCAGGAAAACACACTCGGAGCTCCAAGCATCAACCTGCTTTCCCCAGGGCCCAAAGCTTCATGAGCAGTGACTGCAGAATCCAAAAAAAACCTAGTGCAGGCCCAGCCCTACCTGGCCCCCAAGACCTGCCCCACTCATAGGTCCCCGGTATCCTTGGTGCCCCCAAGTGGTGGCAGCTACGAGCTGCAGCAGAGACGGACAGAAGAGCAAAGTCCCAGGGCTATTAGATCCAGGTGATCCAAGGAGTAACTCCTACTCCTTAAACACAAACCTCTGGGCCCTTACTGTCAATCCAAATACCGAATCCAGAGTACTCATAGGAGGCAGAGTGCAGGGACCTACCCTGGCCCCGGGGGAAGGAATGGGGTTTCACAATGCTGCTGTCAGGAGACCACTTTGCTCCACTAGGACAGTGTCTGTGGCGAGCAGGTCTTCTGAGCTGAGAGGCTCCATTCCCTCCCACGCTACAGAGACAACGGATCAGCCTTGGACGTCAGGCACTGGCAGAAAGCCATTTTACAGACAGAAAAGCAGAGGCAGAGGCAATGCCTCAGTCATTAGTAAGATGATGAAGCATTCACTCATTTCATTCTTAGAACAAATTTAGGCCCCATGCTAGGCCACGAAAAGGAAGAACCAGTTTCAGAAGCAAATCCATGGACCTAAGGATGAGGCAGACGAGGACAGTGAGAGATAAGGGGAGAGGGTCACAGCCAAGTGTGAGGACGCCTGGCCCCTGGCCTTGGTGATGGTGGAAGGGTTGTCTACTTCTCCACCATCTCCACTGTCAGCTCTGACAAGGCAGAAGGGGAACCATCCCCACTAGACTCACCTGAAAAAAGCAGCAGGCTCAGCATTCACCCGGATCTGCATGTGCTTGAACCTGGGAAGACCAAAGGCAAATGTGTGCTGACAGTGGGCAGGACTGGCCCGTCTCCTTTCAGAGTCCTGGATCAAGAAGACCTCCAAGCAAAGAGGAGCCTGGCTCCACTCCAAGACTGTGGCTGCCTTAGCCCGACCCTTCCCTGGCCTGTCACAGGGTGGAAATTCCAGGCCCGGGAGGGATGGCAGGAGACCTGCAGACACGGCAGCCCCCTGCCTCTCCAAAGAGGACAGGTGCAGGCCTGCCACAGCTCCTCTTCTTCCCAGGGCCGGGTCTGAAGGAGGAGGCCAAGAAGCACAGAGTAGGGGCTGGACCCATCGGCTGACCAGAATAAGGGTGGCTGGAACAGAAGCATGTGAGAAGGCCAAGGGGTGATGGTGATGGTGATGATGATGATGATGATGGCGGCCAACCAGTCACCGTTCTCAGTGCTTCTCATGTATGATCTCATTAATCCTCTTACGATTCTGTCAGCACCATCCCCATTTTACAGATGGGAAAACTGAAATTGAGAGAGGTTAAAGACCCCGCCCAAGACCATACGGCTAGTGACTGGCCTAACTGGGATTTAAACTTAGGCAGCCTTTCTCCAGATCCCATTCCCTAACCATTATGCCTGGCCCAGAAACCTCAAGCAAGGGAGACACACCTGAAATCCCCCTCCAGCTTCTCCTGCTGCACCAGTTTTGCCACAATGGGACCCATCAACATCTTGTTCACCACGGTTCCCAGAATGAAATATCCAAAGATGCTCACAGGCCCGAGCCAGCCGGTGCTGAAAGGCAGAGAGAGGGAGGGTGTGGGGAGCGACATATCCTCACAGGCCTCTGCTCTGACTCCTGCCCCCTTTTGGGCAGCCCCCTGTCCCATCTCAGAGCCCTGTGCGGCTTCTGCTCCTGTGCGGGGGCATCTGGTACCTTGACACTGACACACCACAGGGCCACAGGGAGGGCAGGGGCCCAAGCATGCAAGACAGGAAGACTTCCTGGGGTGCAGGTGGGACGGAGGGAAGACCAGCGTCTCGTGGACCCTGACCAGGGAGAGCTGACTCCCGCCCAATGTGTGAGTGAGGGACTCTGGGGAACCACCAGGCAGGGGAGGAGGAAGGGCTCTGGCAGGAAGAGAGCCTTCACCTCTGGAAGCACTGATAGGTGTAGTAGATGAGGGTGAAGGGGGAGACGATCAGCTTGCTGGCCACGCTGCTGAGCTGCCGGCAGAACCGCTCCACGTCCTGGCTGATGCGCTGGTCCCTGGAGCCAATGACACAGAGTGACTAGGCCCAGGGAGCTGGGCTTGAGGGTTGAGAGAGCTAAGGCACTTCCAGGCTACCTCTTATTCTGACCTTGCCTTTCAGTGCTGTCAGCAATGACCCCGTGGGAAGGTGGACCCAGACAAGGGCTCGTTTCCTAGAGGCAACGAGACCCGTAGGACTTTCGAACAGGGTTCTGAAGAGCTGCTTCCTATGGTGCCTCAGTCTACCCCTCAGAAAAAATGGCAACTGAAAGGTCCAGCACACAAGGGTTCTGAGCCAGCTTTGAGCAGAGCCAAAGAAAAACCCGAGGGTAGAGGGTCCGAGTTTCCGGATGATCAGGAAAGCTACATCATTTACCTCACTCCTCCCAACCTCTCTCTCACGAGCCTGAGCCTGCCCCCATTTCGCTATCTGGCTGTGGAAGTTTTGTACAGGTTGAGCCATAGAGAAGAGGCCTAGGGACTTCCTTGGTGGTCCAGTGGTTAAGACTCTGTTCTCCCAATGCAGGGGGAACGGGTTTGATCCCTGGTTGGGAGCTAAGATCCCACATGCCTGGTGCGGCCAAGGGAAAAAAAAAAAATGTGGAGAAGAGGCCTAGAAGAGAAGATTAAGCAGCAGCAGCAGCCTCCCAAGAGTCTTTGCTGCAAAGCCCCACTTGAGCTGAGGAGAGGTTGCATCAGGCAACAAAGTGCTTGGGACGGTGCGAAGCGGGGAGGGAATGAGGGTGAAGAGAGACCCCACGTGTCCCATCCCACCACCAAGGCCACAACGACTCCTATTCCCAGTGAGACGTGAGCTTTGGCAAGTCACTTGCATTCTCTGGGCTTCAGCTGCCTCACCTGTAAGGGAACCTGGGGCTTAGTGAACCTACGAGAGGTGATAGAATGGTGACTGGAATCCCAGACTGAGTCCTAGACAGCAGTAGTTTTTTACTGCTGAAAACTGGAGCGCTGCTCTTCTAGCTTTTTCTAGCAAGGACACTGTCTTCAGAGGATGCCTTATCTGGAAGCCCAGGATGTGAAGTGGACAAAAGGGAGCTGCTCTTGGCCTCTTCCTTTTAGCTCCCTGACCTCAGCCCTGCAGCCTCTCCAGGGTCCTCTGCAGGGCACCCTTCCCCCTCGGCTCTGGGCAGCAACATTTGCAGATAATGGTGGATGACCTCATGGGGTCTGCCGCAGGGGGTCTCCAGGGCTGTGTCAGCCCAGGTGGACGAACCACGCAGAGGGTAGCAAGGACTGAGGGGGGGTGCCTACGGGTTATCGATGTCATCCCGCAGCACGTTGAGGGTGTAGTACACGCGACCCCGGAAGTAGAGGCGGTGGAGGTGCTCGGTGAGGTCCTTCCTCCAGCTCACATACAGCAGGTTGCAGGTGAACTGGTCAAAGCTCTTCAGCTGTGCAGCGGGGGAGACAAGGGGAAGGGAGAGATGCAAGTCTCTTTCTACCAAGTCTCAGCTCCAAGCTCAGGCTGGCGGAAAGCCTCTGCTGACCAGTCCCAGCCCATTCGGCTGTCCACTCAGCACTTGAGCCTGTTAGAGCGTCAGGTCATGGGATTCATCCCTTCCTCATTCACTCATGTGTTTACTGACTGCACCAAATATTGAAGGGCTTCCCAAAGGCAAGGCCTTCTAGCCTCCTCTGCGGGGTATTGTCTTACATCTCCAGAGCACATGAGCTTCTGGAGACTGGGAACAGTATCTTCTATTCCACTTATGTTCTTACTTTTCTGTCCCCCAAAACTTGGCACAGGGTTTGAATCCATAGGTGCCTCCTGACTGAAGACCCATCAAAAGTGCCAAAGTGTGATGAGAAGTGGCTTCCCCGAGAAAACAGGTAGTGCAGCCTGACAGAGAGCATTAGGCTCGAGTCCTAAAAGAGCCCTGACGCTCATCATTCCGTTTATGGCGCCCCTGTACACTAAGCACGAGGGAAGTAACAACGAGCTCACAGTCTAGTGAGGGCACAGACAATCACAAGGGTGTAAGGACTGTTAGAGCAGAGCTGAACTCAAAGGATCAGGAGTCGAAGGGGCAGAGTTTGGTGGAGGAAACATGAAGGACAAGTTGAGGAGGACTTGAAGGAGGTGACAGCGGAGGGAATCGTGAAAAGTGAGCAGGTGTTAAGCAAGTGAAAAAGGGGTGGGGGAAGGAGGCCATTTTGCAAGAGAGCAGCAGGTGCAAAGGCTGGGAGATGTGACAAGTGCCAGGCTCAGGCACAGCCCCGGCCCCCCCAGAGGACAGCAGCAGCTCTGGCTGCTGAGCCCGGTTTTCAAGTGCTCTGAACTCCCTGAAGCAAGAGTTCTGGGAATGGAAGGGACAAGGATCATTTCCAACAAATGCTGGATTAAACCAGAATCCTGTGGCCAAGCCTAGGAGCTCGTAACACTCTGGGAATTGGTCCCATGTGGGCCAACAGCAAGATCAATGCCCTGCCTAGAGTTTTGACCCCATGTTCCCAGAAGAGGGAGGGAACACACATCCACAGCTCAGTTCCTGCTTCCTGGTGGCTAAGTCCACTGGGCGCTGGAGAGGAAGAGAGACACAGGCAGACGACCTTACCATGGAGTTGAGGACGATGAGCACAACAGCCAGGAACGTCAGGGTCTTAAACCCATTTAAATCTTTGTTTCCTAGGACCCCAAAGTACTGACTGGGAATCAAGCCAACCCGGTAGATCACCAGTTGTTCTGGGGGGAAGGAGAGGAGTCAGGAATCAGTGATGAGGGGTGAGAAAAGACAGAGGGAGGCTTCCTCTCAAGTCCTTGCCTCATCAACACCCCACAGAAGGAAAAGGACCTCAAACCAGGGCTGTCCTCCCCCCCACCGGCCTGGGCTCATTCACTCACCCAGTAGGGCCACACACAAAAGAGTCAGGAACATCAAGGCATTCTGTGATGACCAAGAGGGAAACAAAACCTTCTGTATCTGCAGGAACCGCTCGAAGAATTGCAGATCTAACCTGGGCCTGAAGAAGAGAAGCAGGAGAAGCAGAGTCCTAAAAGGACAACGGAGCCTTAGAGAGCAGTTACCAAGCTTATCTACAGCTGTTGGTGGGCAGGGCGCAGGCCATGCAGAAAGAACGGTTTACGAATGCTGAAGATGGTAGGAGGGAAACAGACCAGGGGATAAAAAGGAATTTAAGTTGATAAATGCTATGAAAAGTTATTTACTAAAAATCTATAGCTAAATTAATAAAGAAACTTTAGCCACATCCTCTTTTTTGGTCACGAACAAGACAAGGAAACCCACTACATCAAGGATTTTAAGATCCTGGCTAAAGCAATAAAGAAAATAAAAGAAATGAGGTAAAAGGAATGAAAGAAGAGATTAAATTGTCATTATTTTCAGATGATGTGATCATTTACATAGGAAACACAGCAAAGCTACAGACAAAATGTTAGTGGGACTTCCCTGGTGGTCCAGTGGCTAAGACTCCACGCTCCCAATGCTGGGGGCCTGGGTTCAATTCCTGGTCGGGGAACTAGATCCCACAGGCATGCCGCAACTAAAGACCCCGCACGCTGCAATAAGGAACCCGCACATAGCAATGAAGATCCTGCATGCCTCAACTAAGACCCAGCACAGCCAAAGTAAATATTATTTTTTAAATAGACAAAACGTTAGAAATAAAAGGAGTCCAGCAATGTTGCTAGATACAGGGTTAACACACAAGTATCAATAACCAACAATAACCAACTAGCAAATATAAAGAAAATAAGATGTCATTTACAGAAGAAAAGCACAGAAAAACCATAAAATATCCAGAAATCAACTTTATAAAAGAATGTATAAGACATTTTGGAGGAAAACCCGAAAACTCTATTATAGGATGTGAAAGAAGACTTAAATAGAAAGACTTCATTTCTAATAGAAGTCTGTAACTGCAATGCAATACCAGTCAAAACCAGGAGTTCTTTAAGGAACTGTATATGGAAACATAAAGGTCCATGAATAGGTCAGGACAACTGTGAGGAACAGGAAAGGAGGAGGAAGAAACCCACCTAAACCATCAGGTTATTAAGACAGATCATATTACAGGGTTGGAGTAATAACAAAGTGTGGTATGAATACAGGAACAAAAAGACCATGGAACAGAAAGACCAAAAAGAAGAAAATTCACCTATGTTTACGTGGGACATAATAGAGATCATATCACAAGAAAGGGCATATTAAACACACACTATATGCCAAACCCACACTACGTGCCCAGTACTGTTCCACACATTTTATGTGTATTAATTCATTTAATAATCACAACCCTAAAGATGAGGAACTGAGGGTAAAAAGGTTAAGTAACTTGCCTTGTCACCCACCTGGTAAGTGGCAGCCTTAGGGTTTGAACACAGGCAGCCTGGCTCTGTGCTCTTAACTATGCTATACAGCTTCTCTAATTTTTAATTATTAATTAATTTGTCATTAATTGAAGACGGTAGAGGAAAATTTAGGTCATTACCTCAAACTATGTATAAATATAAACTTTAAAAACTCCAAATGGATTAAAAATCTACATGTGAAAAGTAACATTACTTAGTTAATAGAATGTAGAAATATCTTAATGAAAATATAATGGAAGGTATTTCTCAAATAAGACCCCCAAACCACAAACTATAATGCAGGAAAACTAACAGATTTAACTTAGAATTAAGTATTTTTGTTCAACATAGTGCCACAGATTAAAAGACTTGGAGAAGTTACTTGCAGAGTGGAAAATAAACAAGGTAATAAAATCTAGTCCATATAAGTAATGACTGCATCAGGAAGACAGGAAATCCATAGAAAGTGGGAAAAGGGTATAAATAAGGGGAAACCCAAATGCTTAACAGAGGAAAATTAACACAATGGGACACCACCTTACACTAATCAGGTCGATAAACATTAGAAAACCAAACAATACCAAACATTGGGCGGCGGGGTGGGGTGTCGGTCCTTAAGAAGAAACAGGAACCTTTAAGCAATGCAGTTGAGAAGTTGGGTGTGACCATTCCAGAGAACAAATTTAGCAGAATTAAGTGACCTAGCATCCTACCCTGGGATGGATACTCCAAAGATCACCCATATCCACAAAGGAGGCAAGTGGTACTTAAAAACTGGAAGCAATCTAATTGTCCGTCACTAGGGTAATGTATACGTAAACTGGGGTCTAACGCACTTAGGTAGCACCATGCAGCACTCAGAAGTGAAAACTAGATTATTATACCATGGATGATCTCAAAAACACCATGTTGAGTAAAAAGTTAAAAAAAAAATCACAGTATGTTATGAGGGCGGAAGGTGCTCCTTCCCCACACAGCCCCGAGTAGGACGCCCCGAGGCCCGGTCCTCCTCCCCAGCCGCCGTACTCACCGGGCGCTAGCCCGGGGCGCGGGCCCCCGGACCGCCATGACCCGGAATCCGACCGACGCGGGAGCCCGGTAGCCCCCGGGTCCGCTCAGGGTAGAGTCCGAAGAACTCGCTGCCGCCGAAGAGGGGAGGGGCCCCGGCACCCGGCTACCACAGAGACGGGCGGATAGAGAGGAAGGCGCAGGGAGACGCAGCCGCTCCCGGAAGCGACCGACTTCTCGAAAAGAACCACAGTGCTGAGTCTGTTGACCCGGCGCCTAGAGCGCCCCCTCCTGGATATGGGAAGTTTCCCCTTTGGCAAGAAGTAGCCGAGAATGTGACTGAAGTATTTTAAACTCTGAATATAGATGTTTCATACATTCTCCCAAAGAAGCCAGAGTGATCTTTTAACAACATGTCAGGCTTCCAATTTCAGTTAGAATAAAATCCAAACGTTTCCATGGCACAAGTGATCCGGCCCTCTCCCCTTGGTCTTCATTGAACAGGCCACCCTATTTTGGCCTCAGGGTCTTTGCCTGGATCAGTCTTCTCCCTAGCCTAGAGCTTTCAGTGGCTGGCACATTCTCATCATTAGTTCAAATGGCAGCTGCTCACCCAACCTAGACCATGCTGTCCTTGCCCCATCATTCACTGTTGCATTATACTTTTATTTTCTTCATAATATTTATCACTGTCTGAAATCATCTTGTTTCGTTGCTTATTGTTTGTCTTCCTTTATAGGAATAAGTTTCATTGAGCAGGGACTCTGTCTTGCTCATTGTTGTGTTCCCAACATCAAACACTGCTAGTACATAGTAAGTGCTTAATAAATATACTAAATGTTGAATGAATGAAATGCTTATCAAGTGGCTGATCACAAGCAGCATGATCTCACAGGGCCCTAAATTTGAACCTGGATGTACCTTCCCACCTTCTTTCAATCCTTATTAAGTGTCAGCTATATTCCAAACACTCAACAAGATACATGTATCACCTGTCTTCTTGGAGTTGCCAGCCTAGCTGGGAAGGCCAACCAGTTGACAGTTTTGGTTGTCTTTATGAAGCGCTATGACAAAGTGTTATATAGCAGGGTTTCTCAACCTTGGCACTATTGACTTTTTGGGCCTGATAATTCTTTCTTTGGCGAGTGGAGAGACTGTCCTGTGTATGGTAGGATGTTGAGCCGTATCCCTGGCATCTACTCACTAGATTCCAGCAGCACTGCCCCAGATCCAGTTGTGCCAACCAAAAATGTCTCCAGACATTGCCAAATGTCTCTTGGTGGGTGGGGGTGGGGAGGAGCAAAATCCTAGCCTTGTCCCAGCCCCCAGCACTGAAAACCACTGTCGCAGAGCCATAGAGAGGGCCATCCGACTCAGGATGGGGAAAAGGAGAGAGAAGATAACTGAGTGATTCCTCGACGTGGCAAGAGCTTAACTATTCCCAAGTGTGATTTCCTAAGTATGTCTTTGTTACTTTGAAAATCAAACAAATAGGGCTTCCCTGGTGGCGCAGTGGTTGAGAGTCCACCTGCCGATGCAGGGGACACGGGTTCATGCCCCGGTCCGGGAAGACCCCACATGCCGCAGAGCGGCTGGGCCCGTGAGCCATGGCTGCTGAGCCTGCGCGTCCGGAGCCTGTGCTCCACAATGGGAGAGGCCACAACAGTGAGAGGCCCGCGTACCGCCAAAAAAAAAAAAAAAAATCAAACAAATAAACACATCAGGATACTATTTCCGAAAAATTAAATAAGGCAACAAGAGTATCAAGACGAGCAACCTCACCTTGCTAGGGAAATCCAGGTTTGTAGCTCTTGTTGCCTTTCACTCTCAATGGTGTTCTGCTTTGGGGTTTGTCCCAGGGTTCTTAATTTCGTCTATTACTTTAAACTTTACAAAATGCTATATATAACATATTGTTCATTAATATTTCAGTTTATATTTCTAAATTATCTTTTGAATAATTTCCAACACTTTAATCCTGAAGCGGAGTAGTGGGAAACCTAATGAAACACCTAAAATTAAAAAAAAAAAATTCTTGGGATTCCCCTGGCGGTCCAGTGGTTAAGAGTTTGCCTTCCAGTGCAGGGGGTGCAGGTTTGATCCCTGGTTGGAGAGCTAAGATTCCCTATGTCTCACGGCCAAAAAACCAAAACATAAAACAGAAACAGTATTGTAACAAATTCAATAAAGACTTTAAAAATGGTCCGCATGAAAAAAATCTTTAAAAAGATTTCTTAATATCAAATATCCTGTTAAAATTTCCAATTGTAACTCTGATATTTCCCTTTTTTTTTTTTACTTAAAAAAAAATCAGGATCTAAATGAGGTCCACGCATTGCAGTCAATCAATACGTCTTTTGAGACCCTTATAATCTATAGGTTCCTCCTCCATCACCTTAGATTAACCACTGTCATCTCTCTCCTGTCTTGCAAAAACCTCCTAATTGGTTTCCCCACTTGAATTCTTGCTACTGTTCTAATGCAGTTCCTACACAACAGCCAGGGAGACTGCAAAAATCAGATCAATACCTTGCTTAAAACCCTTCAGTGGTACCAAAGGCTCTAGGTGCCCTCGCTCCACCAAACACAACCTTTTTAGGTGCTGGGAAACAACCTAGTGCCCTCCATTCTTCTGTTGATCTCTACTCTTCCTTCATCTCCAGTGTAGTGTCCCTTCCCGAGAAAGCCCTCTCCTGACCACTTTCTCTAAAGAAGGACTCTATTATTCCTTCCAATAGCACCGCATTTTTTCTCCTCATGGCACTTATTGAAGCTTGTTATTATTTCATTTTGTGAAAATGAAAACTTTCACATAACTTTATTAATGCCTCTCTCTCCACAGACTATCAGCTGCATGAGGGCAGGGACCATGTCCCCTGTATTCACCATTGTCCAGAAGCACTTAGTAAGGGCACAATAAATATTTGTTGAACAAAGATGAGCAAGACAATTCCTAACCTCACAAAACACACAGGCCATTGTCTCTGCTCATACTGTTTAATACTAGGACTGAAATTCCCCTTTTCCAGCTACCAGACTTGGGGCTACTTCCTCTCTCATACAAAGACAAAGGGTTTTTCTTTTTGGTTAAAGAAAAAAAAAAGGAAAGCAATTTGATAATAACTATCAAGCTTTAGATGATGCCATGGTTTCACTTCCAGGTCTTCTCTTATAAATATGTTTACACAAGAGCACAAAGGTTAATCGCGAGGGTGTTTCTGCAGTGTGGTAGGTAGGTAATAGCAAAACCCTAGAAACAACCAGAATTTCTATCAAGGAGGAAAGGGTAAAAAAGTATGACAATCACTTTATGGAATACACTTTGCATCCCTTAACAAGAATGAGAGAGGCTGCATGGCCATAGTGGTTCAGAGTATGGGCTTCAGAGCCAGATTGCATGGGTTCAAATCCCTGCTCTACTACTTAATATCTGTGGGACCTTGGGCAAGTTGCCTCAGTTTCCTTATCAGGGAGCTGTGGGAAATATCTAAACAGCACCTGGCAATGATCAGGGCAAAATGGTGTACTATATACTAGCATGGGAGAAATGCCTATGTTGTACTGTCTCACTCATTTTTAATTAACTAGTTTAATGGAAAAATTTAAAAACACATGATAAAAAAATTCACACAGGATCATTAGGCATATAGTGAAAAATAAGTGTGTCTCCTGCTCCAGAGACAACTACTGTTCACAGTTTCTTAGGAATCTTTACAAAAATGTTTCATGTAAATGCAAAGTTATATGTGTGATTATTTTTCACATACACACACACACACAAACACACAGCCTTACCTATTCCTTTTAAACACTCTGCCTTGAAGCTTGCTTTTTAGATTTTATAGTATATCTTGGAGATACTTCCATATCACACAGACCCACCTCCTTTTTCCCCACTGCATAGTACTCCACTGTATAGAGAAACTTTTTTTTTTTTTTCCTGGCCACACAGCATGAAGGATCTTAGCTCCCCAGCCAGGGACCAAACTGGTGCCCCCTGCAGTGGAAGTGAAGAGTCTTAACCACTGGACCACCAGGGAAGTCCCTAGAGAAACTATCCAGTTCCCTATTGCTGGACATTTTAGTGGTTTATAGCTGTTTGCTATTATATAGAATGTTGAAATGAATATCCTTGATTAATTTTAAAAGATGGCATACTCCATATTTCATTTAAAAAAAGCATATTTGTGTGTGCACGAGCATATACCTATTTAAAATGATTAGAATCTGTAGGAATTAGGAATTCAAGGAATGGAGAGAGCAAAAGACGTTTGAACAAAAGAGCCTGTGCATTTAAATGGGTTTTTTTTTTGTTGTTTTTTAAATGTGACCTGCACAGTAAAACCTTCCCAGAGGTTGTCTCTTAATAAGAAAAAATTACTTCATCTTCTGACCCTCGCAGCTCCTGGTTCACACCTCAGTAATAGACAGAGTTCTTCCTTCTCATCTCTCCTGCTAGCCTGCCAGTCATCTTCATGTCCTGTAATACTCAGTCCAGTGCCTGGCACGTAGGTGTTCACTAAACCGTTCTGGAATGAATGAAGCTACTCCTCTGACCCCAGTTTGCCTGCATATAAAATTAGGATGGTAAAGTGGACCCACAACTCATGGCCGTCATGGGAAATTATTGAGCAATGTGAATGCTCTTGAAAAAGATGAAACAGTGTGTAAAAATACTCAAGAATAGCCACTGAGGGGCTTCCCTGGTGGCGCAGCAGTTGAGAGTCCACCTGCCGATGGAGGGGGCACGGGTTCGTGACCCGGTCCGGGAGGATCCCACATGCCGCGGAGCGGCTGGGCTCGTGAGCCGTGGCTGCTGAGCCTGCGCGTCCGGAGCCTGTTGCTCCGCAACGGGAGAGGCCACAACAGTGAGAGGCCCGCGTACAGCAAAAAAAAAAAAAAAAAAAAAAAAAAAAAGCCACTGAATCTGAAACTTATCCTATGGGCTGACCAGGTCAAAACACCTGCAGTGTAGCAGGTTCAAAGGCTCATGGCAGCTTCCCCACAAGACCAGACTGTTAAATTTATTTTCTGACAAAAGGAGGACAGAGCAGGAGGGATCGAGTTGTTAGCCAAGCAGAGCCCTGCTGTCAGGTCTTTTAGATCTGAAATCATCTGGGCCTGTTCCACTCCAGAAGTAAATCATTTTGGAAAGATTTGCCCCCTGAGCTGTACGTCTGTTAAAAAGTTGAAGTTTTCATATTAGAAATCACCCAAGGGTTGATTTGATTTCACCCAAGGACAGTTCCTTGATTGTAGAGTAAACTTAAAGGAGTGAGGAGCTGAGGCGGACGAAAATAATTCATTCAACTTTCAATAAATGTTTACTGAGCACCTAATCTCTATGCGCCAGGCATTGTTCTAGGTACTAGTGATACAGCAGTTTCAAAACAAAAAGTCCCCGCCTTCAAGACCTTAAGCAGATACAAGGACTTCCCTGGTGGTCCAGTGGTTAAGACTTCATCTTCCAGTGCAGGGGGTACGGGTTCCATCCCTGGTCGGGGAGCTCAGATCCCACATGCCTCACAGCCAAAAAACCAAAACATAAACAAAGCCCAGAAGCAATATTGTAACAAATTCCATAAAGACTTTAAAAATGGTCTACATCAAAAAATCTTTAAAAACAAAAGAAGACCTTAAGAAGATACATATGATAAACCAAAAAAATGATATGAAATGTAAATCATAACGTTAAGAAAACCATAGCGGGTGGTTAAATCCTTTGCGATGCACACCCTGAGATGTTTAGCACCTCAGTGGCCAGAGAGAATGTTCTAGGATCACATGTGTGGCAGGGTGGGGAAGGAAGCAGGATTGGGCACAGGGGGAAATCAGGCTGAGAGGCGGCTCGGATGACAGCCTCAGCAGACTCCATGGGGAGCTCCAGGGCTAAAATGGCCCATCTGAGTTGCCTCCTTTCTGCTTAGCCCCACTCAGTTCTTGTATGCGGGCTGCCTAGGGAAGGTCATGACCTTGGGCAAGTCCGCTCTGTGGCTGAGGCAATCCCTGAAGGGGCTGACAGCTGAAGGCTGTCTGCTTACTACACTCCGAGCAGCTGGGGTGACAATCTTTCCTCAAGGAAGGAACTCTGGGCTGCACACCTCTGTGTCCGTCACACAGGCTGCGGGGATCCGGGTGGCAGTGCTCCTTGGGAGAGAGTGATCAAGGAAGGTGTCTCTGGTTGGGTTTAAACAGCAACCCTGAGTGAAATGAGGGAAGGAGCCATGTAGATTCTGAGGGAGCTGGAATGCAAGTAGGGAAACCAGTTAAGAGGCAATTCTGTATTTCAGGTAAGAGGTAGTAATTGTTGAGATTACAGAGTAGAAGCTGTAGAGAAGTGTTTCTCAACCAGGGTGATTTTGCCCCACCCTCTCCACCCTGCACTACCCAGGCCAGGGACTTTTGGCAATATCTGGAGATATTTTTGGTTGTCACCACCAGGGATATGCTCCTGGCATCTACTGGGTAAGGCTAGGGATGTTGGTAAGCATCCTACAATAATGCACAGGACAGCTCCCCAGAGCAAAGAATTACCTGTTCCAAAATGTCCAAAGTGCCGAAGCTGAGGACTCTTGCTTTAGGAAAAGTGACAAGTGTTGAATTAGGGATGTATTTTGAAAGTAGAGCCAACAGGATTTGCGTTTGGATGTGGGGAATGAGAGAAAGAGGAGTCGAGGGATTCCAAGGTTTTTGGTCTGAGCAACGGAGTGAATGATGGTAGCATTTACTGAGATGGGGAGCTCTGGGGGAAGAACAGATTCTGGGTGGGGAACAGGTGGTAAATCAAGAGTGTGTTTATCAACAGTTAAATCTGAGACGCCTATTGGTGATGTTACTTAGGCAATCGTCTGTTTGAGTCTGGAGCTCAGGAAAGATGTCTGAGCGGGAGCTGTAGATATGGGGTCATCAGAAGAAAGGTGGGATTTTAAATCGTAAGAGAAAGAGATCACCTCGTAAGAGATCACCTAAGGAGTAAAGGCAGGTAGAGAGGCAAAGAGGTCAGAGGACCGAGCCCTTTGGGAATCCAATATCTAGTTGGAGAGGAGGAGGGAGAGCCAGCAAAGGAGATGGGGAAGGAGCAGCAGGGAGGTAGGAGGAGAAACACGAGTGTGGTGTCCTGGAAGCCAAGGAAAGCAAGCACTTCAAGAAGCATGGCTGGCTCAGCTATGTTGAATGCTGCTGAGGGGATACAGGTGAGCTAAGAATTGCCCACTGGGATTGCATCACGGAGCTTGTCAGTGACCTTGACAAGAGCAGGCTCCATGGAGTGGGTTTGGGAGAGAGAAAGAGGTGATAAAATGGAAGTAGGGGTTACAGGCAATTCTTTCAAAGAGTTATGCCATAAGAGGGGAACAGATAATATACCAGTAGTTAGAGGAAGATATGGGGTCAAAGAAAGATATTACAACACATTTGCAGGCTGAAGGGAAGATCTAGTGGAGAGGGGAAAATCGTTGATGTTAATCTCTGTTGCCTACTTACTACATCTCAGGAGCTACATTAGGCATTTCATATGGAATTTTTTTGGCCAAGCCGTGTGGCTTACGGGATCTTAGCTCCCACACCAGGGATTAAGCCTGGCCCTCAGCACTGAAAGCGCAGAGTCCTAACCACTGGACCGCCAGGGAATTCCCTGTATGTATTATTTAATTTAACCTGTACATCAAACCAATGAGGTAGACTATAGTGATTTCCCCACTTCACAGAAGTTAAAACTGAGGCATGGAGAGGATCGGTTGGTTACATGGCCACGGTCACATGGCTAGTAAGTGGGGGAAGTTGGATGTAACCAGGATGTCTGGCTCTGGAGCCCAAGTTCTCACTTTCTTCTTCATCTGAATTCATTTCTTATTGCAGATTGTAACCACTGGCTAAAGTTTATTATCATTTGTTTCCCCCTTCAGAGGAAAACAAAACTGTTGACCCTTCAATACTCAGCTGAAGCTGATCTCCTGGGTTTTGTGTCTGACTGCTCCCACCGTGAGCCCCTCTGCTTCTGGAGCAGACCTCCATCTATCATAGTCTCTAACACAGCCCACCCAGACCATCACCCACCTAATTGTGTCTGTTTACTTGTCAGTCTCCTGCAGTGAAGCAGGAGCTCCTCAAGGACAGGGGCTGTGTCTTATTTGTCTAATTCATCTTTCTATTCTTAGTTGGCAGGACAGGACCTCAAACAATAAGTATTTGTCAAGGAGTTGAATGGATGGATGATCAAACGAATGTAAAAACTTATTAAGAATATTGGAAGCCATAAGACAGCTGAGTATGAGCATCTAAATGTACAAGCTGGATACATACAAAAGTGATCTCAGTTCAGAGGAGTGGGGGCTTAAGGGTGAAGATGCTTGTTGAGAAGGCCTCACGTCCATACTAGTCAGTATGTCGAGATGGAGTCCAGGAGTTAGCACAGGAAGTTTCTTCTCTTTTCAAAGAATTCCATGGTCTTACCACTGGAAGCCCAGAGAATCAGGAAACTTGGGGTCCAGTCCACATTCACCCCTTACCATCTGGATGGGATTGCCAGATAAAATATTACATGAAATATTTGATATTTGCGATACTAAAAAAAGTCATTATTTATATGAAATTTAAATTTAACTGGGCTCCTATATGTATATTTGCTCAATCTGGCAAACTTCCAGCTGGTAACCTTGGCCAAGCTGCATAAAACCCCCTTAAGCTTCAGTCTCTGTATCTATAAAATGGAGAAATTTGAGCTTTCCTCATTGGCATGAGAATTAAATAAGGTCTTCAAGTAGAGTACTTAACACAGCGAACGGCACATGGTAAGTGCCCAATAAATGAGATAGTCGGCTTCGTAACGTTTGTTTTAATTTCCTTCTCTTCTAGAGCATTAACGTATAATCCATCAAATTAGACTTACGCAGAGCTTCTCAGGAAGGCGTCAGTTAAGTGGTCAGTTAATGTGAGTTTGGGCAGCTGGCTAGGATGGTGAAGTATAGAGAGTTTGAGACTCAGTCCTGGGCCCCAAAGAGGGTTAATGGAGGATCCGAATTCTCATTCAGCCACTCATTTCTCAGTCAGATCCTGGAGTTTCCCCACATCAGCAACCAGTAAAAGAAAGATGTGATCCTTCCAGAAACCAGTAGAGGGCGGAGTGTGTGCGTTTTGGGATAAAACTGGGATACAGCAGGATCAGTCAAGTAGCACCAGCAGCAGGTTTTCACGTTCCTTTAGAGAACAGCGGAGGGCCGAGAAAGCCCTGAGGAGGATACTGGCCAAAGGCAGTCAGCGAGACCCCCAAACCGCCAAGCAAATCAGCCTATAGAGGACCAGCCCCTAAGGGCGGTTTGGGGCATACACTGTGTAGAAAGAAAAAGAGACTCTGTATGTTGAAAGATACCAAAAAGCCAAAAGCAGGTGACAGCCAACAGAAAAAATTGCAAATTGTATAACAAAGAATTCCAGAATGCATAAAGGTGTCCCATCAATTGTTAAACAAAAAACACACCGAAAAAAGATTAATCTCTCTAGCAACAGGGAAATAAAAATTGAAACAACATTGCAGGGAGTTTCTGCCTTATTTTCCTATGGTTATTGAAGGGAATAACTTAATATTCATTGAATACCTATCCTGTGCCAGGCATTGTGCTAAGAATTTCCTAAACATTAACTCAGCACTTAATTTGTCAAAAACCTTTAGAAGCAGAAACACAGTATTCCCATTTTACCTATAGAAAACTGCTGCTCAGAAAGGTTAGTAACTTGCCTGGAACGCACTCAGCTGGGGAGGGCAGAGCAGGGTTCGGACCCAGGTTTGCATGCTTCCAAGTCCTTCCTCTCCTCACACTGGTTTTTTTTTAGGACTTCGGTTCAAGCAGTATCTAATGCTTGAATATGGTGCTTTGGAGAAGGCCCTGGAAGTTGTGAACCCCAAGCAGCCAAATAGGAATGGAAAAGTAAAAACAAACAGAAACCTCAGAAAATCCAACAGCCTTACGAGCAGACCTGGGGAAACAGATTGGAAGTGGGGATTTGGGGAATGGACGAGATGGGAGTTCGGAAGCCCGGTTGGGGGGGGGGGGCAGGGAACCAGTTGATGGCCTCAATTTTAAGAGAGATGGAGTCTGGCAGGCCTGAAGGTTCACAGCCTTAGAGGCTGGAACCCAAGGAATCTGTTTGTCGTCCACTGCATGCTGAGTTGTAAATTCTCATTTCTAAACCTTCCAGGGCGGAGTCTGCAGCTCCCTCCCCCATCTCGCACCTGCGGGCAGCGGGGGCTCCAATGAATGGACAAGTTCCACGAATTCTTGCCCCTTCCCCCACCTTTTACATAGCCAAGCCGCGGGACAAAAGGCGCCCGGGGCCTGGGGCTCCTTCCCCGGGCTCCTGCCAGCTCCGGGGAGTGTCAGACGGCTGGAGCCGCTCCACACCGCACCATTTACATTTTTTACAGCCTCCGTCCCACCCCCCATTCCCCTCTCCCTTAGGGCCATGGCCAGGGCCACAGGTCCTCTAGGCCCCGGGACTCTCCTTATAGTTCCCTGGAGGTTGAGGGCAGTTGCCTGTGAAGCAGAGAGCCAGGGCAGCAGGAATACAGATGGGGCTCCATGCTGGGTCCACATCCTAGAATCTAGGGCTGAAGGTGCAGGCCCTTTGTTCGGGACGATTTATTCCACCCGCCCAGCAGCAGCAGCCAGAATTTGCTTCCCGGTTCCTTGTAAGCCTGATTCCAGGCCCCACAGAGTGACTTCCTCGTAGCATATGGGTCCCTATCTTTCTTGCATAGCTCCCTAATCCACTGATAAATGCAGCTACTATTTATTGAGCACCTACTGCGTGCCAGGGACAGTGCAAAATGCCTGTGCATCTGTTCCTTCATTTAATTCTCACAACAACGCCAGGTGAAATAAGTGTGGACCCTATTTTCCAGATGAGGAAAGAGGCTCAGACAGGAGAGGTGTGTCCCCCCCGGGCCTCCACGCAGTCAGCGGCCTATCAGTTGTCAGCAGTAGTGCCAGGATATGAACCCACGTCTCCTCATACCCCCCACCTTGACTGTGAGTCTGAGGACCGACTGGGCAACTCCTTCCTCAAACTCTCTTGCACAATCCCTCAGTCCCTGCTGTTTACCTGTTCACCAGGTGGCTCTAAAATCGGACAGACCATCACCCTGATCTTTCCTGATCCTTAGGGTTGGCCCCACCTGGGCTCCCCTTGCCCTCCTAGGTAGCCTCCTATAGAAGCCCACATTTTGTTTCAAATAGTGGTTCAGTAGGACAGGCCAGGAAAAGGGACAGTTATTCCTCACGTCTGTGAAAAGCCCTGTGGAGATTCAGGTCTGGCTCAGATTTGCTGCTCCCTGACCCTCCTCCATCTCTTGCAGGCCCTGCCCTTGTGGACTGAGGCCAAGCTTCAGACAAAATGAGGGCCAGTTGATTCTAACTGGCATGTTCCACATCTTCTGATAGCCCCCCAAGGTGCCTCCAACTTCCTAGGATATGGGCCAACACATCAAAAGGCGCCCTGCAGCGAGAGGAATGAAAACTCTGGAACCTGGCCACATCCTGCCTTAGAGAGAAAAGCTGAAATACAGCCACGGAGGTGATCATGGTTTCAGTCAACCCAGCCAGCCCTTGGCGTCCTCAAAGGGCCCAGCAGTCCCATCCCTTAAAGGGCTCAGAAGCCACTTTAGCCACAATAATTATATGCACTGCACGTACCCAGCAAATGACAACACAAAGTGCTTCCTTCATTCATTTACCAAAACACAGAAATAAATACGTAAGTATCTAAATGCTTCTCTACATATTACCTTCTTTGACTAAGCGTTTCCACTTTGTGAATCTTACAGAACTGTTTGTACAATGTGTGCAAATATGTCTTTTCACATTGTTTGTAACAGAGAAAAAGTGGAAACAACCTAAATGTCCAACTGCAAAGAGTTGATTAGATACATTATTGTACATCCCTACAATCAGATATTCTGCAGCTGCTAAAAGGTGTGAGCTAATTTTATATGTCCCAACAAGGAACGTAATCCATGACATACTGTTGGGTGAAAAGAAGCAAGTAGCAGAACAATATATAAATGTCATTCCTTTTTGTTAAAAAAATGTATTTATTAAGGTAGAAGGTAGATAGATAATTCTTTTAACCTGAGGATTTAGGACAGCGGTTGTTACCTTAACTGCACATTGGAATACCCAGGAATTAAAAAGATCCAGAGGGGGCTTCCCTGGTGGCGCAGTGGTTGAGAGTCCGCCTGCCGATGCAGGGGACACGGGTTCGTGCCCCGGTCCGGGAAGATCCCACGTGCCGCGGAGCGGCTGGGCCCGTGAGCCATGGATGCTGAGCCTGCGCGATCGGAGCCTGTGCTCCGCAACGGGAGAGGCCACAACAGTGAGAGGCCCCCGTACCGCAAAAAAAAAAAAAAAAAAAAAAAGATCCAGGGGCCCAGGCCCACTCCAGACCATGTATCAATATATCACAATCTCTTGGGGTGGGTGGGTTGGTGGGAGGGAGTTTTTTAACTTCCCCAGGTGATCCCAATGAGCAGCCAACTTGGGAAACACTACCTTAAAAAAACAGAAGGAAGGAAAGGTTGACTCAGAAAGGAAAATCAAGTTGTAACCTCTTTACATGAAATCTAAACAGATATTACCTACTCTGCTCTTTCTGGGAAAAGAAAGGGGCTGGATCGCCTTGAATTATCACTAGCCTTCTGTAAGCACTGAGTTAGTTGAGTTTAGCTCTGAGCAATGCCAAACTTTTTGATGACACCTGTAGGGGTTCTAGAAGTTGACCACTTGACTTCAGGAGATGAAGTCTCCAAGGGCAGCAGGAAGGTTAAGAGCCCGCATTGCTGCACCTTCTGAAGGACGTGGGCCACCACCTCATTAGTAAATGGGAACACAAACGAAGCACTTTGCACAGCGCCTGACACAGTGGCGGTGCTTAACATGTGGTAGCTTATTTCTTTTCAGGAATGGAAAGAGCTCAGAGATAATCTTAGTGCCTGCTGAGTTCCAGGCATGTATATATGGTGTCCTGTAATCCAAACAAGCCTGAAGCCAACATTCATATACCCATTTTACAGATGAGGAACCTGGGGCATACCGGGGTTGGCATCTTGTCAGAAACCAGAATTAAAAGCCGGTTCTGTCCAACTCTATATTTTGTACTTTGCTTACCACACTCTGTCCCTTCTTAGGGACCTTTTGGGCAGGGATTTAACTCTGATTAGGGCTCTCATTTTTAGACTCACTATTCATTTACCTTCAGAGGAAGGGAATGTGTGGCTGAAGTTACCTGGGATCACTCTGCTTAGAGATGATAGGACACCTTAAAAGACTGTGCCCAAAAGTGGTCTGGAAGGCCTGAAGTTGAAGCCACACCATGAAAGGAAAGGAAAGTTCTATCTCTGAGCCCAAAAGGAAACGTTATGGGCTTTGGGCATTTGTTCTGCACTGCAGATGGATGCAGGCAGAAGACCCCTCCAATCTCCCACCCCAAATTTTCCATTCCCTCCTCCCTCAAAGCAACTGCCTGAGCCTGGTTTTCACATCTGTGTTTCCTGGCCTGGCTGGCGAGTTTATCTTCGCATCTCAGAGGAGTTGGTTCTGCTCCCGTTCATTTTCACTTCCCTTGAAAAAGGGAGGTGCTCTTGGGCTTTGTCCTGTTGTCTCTTCCTCCTCCTTTTCACACCACTTGAATCAAGTACAGCAGTCAAAAACAGGGACTTATTGAGTAGCCACCTTAACCAGCACTGTGGGTAGCACATCGGTCCTGGAGAGTCTGCCTTAGATCACCAGTACTTCCTCCACCTGGAATCTCTGCTCTATCATCTCTGTTTCCTGGGCCGTGCAACCCCCATGCCACCTCCTCTAGGAAGCTTTCACGGATCTCATCTACTCCGTGTCCTTACAGCACTTGCACACCTCTCCTGCACGGCTTTCCATATCCTGTACTTGGTTTATGGCTATTTGTATGTATGTCTTCCCCACTAGACTGAACATTTCCTTGAAGGCAGAAACAATCTTTTCTTTTTGGCCGAGCTGAGCAGTTTTTGCGATTTTAGTTCCCCGACTAGGGACTGAACCCGGGCCCTCGGCAGGGTGCGGAGTCCTAACCACTGGACCACCAGGGAATTCCCACAATCTTTTCTTTATCTTTGTATTCTTCAAGAACCTAACTCAGTGCCTGGCATATTAAGAAAAAAAAATTCATACGGTTGTTTGCTTAAACTCTTTCCAAAAAAGGATTTTAAGTGCCTTACTGAAATACATAAAGAGTAGCAGAAAGGGGACTGAAGAAAAGCAAGGGTAAAGAAATCATGGAATGAGAGTGCTCGCTTCGGCAGCACATATACTAAAATTGGAACGATACAGAGAAGATTAGCATGGCCCCTGCGCAAGGATGACACGCAAATTTGTGAAGTGTTCCATATTTTAAAGCAACTATACGCCAATAAAAATTTTTTAAAAAAGAAAGAAATCATGGAATGAGAGCCCATAATAACAACAAAAATATTTGAGTTCTTACTAATGCTGAGCACTGTTCTAATTGATTTACATGCATCACCTCATTTAATCTTTATAATAATCCTGGGAGGTGATTACTGTTATAATTATTTTACATTTGAGGAAATGGAGGCACAGAGAGGTTAAGTCACTTGCCCAAGTTCACACAGTGGGATGTGAACACAGGCAATGTGGTTTCAGAAGCCGTGCTGAGGGGCTTCCCTGGTGGCGCAGTGGTTGAGAGTCTGCCTGCCGATGCAGGGGACACGGGTTCGTGTCCCGGTCCGGGAAGATCCCACATGCCGTGGAGCAGCTAGGCCTGTGAGCCATGGCCGCTGAGCCTGCGCGTCTGGTGCCTGTGCTCCACGACGGGAGAGGCCACAACAGTGGCCTGTGCACTGCAAAAAAAAAAAAAAAAAAAAAAAAGCTGTGCTCATAACCACAGCCCTCAGGATACCAACCACAGACATTCTGGGTTATGAATCTGGCTCTGAGGTTTCTAGCAGTCAAAGCCAAGAAGAGAAGGTATTTAATGACAAGAGTGATTGTATTTATTAGAAACAATAAACCAAATCCTTGGGAGAAATGCAGCTTTTTGTAACCTTGAGTCTGAGAGAACTCATCAAGAAGACACTGCTTTTCAAACTTTATAAGTTAATCTTCCATGGGTAAAAATTGTTAAACTCCCCAATACAGGTATATTTGTTTATATTTATACTAATATATTATGTGTATTGTAAAACACAAAAATAGAAATTGAAAAGAATGAGAGAAACTATAAAAACACATGGAAATTCTGCTGAGGACCATCTTGTACACTCCCTGGGCAGACACAGGCCCCTCCTGAGTTCCCTGGTACGGTAGGTGATTCTATGGGATGGATCCTGGCAATAGATAACAGTGGCTGACATCACCATTTCTTATAACAACCAAAGCATGACACAGAAAATGCATTTCAGCGACAGCAGTTCTAGAGGGACCAAAATAATGTTGTCCAAATGAGTACATCTCTGATTGGCTGGTTTGATCTAGTAATAGATATTTTATTTATTACATATATAAAACTAATATATAACTTAATTATATATATATTATATATGTATAACTAATATCAATTGAGCCTTTTCTGTATGACAGTCATTGTACTAGATGCTTTACTCATGCTCCCCATTTAATCCTTATTGCAATCCTTTGAAGTAATTATCAGTATAATCACCATTTTACAGATGAGGAAACTGAGGCTCAGAGAGGTTAACTGGTTCATGGAGTAGAGCTGGGGTTTAGACTCATGTTTATTAGATTCTGAAGCCAACGTTCTTAATCACCTTCTGTACTCCACAGAAAATTTGAATATAGATGGTTTTAAACAGTAGTTTCCCCCTTTTACAAATCCTTTTTATTTACCAAAAGAATGCATTCTTGTGGTAAAAAATGCAAACAAAACTGAAGTGTGCAAAGTAAAAAGGCCACCTTTTCCCACAAACAAGCTCACCAGGTTTCCCCTGTTAGTCTACTCTTTCTAAAGTCTTCTAGACTTCTTTCTACTCACTGAACATGTGTATATACATATCAGTTTTTCAAAAGTAGGATCATAGCATATATTTTACTTTGAACTCTCTCTTTAACGTGGCTATCTTTCCAGGGTGGTTCATGCAGATCTGTTCACATATTAGGAGCAGATAACACAATTGACTACTTACCCCTCTCTTCTTAAAATATTCTCTCTGGGTTTTTCTTTCTGCCTTTTTTTTTTTTTTTTTTTTTTTTGGAACTTTGCAAATACTGTTTACTTCACTGAAACCTGGAGATGGGGAAAAGGTATGTGAAAGTCTGGGACACCAAGCCTAGGAGTGCATATTGACAAGGGCGACATACAGGGACAGGGTGCTGAGGGCCAGCAGTGCCGTCCAGCTGCCAGGGAACAGAGGTGGACGAACATCTCCATGACAAAGGCCGTGTAGATGCTAAGGAACATCAGTAGAAGGACTGCTGGCTGGAAAGTGTGGTACAGGTCATAGCATGTGATCATCTACACCTGGGTTGATGTGACGACGTAATGGACCAGACAGATGTTGGAGTCAATGCTCATCTGGATGTATTTCCAGTCAAACTCAGTGCCTGAGCTCCAACCCAGAGGGGGATGTAGCAGGACATAATGAACTTGGCGGTGGCCCAGCCCAGGGTAGCAACGATGATCTTGTATTCCCCCTTGCCGGCATTCTGGGACATGACAAGGTTTAGGCCTATCAGGTCTGCCACAACCACGCTGGCCTTCATGAGCTCCCCAATGAAGTCATAGATGCCGCCTTCCCAGCTGGGAAAGAAAGTGGCCAGGAACAGCATCTTGCACAGCTGCACGAACAGATAGGTGACCCCGGCCCGGACGCACTTCCAGAAGGCGCTGTACTCGGACAGCCTGCTGCACTTGTAGGTGATGAAGTAGGGGAGAAGAAGGCCAGGGCGAAGCAGTCCCCAAAGGGGAATAGTGTCATGGCGTCTGCTGCCCAGCCTGCCGGAGCGCACCTCTCTGCCTCGGAGGCCTGGCGCCTGAGCCTGGGCCTGGCGCCCACCTTCCTTCTGCCTCTTTTTTCTTTTCCTCTGGGTGACTCTGAAGTTTAGTCCTTTTTCTTTCTCCCTTCTTTTCCTTCTTCTTCTATTCCCTTGCCTCTAGAGCTTATCCATCTATATGCTAACAACTCCCAGACTTACTTCACTCTTTACCTGGAACACTGCAATTCTCTCTATTTTCAATTTGCTTTGTTGTTACTTTTAAGCCTATTGGAGGATATATATTTGCATTTGCTTATACGTACAAAAAGAAAGTCTGGAAGGAAGTTAATGAAAGGGGTTACCTGTGTGTGGTGGTGGGGAGTGGAGGGAATTGGGAATAAACTAACCAAGATCAAAGGCACCAGGCTGGAGATTACGAACAGAGTAATTGGGAGAACTTGGGTTTGGCCTGTGGTCTTGTCTCTCCTTTATGGATGAAATAGAGGTGACAGAAGAAATGTAATGAACTTGGTGGGGAGAGGACCACAAGGCCTTAAAACCTGGTCTGAGGCCTAGCTGTTCCAGTGGGGTACCTGTGCCTGGGACAGGGGAGGGGTAAATTATCCACAAGCCTTCTTCCCTGTCCAGGTGAATTCCCCAAGGGCACCTGCAAAGGCCCTGTAAATAAAGCCGGTGGCAATCTAATGACATAGCCCACCCTTTGCAAGCTCTCCTCCTGGCTAAGGATAGGGCGGCCTGCCCTCCGCCTAAATGGGAATGCTGCATGTGGTAAGTTTCCTTCCCCTTCGCTTCCATAAAGTGATCCTCCCATTAAACAAAAATAGATATTCAACCTTCCTATTATAAAACTTATCAAACACATCAGAACTGAGAGAATGGCGTAATGAACCACCTTGAATGAATGGTAAAATGAACCCCTGATTCAATAATTATTGACATTTTGCCATATATGCTTTACCGTTTTCTTCCTCCCTTCCTTTCTTTCTCTTCCTTTTTTTAAAAATCAGGTAACAAAAGATCAGTGTTTAATGGCAAACAGTCGGGGGAGGGGCACTTTTTCTTCTTCTTTTCCTCTGATTTTTTTTTTTTTTTTTCTTTTCGCAGTACGCGGGCCTCTCACTGTTGTGGCCTCTCCCGTTGCGGAGCACAGGCTCTGGACACACAGGCTCAGCGGCCATGGCTCACGGGCCTAGCCGTTCCGCGGCACGTGGGATCTTCCCGGACCGGGGTACGAACCTGTGTCCCCTGCATCGGCAGGCGGACTCTCAACCACTGCACCACCAGGGAAGCCCTTTTCCTCTGATTTTTAAAGAGCAAATACGTAAAGTCCTACCATTTCAACCCTAAATTCTTACAAACATATCTGAAAATTTAGGACCTTTTCTTACTATTATCACCTCTAACAAATTTAACATTAATTCCTTAGAATATTATTAATTCCTTAGAATACGCTAATACCCAGTCTATATTCAAATTTACCACAAAATTAAATGACTTTAAAGCCATAAAGAATACCAGATCGGAGTTGCAAATGAAACCAGAGAAGCTAGCATCAGCCCAGCAGCCCCTCAGCACAGGTCTCTGAGAAGTGTCAGTGTCCAGGAGTGAGGGGCATTCCTTGGGAAAAGCAAGTAATAGTAGCTTTTATTGAGCACTTACTGTGGACCCCCCTGTGCTATGGCTTCTGACTGGAAGAGATGACATTAGCTCTCTGTGTGTCTTCATAGTACTGAACATAATGCCTACATAGAGTAGACACTCAACTAATTGAGATGTGAATTGATCATCATACCTCCCTGGTGTTAAGTGTTTCTTTGCAGCGAAGGAGTGACTTCACTGTTTAATTCAATCATTCGAATAAAGTGGATATTATTATCCCTATTTTAAAGAGGAGGAAACTGAGGGTCAGGCTTGTCTAAGTTCCCTAAACTAGAAAGTAGAGGAGCTGAGCTTCAACTCAGGTTAGTCTGACTCAGAGTCTGAGTGGTCATCTGTCTTGGTAATCGCCAAGGGACTCTGATAGGGGTAGTAAAGGCCTGAGTTCGGGGTAGAGTCCTGGGCAAAGAGAGGGTAAAAGGGCACGGGGGGTGGGGGGGGAGGGCGGGGAAGACGAGAAAGGAACAAAGAAAGGAAGCCAGGAGATTATGATGTCATGGAATTAAAACTAGCAGCCATTGGATAAAGAGCCATGGTATACAGTGAACACAGGTATTTGTTCTGCTGTGGAATGAATGAGAAACTTTTGAACCTCAACCCTCAAACTCCTGAGTCAGGTCCATGGACATCATTATGTACTCAGAGCTAGCCCAGGATCTGGCCCATACTAGGAGCTCAAATATCTGTTGAATGAATGACAGTGCATGAGTGAATGTGTGAGTAAATGAATAACTGAATAAATGATGGACTAATATGTAAATTATTTAATAAGGCATTGCGTGGCTGCATTAATTGAATGACAAATGGATGAATTCTTTAAATATCTATAGAAGGAGAATGAAGTGGGAAGACAACTAAATCTAACAGCAGCATCATGTCCAGAGCATTTTATCATGAGACCTGTGCTAAGAACTTCATAAGTAGTTTTTCATTTAATTCTCAGAGCAAACTCTCCGGTACTATTATCATTCTTTAAGTGAGGAATTAGGTCTGGAGATGTGAGAAAACTTGTTCAAGGGCACATAGGCACAGAGCTGGAATTTTAATCCTGCCATTACTCTCCAAAGCTCAGGCTTTTCACTAGACAGTCAGTGTTCAATCAATATTACTTCACTCAATACCGGACTTGTTTTTTGTAGCTGATCCAAATACAGGTGAACCACCACTTATACAACCCCTGGAAAGCTGTAAATTTAAACACAGTTAATTACTTATCTCAGCTCATTATGTAAAGGAAGCTGTCCTATTGTATGCCCCTTTATAAGTGAAGGATTACCCGGAACTCATCTGCTTCCTAAATCTGAATTTTGTTCAAAGCAAGGTATATATTAACTAAAGATATCTACTTGTAGGAATTGGTTTAATTATTGCTGGGAATATGGGATTTTTGGTGTTTGGACAGCTTATGACGAGGCCCTTAATTTTGTGATACCTCATCTTAATGGTTTAAATAAAGGTAGATTAAAATGTACCAAATCCAGAATCCATTAAAGACAAGATATGTTCAATATATGTAAAAATAAGCAGATTTCTTCATGATAAAAAAAACCACCGTAAGCCAAGTCCAATTATAAACCACAAACTCAGAAAAAAATATTTCTAGTTCCTGTCGTAGACCAAGGGCTGTCTTCATATAAAACTCTCTTTAATCAATAAGAAAAGGTCTATAACCAAATGGCAAAATGGGGCAAAGGATATTCACAGGAAAGGAAATATAAATGGCTCTTAAATGGATGAAAAATGCTCTTTTACTCATAATGAAAATTGTAAATTAAAACCACACTGAGAGACTAAGTTTCACCTATTAGATTGGCAAAGATAAAAGAAAAAATGTGGTGACACACTATGCTGGCTTAGGGGTAGGAAAACTACACTCATACTTTGTTTTGGGGGGAATAAACTGGTACAACTTCTACGAAGAGAAACTTGGCAAAATCTATCTAAATTACTATATGCATACACTTTGAAGGTATAGTTACACCTACACATGTGCAAAATTATGTATGTGCAAGGTTACCAATTGTAGCATGGTTTAAGAGCAAAAGAAGGAAATGACCTTAAGGTTCATCAATAGCAGACTGGATAGGGACTTCCCTGGTGGTGCAGTGGTTAGGAGTCTGCCTGCCAATGGAGGAGACGTGGGTTCGATCCCTGGTCCGGGAAGATCCCACATGCCGCAGAGCAAATAAGCCCTTGCGCCACAACTACTGAGCCTGTGCTCTAGAGCCTGCGAGCCACAACTACTGAAGCCTGTGTGCCTAGAGCCCATGCTCCACAACAAGAGAAGACACCGCAATGAGAAGCCCACCCACGCACTGCTACAAAGAGTAGCCCGATCGCCACAACTAGAGAAAGCCCACGTGCAGCAACGAAGACCCAATGCAACCAAAAATAAATAAACATATTTTAAAAAAGCAAGGTACATAAAAGTAGTATATTACATTTATGCTTTAAAGAAAGGACAAAAGTGCTCTCTGAGAGATTTGCTTCTTTATACATAACAGATCTCTGGCATGATACCTTAGAAACGATGTTGGTTGCTTTTTTTCCCCTTAATACATCTTTATTGGAGTATAATTGCTTCACGATACTGTGTTAGTTTCTGTTGCACAACATAGCGAATCAGACATACACATGTCCCCATATCCCTTCCATCTTTTTAAAATTTATTTATTTTATTTATTTATTTTTGGCTGCATTGGGTCTTCATTGCTGTGTGTGGGCTTTCTCTAGTCACTGAGAGCGGAGGCTACTCTTCGTTGCGGTGCACAGGCTTCTCATTGCGGTGCCTTCTCTTGTTGCAGAGCATGGGCTCTAGAGTGCAGGCTCAGTAGTTGTAGCAAATGGGCTCAGTAGTTGTGGTGTACGGTGTTAGTTGCTCTGCAGCATGTGGGCTCTTCCAGGACCAGGGCTTGAACCCATGTCCCCTGTATTGGCAGGAGGAGTCTTAACCACTGTGCCACCAGGGAAGCCCTCCCCTCCCTTTTGAGCCTCCCTCCCACCCTCCCTATCCCACCTCTCTAGGTCATCGCAAAGCACTGAGCTGATCTCCCTGTGCTATGCTTCTGCTTCCCACCAGCCAACTACTTTACATTCGGTAGTGTATATACATCGATGCTACTCTCACTTTGCCCCAGCTTTGCCCTCCCACCCCATGTCATCACGTCCATTCTCTATGTCTACCTCTTTTTTCCTGCCCTGCAACTAGGTTCATCAGTATCTTCTTTTTTTTTTTAAGATTCCATATATATGCGTTAGCATATGGTATTTGTTTTTCTCTTTCTGACTTACTTCACTCTGTATGACAGACTCTAGGTCCATCCACCTCACTACAAATAATAACTCAATTTCGTTTCTTTTTATGGCTGAGTAATATTGCATTGTATATATGTGCCACATCTTCTTTATCCATTCATCTGTTGATGGACATTTAGGTTGGTTCCATGTCCTGGCTATTGTAAATAGTGCTGCAATGAACATTGTGGTGCATGTCTCTTTTTGAATTATGATATTGGTTGCTTCTGAAAAGAGAAACTGTAGAAAGGGAACAGGGCTGAAATTTGAATCTTTAATACTTTAGTAAATTCCTGAACCAATATTTACAAGCATTTTGAATACTATACAGTGGTACTGTGGTCCCTCCCTACTTCAGCCCCCCCAACCCCATCCTAAGACCCCCAGTGGATGCCTGAAACCGTGGAGAGTACCGAACCCTATATATACTATGCTTTTCCCTATACTAACTAGTTGGGTAGCATCTACAGCGTGGATAGGCCGATGGGAGGGATGATTCACTCACATCCCAGGTGGGACAGAGCCGGGGGATGAGAGATTTCATCACACTACTCAGAACAGCGAGCAATTTAAAACTCATGAATGTTTGCTTCTGGAATTTTTCATTTAATATTTTTCCACTGCAGTTGACCACAGGTAACTGAAACCAAGGAAAGCAAAACTGCAGATAAGGAAGGACTACTGTATTATTATTTAGATATCATTTATGTATAGAATACATAGGCACATATATGATATATATTAGTCAAAAGTAAAGTATTTAACACAGAATAAAAATATGCACAGAGAGACTAGAAAAATATACATGTGTATATGCACAGAAAAAGCTGAAAATATACAGAAAAAGAACTGGGCAGTAGTTTTAGGTCTCATAATGAGGAGAATGGGTTTGGGACTAAAAGGGAGGACTGGCTTAATTTACTCTATTTTTTACTCTGTACCGTTTGGGTCTTTTGTAAAGACAAAGTTTAACTTGTGTAGTCTAAGAAAAGAAACTAGATTAGAAAGAAATGTACCAAGATGTTCACAATAGCTGTCTTTAGATAATGAGATTACAGGTGATTTTTCCTGCTTACTACTTTACTTTTAAAATTCTCCCAATTATTCATTTTCCCAATTAGTCTATAAATAAGACTCTTACTTTGGTAGTGGGAGCGCCAACAAACCTTTTTATCACTAGGGTTTCTTTTTAAAAAATACTTTAAAAGATTCTATTAGCCTTTTAAAGAATTTTAAATTATCTTCATTGCCTTTATTAAATGATAGCAAGTAATACAGACTCCTTATAAAATGTCAAAAGACACAGAAAGCTATGTGGAAAGAAAAAGTTATCTCGTAATTCCATCTCCTACAAAATCACCACTATTGTCTGAAACTGTTAAAATACTGCATTTATATTAAGAACTTAAAAATAATTTCAGATTCACTGGAGAGCCTGAGAACTGGAATATACTTGCTTTGGGCCAAGCAGTCCTAAATGCTTACGTTTATCTTATTGAATCCACCCAACAACTCTGGGGGTAAACGAACTCCCTGGCGTAAATGTTAGGCCCCAGTAACCACTAAATCAGGGCTCTGAGGTTTAAACAATTTGCCTAAAGCCATACTCTAGTATGGGGCAGGGTTGGCATTCAAATCCAAGTCCAGGAGGCGCCTAAACCACTGCCTCAGGCGACTGCCATCATGGTGGGTGGGGCTGGTGTGCTTAAGATGCAGGGACTGGACTTGAGTTCACTTCTGGTGGCCCCCTCATCCAGCTTTCCTGAGGATGGATGTTTGATAAACGAGTTTTGACTTAGGTGATAAGTGTAGGGTTCATGATCGTCAGAGGAGAAGATGATTAGTGGAGCTGGGGCATAACCACACTGGGGGCAGTTTACAGTGGTAGCGAGGGGTAAGGCGATAAAGAGGAGAGGTGGGTGGAACTGAAGCCCGGGAGAAGCTGTTAGCCCCAGCACTCCAAAGGGTTAAGGCTGGGCAGGAAAGCCCCTGGGGGGAGCTACCACCAAAGGCTGCAATCTGGCAGCCCTCACCTCCCCCACCAGCGGGGAACTGGACGGGCGGATAGGACTAGTTCCTCCGGGATTATCTGAGGCCTCTGGGCTGAGGTGAGCTGCTGGGAGGGACGGAAGCCCCAGGTACCACATGTCCTTACCTTCCTGCTGGGCTCAGAAAACCAGGTGTCCTGGGATAGGTGCCCTGGTCCCAGACAGAAGCATCTTTGGCCCAGGCACACTTTGGGAGTGAGAGGTGTTGAGCCTCAAGCCTGGGGGATGCTCAGAGAAAGGTGGGGATGGAGGCCTTTCTGGAAGGGAAGGGGGCCTGCACCAAGGTGGGGGCAGTGAGTTCTCCAGCCTCCCTGTCTTTTGGGGGCCAGGGATGGGGGAGCTGCCTCAGGAAGAGATGCATCTTGGGGGTTCAGAGAGCCCCAAGTCCTCTAACCAATCCCCCAAGGCTAGTTTCCCGGCTCCAGCTTCGCTCTCGCCCCCCCTCCCCCTCTTAGCCTTGCCACAGACTTTCCTTAGGTCTTTCTATCTAAACCTCCTCCCCTCCCTTTCCCCTCCCCCCAAATTCTTTGGAAATCTTTCGACTTTCTTTCAAGTTTTCCCTGGGCAGTTTGGGGTCCGTTTCAGAGCTAGGTCAGGGCGCTTTAACACCCACAGCTGGGTAGAGTGGACGAGACAATAGCTGCTATCACTTTACCATTGGAAGTGACCCCCGAATTTGCACTTCTTTCATCTTGGGACCAGAGCACTTGAGGGTGGGCGATTTCCTGGGGGGAGTGGCTTAAGCCGCTTCTCCAACGGCCAGTTGGCTGTAGACGGTCCATGCTCAATGGTCCACCACAGATATGAAACCAGTTCTGGAGTGAGAGTGGCGCTCAGCTGGGGACACTGCCCACAGGGTGACTTAAATGTCCCAAGCTGGAAGGTGGAGAGAGAAGCGGACGCCCCCTGGGCTCTGGGCCACCCTCGAGGTCAGTAAACTAGGAAGTTTCCTCAAAATTAGGAAGGGTGGGTGCCTCGAGCAGTTTGGAGACCCCAGGGGAACGAGGGGGTGGCCTTGGGACACTAAAGGGCTCAAGGGTCATAGAGTGACTCTGAAGATTGTGTGTGTGTGTGTGTGTGTGTGTGTGTGTGTGTGTGTGTGTGTGGAGAGGGGACGCATTGTTTCAAGTTCTCCTTCTCCCCACCCCCACCTCCAGCCTCTTCCCCATCCCCACCCCCCCCCCGCTCGCCCGCCTATCTCCCCTCCCCACCCTACACAATGGTCTGGCCTTAGCCCCTCCCCAGCCTCCCGGTGTTTCCCCAGTTGGGTCCCTTGTCTCAGATACCCCCAGCCAGCCAGCTCTCTCCCCAACTATCCAGGGCCTCCTGGCGGCTCGCTCCGCTTCCCCTCGTGGGCCTCGCTGCCCATTCTCCTTCCCTTCCAGGCGCGTGGTCCCCTAGAGCTACTCAGCTTGGGAACTACCGAGGCATGATTGACTGGGTGGCCTCAGGCCCACCCTGGTGCCCCCAGACCCTCCTGCTGCCCTTGGTTGGTGGGAGGTTCCTTGGGAAGTCACAGCCAAGGGACTTGCCTGCCACCAGCCAGGACCTGTGGCCGCCCACGCCCCGCGAGGCCTCCTGGCCACCGGGGAAGAAGCCAAGATGGCTGGCGCTCCCTGGAGCCAGGGGCGCAGCCTGGGCAGCTGGGCCGGCCAGAGAGGTGTGGAGCCAGGCCGGGTGAGATGCCAGCCATGCCTCCGCGGCCTTAGGCAGTCTTACTGAGGGCTGAGGCCAGTGTGGCCCTCCCTCACGCTTGTAGGGCCTGGCTGGCTATCGAGACTGCAGGGCCTGCTTTATGAGGGATGGGGAGAACACGGGGTCCTTGGTGAGCGAATGCAGAGCCCAGGATGAGCCTGGCAGGGAGGGTGTTTGTTCTAGAGGCCAGAGACCTACCAACACTGTCAGCAGATGCTTTGGCCCTTTCTTCCCTTGCCCTGCCCAGAGCGCTGGCTCACCCCTTTTAAAATGCAAGGGACAGAGGCCAGAGCTCGGCTCCGAGACCCCATCTGCTTGAAATCAGGAGACTGGGGGAGGAGGAAGTGGGACTTGGTGAAGGTGAGGCTTTGAATTGCCTGCAGAATTGCCCGTGTCCATTCATTCCTTCCTGGGCTCCAGAGCCCTTCTTAGGTGCCAAGATGCTGGCTGGATGCTGTCCTATTTCCTCCCTTCCAACCTCAAGCCGGGGAGCCTGTGTCGCCTTGAGGGGCCCTTCCTCCTCGGTTTCATGTTTTATCAGGTCCCTTGTAAGAGTGGTGGGGCCAGGGGAGCCCAGCTGGGCAAGACCCCTAGATTAGCTCTCACTTTCTGCACCTTATTCCACGAATGCACCTGGTAATTGTCAGATCTGCTTTGCACTGCGTTTCCAGGGAGCCATCACCAGAAAGACTGTTGCACCTGAACCCCATCAACCAATTGTCTACTTAAGTATGATTAGCTTCCCCGAACGGCCTCTGGCCTTTCCCCGCTGCCCCATTCTCTCCTGGTCCAGACCCACCTGAGTTGACGCGAGGTGCAGAGCCTCTCCAGGGAGCTACTTTTTCTCAGCAAGCTTTTGAGGAAAAAAGAAGTAGGGTATTACCTACTCACATCTCCTCTTACCTCTTTGGGGAAGAGGAAGGAATGAGTTAGGGTGGGGTGGGGTGGGGTGGGACTGGGATGGGAAGAGTAGGTAGGGTGGGACAGGGAAGGGGAGGGAGGAGGGTGGGGTTTGTGCAGGAAGACGTGTGGTCTATCTGGACGTGTTGGCAGGTATCTGGATACTACAGCGGGAATTCAGGCAAGTCAACTTTACCTTTCTGGACCTCAATTTCCTTATCTGTAAAATGGCCAGCTTTGTCTCGAAGCCTCAAGAATCCATGTGTTTCTGCAGCCTTTGGATAATGAGCATTTTGGGCCCTGTATTTCCCTGTATGGTGGAATCGCAGGGGTTAGGAGGGGAGCTCTGGAGTCAGATTGCTTAGGTTTTGTAGTTTTAATAGCTTGTGGTCTTGGGAATGTTATTTAACCCCCAAGCCTCCATTTCTCTATGTGTGAACTAGAAGTAGCTATCCTAGTGAAGGTGCAGGTGTGATGGAGTTGTAATGTAGAAGGAAAGTGAGAACCACATATAAATATTACGTCTGAAAAGCCTGAAGTCCAAACGCTCACCCAATGCAAAGCCCACAGAAACCTGTAATCGTTTAAGGGAACATTGTGCCCTCCTCCTGGTGTGGAAGGGCAGGAAGAATCACCCACACAATTTAAATTAATTATCCCCTCTTATTTTTTTTTTTGAGATTTTGGTTGAATTACCTAAATGTACATAGTAAACAGTAGGTGAATGGTGGTTATTTTCATAATTTTGTTTGCGGAGTATCTAGCGGAGCAGAGCTCTCATTTATATGCGTCTGTATAGCAGCGTTTACAAGTGACATGCAAGAAAAACAAAACCCCTAGCATCTTTGTTGTCTGCCAGAATGAAAAAGCTCTTCTGTGTTTACAGTTTGCTCCTCAGAGCTCAATTTTTTTATCGCATATGGAAGTGCTCTCGGTGAAGTTTATCTCCTGAGTCCAAAAAACTAAGTTTTTAAAAAAGTAAATATGCAGTATATAAAAGATGAACAGATTAAAAGCCCAATTCCAGGGTCAGATAATGTGGGACAAATAGAAATCCGGTGAGAGGTTAGACCAGGTTTGTCACAATAAACACATTAAAAAAAAAACTACAAGCAAGAAATTTTTATCCAAAGGTGATTCTGATAACCAGTTTTTAAAAAGCTTTCTTTTTTATGGTTACCAAGTAAAATTCTGGTGGTAAGCCTTTGGTTCTTTAAAAACTTTTTTTCAACTTTACTGAACCATAATTTACACCCAAATGCATCCCTTGTAAGTGCGCAAAACACTTTCCTTTTAGGTGTGCAGTTTGATGAGTTGACAAGTGTGTACACCCAAACACAATTTTTAAACCTAAGGCTAATCTAAAGGAATCTATTAAAATCTGAGAACAAAGATCTGAGAAAGGGTAATGGTCTCCTTTTTAATTTAAAAACAGTGTCCACAAAGGAATATTACTCTGCTTTGCAACACAACACGGAAAACCTACCAGTAATTAGGATGATTAGTTTGAATTGAAAGGTGGCTGGCATTTTAAACTGGAGCAGATGAATCACAGGCCCTAAAGAGCATCTGGTTTCAACTACTGGCAGCACCACTTATGAGGCCTGGGGCAAACTGGGCAAATGAGCCTAAATTTGATTGTCTCAGTTTTTTCACCTGTAAATTGGGGATATTGGTAGTACCCATCTTAAAGTTTCCGCTGCCAGGATTGGGAAAGTGCATGGCAAATAGTAAACCTTAGTTATTAGATCTATGTCAGCACAGTGGCTAGGCTGCTGCTACCTCTTTGAAAAGACTAACTTTATCCCAGGGCAGCAGTTCTCAAACGTTTTGGTCTCAGGACACGTGTATGCTCTTAAAAATTGAAGACCCTGAAGAGCTTTTGTTTATATAGGTTACATCTGTCAACATGTTACATTCAAAATTAAAATTTAGACATTTAGAAAAGATTTCTTTATTAAAAAATAACAAACCTGTTACATAGTAACAAATAATAGTTTTTATGAAAAATAACTTTTCCAGAACAAAAAAAATTTAGTGAGAACAGTGCATCTTTTAAATTTTTCAAATCTCTAATATCTGGTTATCAGAAGATAAGTAGATTCTTATCTGTCTCTATGTTCAATCTGTTGTGATACATTATTTTGGTAGAAGTACATGAAGAAAATCCAACTTCATCCGGACACATAAATGGACAGAGGAAGAGTATTTTTGTTTTTCCTTTGGCTTTGCCACCACGGGGCTTGCGGGATCTTAGTTCCCCAACCAGGGATCGATCCTGGGCCACGGCAGTGAAAGTGTGAAGTTCTAACCACTGGACTGCCAGAGAATTCCCAGAGGAAGTGTATTTTGGTAGCATTTTCAGTGGATATTCTTTGACAACTACACCGCAACTCGACAGGTGGTAGTTCCTCAAAGCTTAGTTATAATGCAGAATCTGAAATAATATCCAGGAACTTTTGCACCGTATTATATTAAAAATCCGTTGCTTTCTTTTATACTTTGAATGGATCTTTTCCCCGTGCCACCCCATTGGTTATTTGGGAAATACAGTTCATTGAGTGATGCAAATCTTCAAATGTTGAACATTCCATTATATAGTATAAAAAGTTACATGTCTTAGTGTCACCACTGGTCCCATCAGAAAAATCTTTAAGTATTGGGATGCTGTCAAGCTCACTGTAGTGGATACAAGTTTTCCAAAATTCTAATTTTCAAATGAAAGCTCAGAAATTTTCACTGGCCATAAATAGTAGTAGTTTTCCTTGAAGTGACAGCCTCACCTTATTCATTTTTGAGAAAATGTCTGTCAAATATATCCAAGTCTAAATGACTAATGCCACTCAATTTTTCTTTCAAGTAAAAGTGGTATTCCATGAAAAAGCGGCTAGTTCATCATGCAACCCAATTGTCACTCATTCATTATGCACCAGTGTGCAGCAGAAATCCTCTATGAGCACTCCCCATTTTGTCATTCCCAACATTGAAGTCATGTACTTAAGGGTTATGATTTTAAAAAATAATGATCTTTGTTGCTGTATCAAGGACATTTTGGAGTGATACTAGCTTTCTTTTTCCCAACTGTGGCTGCATCATGGGGTAGAACACAGTGATTTCTAGTTTAATTCATGCTGAGGTACTAGCTGTACTCCAATGTTAACACGATGAAAAAGGCAAATCACATCTTAGTGTTGTTATCTTAGTATTATTATGAAAACAGTTTAACTTGCAGCCCCTCAGAAAGTCTCAGAGAACCCCAAGGGTCCATGACCGTACTTTTTTTTTTTTTTGACTGCGCCGCGTCTTCGTTGCTGCGCGCGGGCTTTCTCTTGTGGTGAGTGGGGGCTACTCTTCATTGCGGTGCCGGCTTCTCATTGCGGTGGCTTCTCTTGTTGCGGAGCACGGGCTCTAGGCACACGGGCTCAGTAGTTGTGGCTCGCGGGCTCTAGAGCGCAGGCTCAGTAGCTGTGGCGCACGGGCTTAGTTGCTCCGCGGCATGTGAAATATTCCAGGACCAGGGCTCGAACCCGTGTCCCCTGCATTGGCAGGCGGATTCTTAACCACTGCGCCACCAGGGAAGCCCCCATGGACCATACTTTGAGAATCACTGTTTTAGGAAAAAGGAGACCAATTTAGGCTATGTGTGATTGTCTGTCTTTAACAGGTGTAGAGGTACAGCTTTTATACCTGCACTATATAATATGTATAGTACTAGATAATACTCTAATATATAATAGCTAATGCTTCTTTAGTACTTTACTATGTGCCAGGCACTTTTCTAAGGATGAATATATATATAAATATGTGTATGTGTGTATACACTTACATACACTTAGATGTCTCCGTCCTTTACTTTCATTGTCTCATTTATATCCGCAACAGTCCTATAAGGTAGATACTTTTATTATTGTCCCCATTTTAACAGAAAAGGAACCAGAAACACAGAGAGGTTGAGTGACTTGCTCAAGCTAATATCAGAACCAGGATTCAAAGCCATTCTCTAAGGCCAAGCTCTTCCTTTGTACCACTGAGTAATTAAACAAACCCCAGGAGGCACGTAGCCATTACCTGCTATGGGGGGATGGGAATAGATAGATCTTGAAGGAGAAGGCAGAGGAGTGGATAAGGCACCGTTGCTGGGTATCATCTGGGTGCCTTGGCTGACCTCTGCCCTCTCTCCTTTGCCCTGGTAGGATGACATCCCGGGAGCAGCTGGTGCAGCAGGTGCTGCAGGAGCTGCAGGAGGCAGTGGAGTCCGAGGGCCTGGAGGGTCTCGTTGGTGCTGCTCTGGAGGCCAAGCAGGTCCTGTCTTCCTTCGCTCTCCCCACCGGCCGGGAGGGAGGCCCTGGCCCCCAGGTGCTGGAGGTGGACTCGGTGGCCCTGAGCCTGTACCCAGAGGATGCTCCCCGGAACATGTTGCCGCTGGTGTGCAAGGGCGAGGGCAGCCTGCTGTTCGAGGCGGCCAGCATGCTGCTGTGGGGCAACGCGGGCCTCAGCCTGGAGCTGCGGGCCCGCACGGTGGTGGAGATGCTGCTGCACCGGCACTACTACCTCCAGGGCATGATTGACTCCAAGGTGATGCTGCAGGCCGTGCGCTATTCCCTGTGCTCTGAGGAGTCCCCGGAGATGACCAGCCTGCCGTCCACCACACTAGAGGCCATCTTTGATGCGGACGTCAAGGCCACCTGCTTTCCTAGCAGCTTCTCCAACGTGTGGCACTTGTACGCCCTCGCCTCCGTCCTTCAGCGCAACATCTACTCCATCTACCCCTTGCGCAACCTCAAGATCCGGCCATACTTTAACCGTGTCATCCGGCCCCGCCGCTGCGACCACATGCCCGCCACGCTGCACATCATGTGGGCCGGCCAGCCCCTCACCAGCCAGCTCTTCCGCCACCAGTACTTTGCCCCCGTGGTGGGGCTGGAGGAGGTGGAGGCTGAAAGTACCAGCCCCGGCCTGGCCCCGACTCCCACTGCCCTGGCCCCGCTGCCCCCGCTTGCCAAGACCCTGGAGCTGCTCAACCGGGAACCTGGCCTCAGCTACTCCCACCTCGGTGAGCGCTACAGCATCACCAAGAGCACCTTCTACCGCTGGCGGCGGCAGTCCCAGGAGCACCGGCAGAAGGTGGCCACCCGCTTCTCGGCCAAGTACTTCCTGCAGGACAGCTTCCACCGCGGGGGTGTCGTGCCGCTGCAGCAGTTCCTCCAGAGGTTCCCCGAGATCTCCCGCTCCACCTATTATGCCTGGAAGCACGAGCTCTTGGGCTCTGGCGCCTGCCGGGCCCTGGGCCCCAAGGAGGAGCTGGCCATGGAGGAGCTGGAGAAGCTGCCGGAGCAGCAGGTTGCCAAGGGGCTGGGGTGCTCCTCGTCGGCCATGTCAAGCCCTGGAGTGGTCTTAATGCAGCGGGCCAAGTTGTACCTGGAGCACTGCATCTCCCTGAATACGCTGGTACCCTATCGGTGCTTCAAACGCAGGTTCCCCGGCATCTCCCGGTCCACCTACTACAATTGGCGCCGAAAGGCTCTCCGAAGAAACCCCAGCTTCAAGCCTGCACCAGCCCTCTTGGTAGCCGGGGCTTCCCAGCCAGCATCTGTTGGGGAAGAGGCCTTGCTCCCTTGGAAGGGTGAGGCAGGAGAAGGGGCAGGGAAAGCAACGGGTGGGGGGTCACCTGCCCCCCGGGAGTTCCTACCCCTGAGGATGCCCCTGTCCCGTTGGCAGAGGCGCCTGCGCAGGGCAGCCCGCAAGCAGGTGCTCAGTGGGCACCTCCCTTTCTGTCGCTTCCGCCTCCGCTACCCGAGCCTGTCTCCCTCCACCTTTTGGGTCTGGAAGAGTCTTGCCCGGGGCTGTCCCAGAAGTCCGTCCAAGCTCCAGATACAGGCCCCCAGCTTGGGCAAAGGGGGCATGAAGGAAGCGGAGGAGAAACGGGAGAAAGAAGCTGGTAGGAATGTGACAGCTGCCATGGCCCCACCTGCAGGGACCCTGCAGATGGCGGCTTCTCCAGGAGAGGATCCAGGGAAGGCCCTGGGAGGGCCTTCCAGAGAGGGGGCCCTGCAAGAGGGGGCCACGGCCCAGGGCCGGCCCCCCAGTGGGTCCCTGTCCAGCCACCCTGTGGTGGCAGCAGCGGCGGGTGGCAGGGACGGCCAGGTGCTGGTGATGGACGTGCTTGCCACCACGAAGTTCAAGGCCCAGGCCAAGCTGTTCCTGCAGAGGCGCTTCCAGTCCAAGAGCTTCCCCTCCTACAAGGAGTTCAGCGCCCTCTTCCCCCTCACCGCCCGCTCTACCTACTACATGTGGAAGCGTGCCCTCTACGACGGCCTCACCCTGGTGGATGGCTGACGGGGAGGTATGAAAGGGGCTGGGAGGAAGGAGGACCACTTTGGAGAAGGTCAGAGACCTGAGTTGCACCCCCCTGGCTTGGCCAGGATCCCTTTTGCTCTCACAGCATCGACCCTGAATCCAAGGGCAGCTTCGTGTTGTTTCCCAGCTCCAGGGCAGAGAGAGCCAGAGATCAGCCATCTTGGCCCCCTGCAGAGAGCTACAGGACCAGAGATATTCTCTTCAGTTGTTTACCATTCTTATTTTTATTATTGTGTCTTGGTTTTAGTCTTTTGATTCAAGTGCGTTGGCTGGGCCCCCTTGCTGGTGTTGGAAGCTGTATGTATGTGGGGACCCGAAGCGGGGTTGGTTAGCCAAAGCTGCTTTCAGCTTTTCCCTGGGACAAAAGGAGTATTGTAGCATGGCCGTCTGTCCCATTGGGTAGAATATATGTCTTCAGTTCCTTTTGGGGGTTGGCACACCCCCTTACTCAAAGATGTTTCCCAGAGGAACATTAAGAGATCAGATGTGGAGCAGGTCATGGCTTCTGCCTGGTGGCCCTAAGGGAGAGGGTGCCAGGCTCAGTGTGAGCAGAAGCAGGGATGTAGAGAAAGAACCAAGTTGGCCTCTAGGGGAGCACTGAAGGCTGGCCTGTCCGTTGTGAGGCGTGTGGTGAAGGACTTGGGGAGAGGGCCTTGGGTCTCTACTTGCTGGTGCTTGGGGCATCTGCTGTGGACCCCACAGTCCTTGGCCAGCCCGGCTGGCCCTTGGGGACCCCAGTTTTTCTGTTGAGCTCCTCCTCAGAGCCTGTGCCCCATCTCCAGTGAGAGACCACACAGTGGCCACGCAGGCAAGAGACTGAATTTGCATTGTCCAAGAGTGAAGTTGGAAAACCAAAGAAATAAAGTGATGTGGTGCTCACAGCCCTTGGTCTCTGGTATTTGTTTTGTCCCACGTGACTGCCCATTCCCACGTTCCCTTTTGGTTTAAGGAGCAGAGAGTGACCATTTCTCTCCCTTGATGTTCCCATGTCCAGGACTTGGAGGATGGAGGGGATTACTCTGGGGTTTCTGCTTAGAACTGGTTATTGACCTTGGGTGTTCTTCCCTCTGGGGGCAGGGCTATGGCTGCCTGGAGAGATACTTCCCAACAATGGGAGAAAACTGGCCAACTCAGTGTGCTCAGAGGTCAGGCCAGCGTGAGGGTCAAAGTCTGTGTCAGGCTTCTATTCGGTCCTTGTGATGCACCCCGGCAGGCTAGGCCCAGCCGCAGGTAAGGAAACTGAGCTTCAGTGTGGTTCACTCACACGCCCCCTCCAGCAGGACTGAGTATTAAGGCCAGGCCTTTGCTTGTTGGGATGCCACATCCTTGGGGAAGACGTTCCCTTAGGCCCTTTCTCCCCGTGTCTAGGTATTCTGCAGTAGCTGTCATCCTCATGGTCTTGGGGAGTCATTCTTGGTTCTGCTGTTTTTTGACCCCACATCCAATCCATCAGCGAGTCCTGTTGACTCTGACTTTAAAGTATGCCCAGAATCCTCCCCTTCACGCTGCTGCCACCACCATCTCTCCTGGCCCACATCTCAGGTTCTACCTGCCTCCTCCTTCCACTCTTGTCCCACACAATCCACTCTCGAGGCGCAGCCAGAGAGATCTTTAAGTGAAATCTGATTCTGTCACTTTCCTGTCTGAAAGGTGTCAGTGGCTTCCCTTCACTCTTAGAATTCCATGCACTGCCGTACAAAGTCCTTCATAAACTGGCCCCTGACTATCTTTCCTGCCTCTGGTCCCTCTGTTGCCTTTACCCACCACATCCAGCTACATTGGCTGCCTCTGATCTTGAATGTGCTAGGCTTGCTCTCCCTTTAAGAGCCTTCGCATCTGTTCCTTTGGCCTAGAGTGCTTTTCCCTGTTACCTTCACAGGGCAGGCTCCTTAACCTTCAGATATGAGTCACTGCCGCACATCCCTTCTACATTCTCTACATGGTGCCTATTCCCATGTGTTTTTGTTGTTTATTTGCTTATTTGCGTATGTCCCCCCCCCCACCTCCTTAGGGCATAAACTCCATGAAAAGCAGGGCTCTTCCCTGACTGGCTCACACCACTGTATTCCCAGCAGGTAGATTAGTTTCTGACACACAGTTGGTGCTACAATTTGTTGAAAGAAGGAATGAATGAAACGGGGCCACTGTGATGTCCTGCTGTTATTCTTTGACATTTGTTTTTTTTAAATCAAACCTAATCCTAACTATTTCTCATTGTCCATATTTCTCCATCCCTGCAGCTACCACCTCATGTAGGCCAGCAGCTGCTCTCATCTCTGATACTTGAATGGTTTCCAAATTGACTCTGCCTCCACTCAAACTATTCCAGCCCCCCCGACAAAGTCCAGAATGATCTCACTGAAACCTAAATCTGACTTGTTACTAGATTTCCCATTACCCTTAGCGCAAAATCCAAATGCTAATGAGGCCCCCCAGCTTGATCCCTACCAACCTCTAGGCTTATTTTTCCCCACTGACCCCTCATGCTGTAGCCCTCACCCAGACTGACCTTGCCTCCTACCTGCTTTTCCAGGAATCGTGCAGCATTGTTATGGCATTGTCTCTGCCTGTCTTTCTCTGTGGGGTCTCCACTGAACCCCCAGCGCCGATGTAGTCGCTTGGTAGTCCCTTAACGTTTAGTGAAGAGATTGGACAAGTGATGTTCCTGCCTGGCCTGCGATGGCTACCTACAGCCAGCAGGTGGCACTCTGGTGCAGCAGGAGACAAAGTCTGGGTTCCCAGTAGGAAACTATCACGTTGTTCCCAACCACAGCCTACCACCCTTACTGCCTCAGCTCTCAGAGGGTGGCAGCATCTTCCGTCCTGTGAAATGCCCTGGTTGGAGCTCAGATTCTCCTGTTTGCTCCCTTCCTGCACTGTCAGAACCAGAGCAGATCTGATACCTGGAGCAGTGTCTCACAATGGGGTCTAAAAACCACCTGGATCTCAGTCCCTGGGGGAGCTTGTTAGGAGTGTGGACTCCAGGGCTCCACCTGGACTTACTGATTTAGACATTGGAGAAGCAGTATATGCACAGGAGCGAGGTAGTCTACCTTGCTGTGCCTCACTTTCTCTATAAATGGGATTGTAGTAACGCCTATAGTATAGTATGTTGCACGTAGTAATGCTCGGTGAGGATTTACTATTGGTAACAATGATGTCCAGCCTGAGAACCCCTGGGAATATAATTCCTGTTTTCTAGGAGGAAGCTAATGCCTAAGGAGATTCTTGCTCAAGGTTACTCTCTAGATGATTAAAAACACTCCTGTCCCAAGATGTAAAGTTCCTTTTGTCAGAGGCCAGCACTGAGCCCAAATCCACAGGGGGATACTTTAGCTTCTGTTGGAAAAGAATTAAGAAAAATGATATGTCAATATTTATTGATTTGGAAAAGGTTTTATAAGTATGGTTATATTATTCTTCTGCAGAAAGCTGTCTCCTTTATAACCTTCTTAGAAAGGCAGAAATACCTAAGCAGTGACCATATTTGCTAAGAATACTTCATGCTGATTTTGAAGTTGACATTTGTTGAAATTATTTGTATTTTTTTGTGCCACTTTCTATCTCAGATGCAAATGTGGAAAGAAATTCCAGTGAAGTGAACAATGTTTGAATAAAGAGAGAAAACAGAATATGTGAGGTTAGCTTCTCACATTTGGTACTGTTGTAAGGTGACAACGGGTTCTAAAATTTTGAATATAAAAGCTTCACCCTAAAGAAACAATCAGGTGAAACATGAATAATTAAAAGAAATTCAGTATCCATCTGTTTATCGCCTGGGGCGGGGATCCTCTATTTTGGTGGAGATCATCTTGTCTACCTTGATGCATGGGTTTGCTCCTCAAATATTTCTGAAGTCCAGCACTCAGACCCTTGGGTGACTCTTGGGCCCTGAGCATCACCTCACATCTCACCTGCCTCTCCTGGCTGTTCCACCCTTATCTCAGTCTCACCAACCACCAATCTGGGCTCACCCCCCAACACCCACCAACCTGCTCTTCTCTCAGTGTTTTTTTTTTTTTTTTTACCATGGTTGCTGCCAGAGTCAGGTTATCAGACGAACTGGCCAGAAAGCTGGGTGTCATCCTAGAATTTTCTCTCCTCCACATCTCCATTGCAGAAGGACCGTAGGAACACTGCAGGCTTCCAGCGTTTCCGCATTGCCGGATTATCACAAGGAAGAGAATTTGATTGGTCCAGGCCATTCTCATCCTTTCATCTGAGCACAGCTCTCATGCCAGGTTGCATCTCAAGTCTGGTCCAATCGTCTGTGGCTGAGGTGCTGGATCAAGCCTTGCTCACCAAAGGGGTCTGGCAGATGTAATAGGCTCCTAGCCAGCAACCCATGATAGGCTGAGCCTGTGCTGTAAGGTGAGGATACAGAACCATCTGACCTCAGCTCGTGTCCTCGTAAAGGCCTTGGTTTACTGGCAGTTGAGATCTGATTCAATACGACAGAGGCTTTCATATGGAATGCAGTGGGGTCACAAGGAAGCATATGCCGGCTTTGGCATCTCATAGCTCATCCGGACCCCCTCCCAACTTGTAGCTTCCTAGGGCCACCTCTTCTCTGAGAAATGTAGGCTGCCTGGGGGTCTCGGAATGCCTCAATTGCTCCTCAAATGACTCTGGATGCTGGTTGTAAAAACTCACCCCAGTTTGGTGGCTGTCATGGGAGGATGGGAACTGAGGGACAGGCGTCCTGACATAAGGCAGTTGTTAAGGTGGGGCTGGAAGGCCCAGGGGGTGTGGGCGAGGGGAACCTGCTCTGGCCCTGGGTGCTGTCTGCTCATCTCACTGGTCTGACTTCCAGCAGGAAGGTTCTAGTATGATTTCCCCTCCCCAACTGAGGATGCCAGTAGGTTGTCACTAGCAGGTTCCTAAATATTGCCGTTACTGGTTTATCTCACGGAAGGGGAGGAGGAAGCTTTCAGGGAGATGAGAAGCAGCAGAAAGTAGGTTTAACGGTATAAAAAAAATTTTCCATGGAAAATGACTTTGAAAATAGCATGAAATCTGCTTAACTCTAGCGGCTCTGCCAGGCAGAGAGAGCTGGAGGGGGACCTAGATCGGAGGGCAGCCAGGAAGAGATGGGGCAGACAGCTGCTCACGGATGGCCCTCCACTTGCGGAAACCGCAGGGATGGTGGAGGGCGAAAGGCCGCAGGTGATCCTCCCCATGCCTCACCTGGGCTAGACTGCAGCTCCCAGGATGCAGGCTGGTGGGAGGCCAGCAACAGGGAGGAGGGAAAGCACAGGCTGTGGGGAGTCAAGGAGGTATTTGGGGAGCACCTGAGCGCCTTTGCGTTCTGCCTGTCCCCAGCCGAGTCCGGCTCAGAAGGGTCAGTGCAGTTTTATGGCTCATACGTGTTGACAGTCAGCCAAGCTCAGTTTCTAGACCCCTTGACTTTGGGCAGAGTTCTCTGTTGTCATTTAAGATGGAATTAGGGGACAGCGAGGGGGTATAGCTAGGCTGCATTGCAGTACCCAGGACAGGGGCTGGTGACTGTGGAGTCCTTCGCTCCTCAGACCTCACCTTCGTGGGGACAGGAGGGAGGCTGGTATCTTTGGGATATTCAGTACTTAAAAAAAAAATTAATTAATTTTTGGCTGCGTCGGGTCCTCGCTGCTGCGTGCAGGCTTTCTCTAGTTACGGCGAGCAGGGGCTACCCTTCGTTGTGGTGCGCGGGCTTCTCATTTTGGTGGCTTCTCGTTGTGGAGCATGAGCTCTAGGCATGCAGGCTTCAGTAGTTGTGGCACGTGGGCTCAGTAGTTGTGGCTCGTGGTCTCTAGAGTGCAGGCTCAGTAGTTGTGGCGCATGGGCTTAAGTTGCTCTGTGGCTTGTGGGATCTTCCCAGACCAGGGCTTGAACTGTGTCCCCTGCATTGGCAGGCGGGCTCTCAACCACTGTGCCACCAGGGAAGTCCAAGGGATATTCAGTACTTCATTCATTCATTCAGTCAGTCAGTCCACATTTGTTGGGGCCTAGAGGTGAGGGAGAGGAAGTATACAAAGCTTGATAAGACCTAGCACCCCTTGGAGTGGTTTAGAAACATTGACTATATAACTGGTTCTCAATCCTAGATCCAGAGGTTCTCAGGGGTCCAGTAAGCGTAGTTTGCAATTTTATGTCTTTGTTCAGGATCTTAGATGATAATCTGAAATCATTTTATTAGAGAGATAAAGGCAGAGGCCTTTTACAATGATAAGTTGCCATTGAATGACATCTCAGTGCAATAAGGCTTTGGTTTTTAAAGTCAGTCTCTTGAACCAGGGACTTGTTTTATGTTATGAGCTGTAACAGAGGGAGGCAATGATGCTATGGGGTACAAGGGAGCAAGCCTGCCTCTGCTTGAGGATTGGGGAAAGATTTCTGGAAAAGCCTCTTAAAAGGCTCATAGGATCACCCTGTGGGGGTGAGTTGGGGAGGAAGGAACTGAGGAGAATGAAAGGCCTGGAGCTGGGAAAAACCCCAAGAGAGCAGGATTTTGCTACAGCCGTTGGCCCCGGCACCTCGATGAAGCCCCAAATCATCTAAAAATATCAGCTTCTTAAAAATTACCATGTCATGTTGGTAGCTTGAAAATGGCCACGATGGAGTATTTCCACTGCAGAACCGGCAAATCCTACAAATCAGCCAGATGTGCTGGAGCGCCCTCAGATGTCCTGTGACATCCCTTGGGGTCTTTCCTCTCCCTGGAACACTCTTCCCTAGATCTTTACAAAACTGGCTCTTGTCAGTCCCTTAAGCCAAAGTCATGTCACCTGTTCAGAGAGGCCCTCCCTGATCCCTCCACCTCACTTGAGCCCCGATCACTATTACCACATCCCTTCATGGCCGTCATCACCGTCTGAAACAGTTGTTTTCTGCATCACTGTCCATCTCCCGCACTGGAATGCAAGCCCCCAGAGAGTGGAAACTCATCTGACTTGTTCATTGCTTTATGCCTCTGACCAGAACAGGGCCTGGCCCATGGTAGGTGCGCAAAAATATTTATTGAACTGCGAAAAGAGCGGGTTTGGAGTGGGAGGCTGCTTCCTCCTGGGCCCTGTGCCAGGGACCCCCTGTGGCTTGCAGTGGAAAGGCTGATGCCAGGTACTGGCCTGCTCTTGGCCAGGCCACACTGGGGATGATACAGGAGAGGGAGGGGGCAGGGGAGGGGGAGGAGGAGGAAAGTCTCTATTGCTTTAGAAGCTCCTGCACGAGGTGGGAATGGGCAAACCCATCAGATCCTTGTCTTAGGGATAGTGTTGCCAGATTCAGCAAATAGAAATAGGAGATGCCCAATTAAATGTTAATTTCAGGTAAACAAATAATGCTTTAGTATAAGTATGTTCTATGCAATATTTGAGACATACACTAAAAAATTATTCATTGTTTATCTGAAATTGAGATTGAACTGGGTGTCCTATATTTTATCTGGCAGCCCTACTCAGAGAGTCAGCAGTGATGTGCTGGCGGGCGCTCCCTGAGCCCTCTGGTCTTAGTATTATCCTCCCCGCTCCCAGCCAAGAGCTGTTGCCAGTTCTCTCTGGGCTGTGGGAGGCTGGCAGGGGTCCCCCACCTCCATCTTTCTCCCCATGTATCCAGAGAGTTACTGAGCAGCTTGACTTTGACCACTCTGAGTGGCTTTCACCTGAAACCCATCTGGAGCGAGCCGTGGGCTGACCGTGGACCTCAATGTGGTTAAACATTACAATCACCTGGGTGCTTTTATTTTTTATTTTTATTTTTGGCCATGTCGCGCAGCTTGCGGGATCTTAATTCCCCGACCAGGGATTGAACTCGTGCCCCCTGCAGTGGAAGCGTGGAGTCCTAACCACTGGACTGCCTGGGAATTCCCACCTGAGTGTTTTTAAACTGGCTTTGCCCAAGCTCAGTTGCAGGCCAAATCTATCAGAACCTCTGCATGATCTCAGTAACCTGCCTTATGATTTTACCTTCTGAATAGCTCTAAAATCTGCCCACTTCTCCCCACTTCCATCATCATATATTGGACTGTATTATACCCTGAACCAACCTTCCCCAGGTACATTCTAGCCCCTTCTAGTCTGTTCTTCATGCTGCTACAAAGAGGGCTTTTTTGAAACACACGTCACTGAACACGTCACATCCCTTGCTTAAAATCCTTCAAGGCCATACCTTTTTTCTTAGGAAAAAGATCAAAGCAATAAATTTACAGTGGAGAAACGTGACAGACACCAATGAAATCAAGTGATTGAGGTTAGCAATACCAGTAATAAGACATACTACGTCTATGCAATTCTTGCCAGAAATTCATAACCTTGATCTAACCCTGAGAAAACATCAGACAAGCTGAAATTGAGAGACATTGTACATAATAAATGATGAGTACTCTTCAAAGGTCTGAAGTTTATAAAGAATAAAACTGGAACTGTTACAGACTGGAGGAGACTAAGGAGACACAACAAACAGATGTAATGTGGACTCTGGACTGGATCCTGGAACAGAAAAATGAGATTAGGGGAAAGTTGGGTGAAATTTTAGTAAGTGCTGTAGTTTAGTTAGTAGTATCGTACCAATGTTATTTTCCTGGTTATGATAACTGTACATACCCATGCAAGCTGTTAATCTTAGGGGGAATTAGGTGAAGGGTAGATGGGAATTCTCTGTACTATTTTTGCAACTTTTCTATAGGTTTAAAATGATTTCAAAATAAAAAGTTAAAAAGAAAATCCTTTAAGTCTTGTTAAGGTATAAGACTGCTAGAAAATGGATTTTGGGCTTCTGGAAGACCAAGAAAGAGGGAGGTCTAGGGACAGGCCCATCATGTGGTACCTTTCAATGATACCTGGTAGATGGTCCCTGCTCTCCTTCCTGGTCTATTCTTAAGCAAAATTTTATATAGGAGCTATTGTCTCTAAAGTATTGGACAGGGGAATATATGGTGTCAAGCCTACTGGGGGTCTGACTGTGGTCAGCATTTTCAAGTTCCAAGAATTTGATTTTCCAGAACCCCTGGCCTTGTGTCCTGTGGGAATAAACATATCTTTGCAGCCAACAAATAAGTATTCAACAAACTTACTGAGTAACTGCTGTGTGTAAGGTTCTATACTAGGCATCAGATTTGCAAAGATGCATACATGTTCTTACAGTTGATAAGAAAATGTGCTAAGGACATGAACTAGAAATTCACAAAAGAAAATTTCAAATGGTCAATAAACATTTAAATGTGTGGGAAAAAGTATTAGCAGCCTGGAGTATCTTTCATTATGTGAAAATTTCAAGCTCATCTCACTTCACTAGATTTCTTTTCATAGATATTGTTATCTAGATGTAAATATCTGTATGCAAATAAATGAAGAAAATGTAAGGAAAAAAAAAAAGAAAGAAAATCCTTAACACAGCCTCAAGGGCTCAGCATTGTCTAGCCCTGGTCTGCCTCTTCCATGGTCTCAGATCACTCTCCCTGACATACAAGCCTTTCACATGCTGTGGCCTTTCAGAGGAAAGATTGCCTCTGCCTGCAATGCTTCCCCGTCGCCCCTTTCCCTGCTCAGACCTCAGAGTTCAACCAATACCCCCCTTCCTGGTCTCTCTCCTTTTTTTAAATTAAAGTATAGTTGATTTACAATGTTGGGTTAGTTTCAGATGTACAGCAAAGTGATTCAGTGATTCTTTTTATAAATACATGTATACATACTTATATATATTCTTTTTATACATATATATGTATATATATATACATATATATATTCTTTTCCCTTATAGATTATTACAAGATACTGAGTATAGTTCCCTGTGCTATACAGTAGGTCCTTGTTATTTATCTATTTTATATATAGTAGTGTGTATATGTTAATCCCAAACTCCTAATTTATCCCTCCCCCTCTTTCCCCTTTGGTAACCATAGGTTTGTGTTCTATGTCTGTGAGTCCATTTCTGTTTTATAAATAAGTTCATTTGTATCATTTTTTAGATTCCACATATAAACAGTATCATATGATATTGGTCTTTTTCTCTGTCTGGTTTGCTTCACTTAGTATGATAATCTCTAGGTCCATCCATGTTGCTGCAAATGGCATTATTTCATTCTTTTTTTATGGCTGAGTAATATTCCATTGAATATATATACCACATATTCCCCCTCCCTGGTCTCTTAAGAGCCTTGTCATTCTCGGTTCTCATGGGCTGTCTGCTGGAGCTCTCACTGCAATTCTCATCAGCACAGTAAGGCAGTGGTTCTTGTCCTTAGAATCACCTGGGGAATGGTGAAAACTTCTGGTGACTTTGATGGGAGTGTGAATAGATTTACCCACTTAGGAAAACTGTATGGCAATATCTATTAAAGATATTTGATAGGTGAACATATACATGCCCTATGACCTGGGAATTCTACTCCTAAGTATATAGCTGAGAGAATGTAAACATATGTTCAGAAAAACATGAAGCATACATTTTTTTTTGTTTTTTTGGGGTTTTTTTGTGGTACGCAGGACTCTTACTGTTGTGGCCTCTCCCGTTATGGAGCACAGGCCCCGGACGTGCAGGCTCAGCGGCCATGGCTCACGGGTCCAGCCGCTCCACAGCCTGTGGGATCTTCCCGGACCGGGGCACAAACCCGCATCCCCTGCATCGGCAGGTGGACTCTCAACCACTGCGCCACCAGGGAAGCTCACTTTTTTTTAAAAAAATAAATTTATTTAGTTTTGGCTGTGTTGGGTCTTTGTTGCTGCGCGCGGGCTTTCTCTAGTTACGGCGAGCGGGGGCTACTCTGTTGCAGTGCGCGGGCTTCTCATTGCAGTGGCTTCTCTTGTTGTGGAGCACAGGCTCTAGGCACGCGGGCTTCAGTAGTTGTGGCACGCGGGCTCAGTAGTTGTATTGTACACATTGTATATATGTGCCACAGCTTCTTTATCCATTCATCTGTTGATGGACATTTAGGTTGGTTCCATGTCCTGGGTATTGTAAATAGTGCTGCAATGAACATAGTGGTACATGTCTCTTTTTGAATTATGTTTTTCTCAGGGTATATGCCAAGTAGTGGGATTGCTGGGTCATATGGTAATTCTATTTTTAGTTTTTTTTTTTTTGACTTTAGCCACAGTTACTTTATTGAAATTATCCTCATCAGTGCTCACTCATGACTTCTTTTTTTTTTAACATCTTTATTGGAGTATACAGCAGAAACTAATACAACACTGTAAAGCAATTATTTTTAGTTTTTTTAAGGAACCTCCATACTGTTCTCCATAGTGGCTGTATCAATTTACATTCCCACCAACAGTGCAAGAGGGTTCCCTTTTCTCCACACCCTTTCCAGCATTTATTGTTTCTGGATTTTTTGATAATGGCCATTGTGAACGGTGTGTGGTGATACCTCATTGTAGTTTTGATTTGCATTTCTCTAATAATTAGTGATGTTGAGCATCTTTTCATGTGCCTCTTGGCCATCTGTATGTCTTCTTTGGTGAAATGTCTATTTAGGTCTTCTGCCCATTTTTTAATTGAATTGTTTGTTTTTTTTGATATTGAGCTCCATAAGCTGTTTGTATATATTTGTATCTTTTGTCCGTTGTTTCATTTGCAAATATTTTCTCCCATCCTGAGGGTTGTTTTTTCATCTGGTTTATGGTTTCCTTTGCTGTGCAAAAGCTTTGAAGTTTAATTAGGTCTTATTTGTTTATTTTTGTTTTCATTTCCATTACTTTAGGAGGTGGGTCAAAAAAGATCTCGCTGTGGTTTATGTCAGAGTGTTTTTCCTATGTGTTCCTCTAAGAGTTTTATAGTGTCTGGTCTTACATTTAGGTCTTTAGTCCATCTGGAGTTTATTTTTGCATATGGTGTTAGGTAGTGTTCTAATTTCATTCTTTTACATGTAGCTGTCCAGTTCTCCCAGCGCCACTTATTTATTTATTCTTTTAAAAAGAAGTTTATTTATTTATTGGCTGCGTTGGGTCTTCGTTGCTGCATGTGGGCTTTCTCCAGTTGCAGCGAGCGGGGGCTACTCTTTGTGTGTACATGGGCTTCTCATTGTGGTGGCTTCTCTTGTTTCGCAGCACAGGCTCTAAGCATGCAAACTTCAGTAGTTGTGGCATGTGGGCTCAGTAGTTATGGCTCGCAGGCTCTAGAGTGCAGGCTCAGTGGTTGTGGTGCACGGGCTTAGTTGCTCCGCGGCATGTGGGATCTTCCCGGACCAGGGCTCAGAACCGTGTCCCCTGCATTGGCAGGTGGATTCTTAACCACTGTGCCATCAGGGAAGTCCCCCCAGCACCACTTATTGAAGAGGCTGTCTTTTCTCTATTGTATATTCTTTCCTTCTTTATCAAAGATAAGGTGACCATATGTGCTTGGGTTTATCTCTGGGCTTTCTATCCTGTACCATTGATCTATATTTCTGTTTTTGTGCCAGTACCATACTGTCTTCATTACTGTAGCTTTGTAGTATAGTTTGAAGTTGGGGAACCTGATTCCTCCAGCTCCGTTTTTCTCTCTCAAGATTGCTTTGGCTATTCGGGGTCTTTTGTGTTTCCATACAAATTGTAAAATTTTTCATTCTAATTCTGTGAAGAATGTCATTGGTAGTTTGATAGGGATTGCATTGAACCTGTAGATTGCTTTGGGTAGTATAGTCATTTTCACAATATTGATTCTTCCAGTCCAAGAACATGGTATGTTTCTCCATCTGTTTATGTCATCTTTGATTTCTTTCATCAGTGTTTTATAGTTTTCTGAGTACAAGTTTTCTGACTCCTTAGGTAGCTTTATTCCTAGGTATTTTATTCTTTTTGTTGTGATGGTAAACGGGATTGTTTCCTTAATTTCTCTTTCTGATTTTTTGTTGTTAGTGTATAGGAATGCAAGAGATTTCTGTGCATTCATTTTGTATCCTGCAACCTTACCAAATTCATTGATTAGTTCTTGTAGTTTTCTGGTGACATCTTAGGTTTCTCTATGTATAGTATCATGTAATCTGCAAACAGTGACAGTTTTACTTCTTCTTTTCCAATTTGTATTCCTTTTATTTCTCTTTCTTCTCTGATTGCCGTGGCTAGGACTTCCAAAACTATGTTGAATTTAAGAGTGGCGAGAGTGGACGTCCTTGTCTTGTTCCCGGTCTTGGCGGAAATGCTTTCAGTTTTTCACCATGGAGTATGATGTTTGCTGTGTGTTTGTCATATATGGCCTTTATTATTTTGAGATTTGTTCCCCTCTATGCCTACTTTCTGGAGACTTTTTGTCATAAATGGGTGTTGAATTTTGTCAAAAGATTTTCTGACATCTATTGAGATGATCATATGGTTTTTATTCCTTAATTTGTTAATATGGTGTATCACATTGATTAATTTGCATATATTGAAGAATCCTTGCAACCCTGGGATAAATCCCACTTGATCATGGTGTATGATCCTTTTAATATGTTGTGGATTCTGTTTGCTAGTATTTTGTTCAGGATTTTTGCATCTCTGTTCATCAGTGATATTGGTCTATAATTTTCTTTTTTTGTGATAGCTTTTTCTGGTTTTTGTATCAGGGTGATGGTGGCTTTGTAGAATGAATTTGGGAGTGTTCCTCCCTCTGTAGTTTTTTGGAAGAGTTTGAGAAGGGTTGGTGTTATCTCTTCTCTAAATGTTTGATAGAATTTGCCTGTGAAGCCATCTGGTCCTGGAGTTTTGTTTGTTGGAACATTTTTAATTACAGTTTCAATTTCGTTACTTGTGATAGGTCTGTTTATATTTTCTAATTCTTCCTGGTTTAGTCTTGGAAAATTGTACCTTTCCAAGAATTTGTCCATTTCTTCGTGGTTGTCCATTTTATTGGCATATAGTTGTTTGTAGTAGTCTCTTATAATCCTTTGTATTTCTGCGGTGTCAGTCTGATTTCTCCTTTTTCATTTCTAATTTTATTGATTTTCATCCTCTCCCTTTTTTTCTTGATGAGTCTGGCTAAGGGTTTATCAATTTTGTTTATCTTCTCAAAGAACCAACTTTTTGTTTTATTGATCTTTGCTGTTGTTTTCTTCATTTCTATTTCATTTATATCTGCTCTGATCTTTATGATTTCTTTCCTTCTACTGACTTTGGGTTTTCTTTGTTCTTCTTTCTCTAGTTGATTTAGGTGTAGGGTTAGATTGTTTATTTGAGATTTTTCTTGTTTCTTGAGGTGAGATTGAATTGTTATAAACTTCCCTCTTAAAACTGCTTTTGCTGCTTCCCGTAGGTTTTGGGTTGTTGTGTTTTCATTATCATATGTTTCTATGTATTTTTTATTTCTTCTTTGATTTCTTCAGTGATCTCTTGGTTATTTAGTAGCACACTGTTTAGCCTCCATGTATTTGTGGTTTTTACAGTTTTTTCCTGTAACTGACTTCCAATCTCATAGTGTTTTGGTCAGAAAAGATGCTTGATACGATTTCAACTTTCTTAAATTTTCTGAGGCTTGATTTGTGACCCAAGACGTGATCTATCCTGGAGAATGTTCTGTGTGCACTTGAGAAGAAAGTGTATTCTGCCACTTTTGGGTGGAATGTTCTATAAATATCAATTAAATCTATCTGGTCTATTGTGTCATTTAAAGCTTGTGTTTCCTTATTTATTTTCTGTTTGGATGATCTGTCCATTGGTGTAAGTGGAGTGTTAAAGTCCCCTACTATTATTGTGTTACTGTTGATTTCCCCTTTCATGGTTGTTAGCATTTGCCTTATGTATTGAGGTGCTCCTATGTTGGGTGCATAAACATTTATAATTGTTATATCTTTTTCTTGGATTGATCCCTTCATCATTATGTAGTGTCCTTCCTTATCTCTTGTAACAGTCTTTATTTTAAAGTCCATTTTACCTGATATGCGTATTGCTACTCCAGCTTTCTTCTGATTTCCATTTGCATGAAAAACCTTTTTCCATCCCTTCACCTTTAGTCTGTATGTGTCCCTAGATCTGAAACTGGTCTCTTGTTGACAGCATATTTATGGGTCTTGTTTTTGTATCCATTCAGCCTGTCTGTGTCTTTTAGTTGGGGCATTTAATCCATTTACATTCAAGGTTATTATCGATATGTATGTTCCTATTACCATTTTCTTAACTGTTTTGGGTTTGTTTGGTTTGTTTTTGCGGGTCTTTTTCTTCTCTTGTGTTTCTGGCCTAGAGAAGTGTCTTTAGCATTTGTTATAAAGCAGGTTTGGTGGTGCTGAATTCTCTTAGCTTTTGCTTGTCTGAAAAGCTTTTGATTTCTCCTTCGAATCTGAATGAGATCCTTGCTGGGTAAAGTGATCTCGGTTGTAGGTTTTTCTCTTTCATCACTTTAAGTATATCCTGCCACTCCCTTCTGGCCTGCAGAGTTTCTGTTGAAAAATCAGCTGATAACCTTAGGGAGATTCCTTTTTATGTTATTTTTTGTTTTTCCCTTGCTGCTTTTAATATTTTTTTCTCTGAATTTAATTTTTGTTAGTTTGATTAATATGTGTCTTGGTGTGTTTCTCCTAGGGTTTGTCCTGTATGGGACTCTCTGTTCTTCCTGGACTTGGGTGACTATTTCATTTCCCATGTTAGAAAAATATTCATAAAACATCTGACAAAAAACTGATATCCGGGACATCTCATAAATAATTGATGGGAAAGGTCTGGCGGTTTCTTAAAACAACTAAATATACGCCTATCCTACAACCCAAAAGTTTCACTTCAAGGTATTTACCGAAAAGAAATGAAAACATATGTCCACAAAAAGATTTGTGTAAGAATGTTCGTAGAAGCATAACAACTCCAAACTGGAAACAACCCAAATGCCAATTAAGAAAATGGATAAATAAACTGTCGTTTATATAAAGGACACTATTCAACGATAAAAAGGAACAGACTACTGACACACATGACATGGATAAATATCAAAAACACTATGCTGAGTGAAAGAAGCCTAACATAAAGAAGTTTATGCTGTATGATTCCATATCTGTGAAGTTCTAGAACAGGCAAATCCAATCTATTTTAGGGGGAAAAAAAAACCCAGCAAAGAGATTGCCTCTTTGCAGGGGGTGGGGATGGGATAGGGCAAGGATTAGGAGGGAGGGAGAATAAGGGAACTTTCTGGAGTGAATGTAATGTTCTATATCTTGATAGGGTTTTGGATTACACAGGTATATGCCATTGTCAAAATTTGACAAATGTCCACTTGAGATTTTTGCAGTTCATTGTAATATAAATTTTATGTAGAAAGTAAAAAAAAATACTGTAACCAAATATTGAACTCTAGCTGATAATATACATGCTGAAGTATTTAGGGAGAAGTAGGTAGATGTCTATGATATATTTTGAAATACATTAAAAAAATTAGAAGGGATTGATAGAAGGATAGAGTAATAATGGGAGATTCTAGGTGGGCGTTTACTGTAAAATTCTTCCAGTTTTTCTGTATGTTTGAAAATTTTGTTATAATAAAATTTTGGGAGTTATAAAATGTCCTGATGAAGTCTCTTCCAAGAAGTACTGGGTCTTGCTTAAAATATACCACTTTTAAACATTTAATGCCAAAGATGGTGTTTAAATGTTAAAGAGGAAGATGACTGGTCTGTCCTATGGTCTGTCCTATTTAACCCAGCTAGCTATGGCATTGTCTATGTTGGATACATAGGAAATAAGTGGCAAATGAAACAACAAATCAACCTAGCAACAGAAAATACATTGATGTGTTGGTCCTACCCCTGCCCCCACCCAATCCTAATCATTCATTTGGGGCATGGCTGGGGATCAGGATTTTAAAAACTTCTCTATGTGGTCATAATGTATAGCCAGGGTTAAGAACCACTGCTGGAAGGCCAGTGTTTTGGCTTAGTCACAGGGTCCAACATAGTCCCTGGAACATAGTAGGTGCTCAAGAAATACAACAAATATTAGTTGAATGAATGGTTGAATGATTCAATGAGAGAATGAATGTAAATGTGCTGCAAGCAATGTGTGGATCTTCCACCATCAATAATAATGATGCTACGATATAAAAAGTAAAAACAATAAGACAGGCATCACTGGTGTTAAGTTTGGGGTTGGGGAGGGAGGCAAAAAGAGAGGCCCTGGGGGTGAAGTGTAGGTAAACTGGATTACTGGTGAGGCACAAGTAATGAGGCTCATTTCGAGTTAGATGCACGTGGATTTTGCTCTGCATCCCCAGTCACCCTGGAATTTGGGGTGAAGAGATGGGTAGGGTGCCTTGGGGCGGGAAGGGGTTTGATATGGTCCAGATCAAGTTGAGGGGCTGGTCTTCCTGCAGCTCTGTGGTTATAAGGCTTGGGAGTCAAAGTCCCACTCTGTTCCATCCTGGAGGGCACTGAACTTGGTGGGACTCAGAGGCCTGGCAAAGGCCCTGCTCCTTAGAGGGTTGGTCAGCTGTGTGGCTCTGGGCAGTCATTTCAGCTCTCAGTACGCAATCTCCCTAGTCATGAACTGAGGGCAATAGTAGCGGCCCTGCTTTCCTCAGGGAATGTTGGGAAGATCAATCAGAAAAACATGTGGGAATAATCTTTCAGGAGCTAGAAAGCCCTAGGCATTCACTCTGTCCTCAGGATTCTTCCATCCTAACCCAAACCTCTGGACTAACTTAAACACCTTTCTCCTCAGGGTCCCAGCATCTGGCCATACTGTAATGGTGGCTTAGGCTTTGTCTCCCTAGCTTCTCCCAAATCTGACCCACACCTCTGCTGCTTGAGATCAGGAGTGAAAAGAAAGCAATTATTTTGATCCACCTTCTTAGTGCCCAGCACGCTGGGGATCAGAGTCGGGGTTTAGACAAAGCTGTTTCTGGCATCCAGGCTTCCTGAAGGGTAGGGCAAGTGTGTCAAGAGCCTTGGAGGTCATGGGAAGGGTGAAGGATTGGCAGGCAGTGCAGGCACTTATGGGCCATTCCCTGGACTCTCCCAGATAAAATTCAGGACATCCAGTTAAATTTAAATTTCAGATAGACAGTGAATAATTGTTTAGTATGAATATGTCCCAAATATTGTATGGAGTCCTGTATTTTTATTTGCTAAATCTGGCAGCACCAATGCTGCTATTCAACAATGTATTGGAAGTCCCAGCCAAAGAAATTAGGCAAGAAAAAAAAAAGCATCCTAACTGGAAAGGAAGGAATTCCCTGGTGGTCCAGTGGTTAGGACTCCACCGAGGGCATAGGTCTGACCGAAGAAAAATTCTGCAAGCCGCATAGCGCAGCCGAAAAAAAAAAAGGCAAGTTGGAAAGGAAGGAGTAGTTTATTTACTTATTTGCAGATGACATGATTTTGTATACAGAAAATGCCAAAGAATCCACAAAAAAACTATTAGTGGTAATAAACAAATTTAGCAAAGTTTCAGGGTGTAATATCAACCACAAAACGAGTTTTGTTTCTACATACCAGCAATGAAATTAAGATCTCAGATTCAGTAATCTGAAAAGGAAATTAAGAAAACAATTCCATTTACAATAGCATCCAAAAGAATAAAATACTGTGGAGTAAATTCAACCAGGGAGTGAAAGACTTGCACACTGGCAGCTATAAAACATTGCTGAAAGAAATTAAAGAAGACCTAAATAAATAGAAAGATATCCCATATTCATGGATTAGAAAACTTAATATTAAGAATAGCGGGAGGGGCTTCCCTGGTGGCGCAGTGGTTGAGAGTCCGCCTGCCGATGCAGGGGACACGGGTTCGTGCCCCGGTCCGGGAGGATCCCACATGCCGCAGAGCGGCTGGGCCCGTGAGCCATGGCCAATGAGCCTGCGCGTCCAGAGCCTGTGCTCCGCAATGGGAGAGGCCGCAACAGTGAGAGGCCAGCGTACCGGAAAAAGAAAAAAAAGAATAACAATACTCCCAAAGTGATCTACAGATTCAATGCAATCCTTATCAAAATTCCAATGGACTTTTGTTTCTTTTCGGAGGTGGAGAAGCTGATTCTTACATTTATACTTAATTTCAAGGAACCCTGAATAGCCAAAACGACATTGAAAAGGAAAAACAAAGTTGGAGGACTCACATTTCCAAATTTCAAACTTGTTACACAGTTGCCGTAATTATAACAGTGTGGTACTGGGATAAGGATAGACAGACCGATAGAACAGAACTGAGATTCCAGAAATAAACCCCAAATATCTATGGCCAGTTGACTTTCAACAAAGGTGCCAAGACCATTTAATGGGGAAAGAATTCTCTCTTCAAGAAATAGTGCCTCACTCTATACACAAAAATTAACTCAAAATGGATCAACAATTTAAGTATATGGGCTAAAGCTATAAAACTACTGGAAGAAAACATATGGGTAAATCTTTATGACCTCAGATTTGTCAACGGCTTCTTAAAGTTGACATCAAAACGTGAGCAACAAAAGAAAAAATAGATGCATTTTTCTTCATAAAAATTAAAAACTTGTGCATCAAAGGCCACTATCAAGAAAGTGAAAAGACAAACAGAATGGGGGAAATATTTTAAAATCACGTATCTAAAAACATTCCGTATCTGGAATACATAAAGAACTCTTACAACTCAACAGCAAAGAGACAAACAACTGAGTTCTAGAAAGGGCCATTTGAATAGACATCTTCCCAAAGAAGAAATACAAACAGCCAATAAGCACATGAAAACATGTTCAACATCACTGGTCATTAAGGAAGTGCAAATAAAAGACCACGATGAGGTATCACTTCCCAGCCACTAGGATGGCTATAAATAACAAAAAGAAAACAAGCAGAAAATAACATGTTGTTCGGGATGTGAAGAAACCAGAACCCTTGTACATTGCTGGTGAGAATATACAATGGTGTAACCACCATGGAACACAGTTTGGTGGTTCTTCGAAAAGTTAACAAAGAACTACCGTATGTCTTAGTCAGTTTGGACTGCTATAGCAAATAGCCATGGACTGAGTGGCTTAAACAACAATTTATTTCTCCCAGTTCTGGAGGCTGAGAAGTCTGAGATCAGGGTGTCAGAATGGCCAAATTCTGGTGGGAAACCTCCTTCTGGCTTGCCTCCTTGCTGTATCCTCACTTAGCAGAGAGAGGAGAGAGAGCGCTCCCATGTTTCTTCTTATAGGGGCACTAATCCCATCACGGGGCTCCATCCTCTCTCATGACCTAATTACTTCCCAAAGGCCCCAACTTTCCATACCATCACAGTGGGGGCAAGGGCTTCAGCATATGAATCTGGGGGGGACACAATTTAGTCCATAGTACCATATGACCCAGAAAATCCACTTCTAGTTATAACCTCCCCAAATTGAAAATATACTAAAACAGATACTTGCGTGTGAATGTTCATAGCAATATTATTCACAATAGCTGAAAGGTGGAAGCAATCCAGATATCTATCAACAAAAGACTGGATAAACAAGATGTGGTATATCCGTACAATATTCATCAGTAAAAAGGAATGAAGTTCCGACACGTGCAACAACGTGGTTGAACCTTGAAAACGTGCTAAGTGAAATAAACCAGTCACAAAAGGCCAAATATTGTATGACTCCACTTCTGTGAGGTACCTAAAACGGGCAGATTCATAGAGACAGCAAGTAGATTCGAAGTTATCGGGGGGCTGGGTCGGTGGGAATAATGGGCAGTTACTGCTTAATGGTTACAGAGTTTCTGTCTGGGGTGAGGAAGAAATTTTGGAAACAGTGGTGACGGCGGCACAACACTGTGAGTGTAACTAATGCCATTGAATTGTACACCTAAAAATGGTTAAAGTGGCAAACATTGCATTATATACATTTTACCAGTAATAAATAAATAATCTTTGTAAAAAAGAAATTAAATACTGATACATGCTACAACTTGCATGTGCCCCCAAAACATTATGCTAAGTGACAGAAGCCATACAGATTAGTCTATATATTGTATGATTCCTTTTATATAAAATATCCAGAATAGGTAGATCCATAGAGACAGAAAGCAGGTGGATGGTTGCCAGGGGAGAGGAGGAGGCGGGAAACAGGGAGTGATTGCTTAGCGGGTACTGGGTGTTCTAGAGGGATGAAAAAACGTCGCACCTAGAAAGAGATGGTAGTTGCACAACATTGTTGACTATACTACATGCCACTAGATTGGACACTTAAAAATGGTTAGTTGTATGTTGTGTGAATTTCACCTCAATTAAAGAAGATATCTGGGGCTTCCCTGGTGGCGCAGTGGTTAAGAATCTGCCTGCCAATGCAGGGGACACATGTTCGAGCCCTGGTTCGAAAAGATCCCACATGCTGCGGAGCAACTAAGCCCACGTGCCACAACTACCGAGCCTGCGCTCTAGAGTCTGCGAGCCACAACTACTGAGCCCGTGTGCCACAACTACTGAAGCCTGTGCGCCTAGAGCCCGTGCTTCACAACAAGAGAAGCCACCGTGATGAGAAGCCCGCGCACCGCAACGAAGAGTAGCTCCCACTCGCTGCAACTAGAGAAAGCCCGTGCTCAGCAATGAAGACCCAACGCAGCCTAAATAAATAAATAAATAATTTAAAAAAGATATCTGGCAACCCTACACGTGGCCCCTCCCCAACCCTGTGCCTTGTCCTCCCCTGGTTCCACGGACTTCTATGCATGAACTACAGAATCAGATTCAATTCTTATTCCTAAGAACATGGCCCATCACCAACCACAGCCCTTAAAAACCCTTCTCTGGGCCCTCAGGGGCTGCTGGGAAACAGGACCTCCTGGCGGCTCTGCCCCAATTCAGTGATATTTGGGTTCATTCATTTAGTACATACATACCTGCTATGGATCAGATTAGGTCCTGGCCCTCCGGTTGCACAAAACCTGCGTTGGTGAGGGGATGGGAACAGATCAGATATGCAAACAGACAATAAAGCCATGCAACATTGACCCTGGAAGATTGTGCTAAGTAGGAGATGCGACTATACATGCCTGGAGGAGAGAGGCAGCTTCTGACTGGTGAGGAGGAGGAGGAGTTCCTGAGGGGAAAGGGCACCCTAGGATCAAAAACGCCTGGAACGGGCTTCCCTGGTGGCGCAGTGGTTGAGAGTCCGCCTGCCGATGCAGGGGACACGGGTTCGTGCCCCGTTCCGGGAAGATCCCACCTGCCGCGGAGCGGCTGGGCCCGTGAGCCATGGCTGCTGAGCCTGCGCGTCCGGAGCCTGTGCTCCGCAACGGGAGACGCCACAACAGTGAGAGGCCCGCGTACCGCCAAAAAAAAACGCCTGGAACGAAGAGCTGTTGCACAGGGCTCTTGAAAATGGGGGTGTTGTGGGCAGAGGATAAGGCCACAGTAGGCGTGGGGCCAGACTGAGAGGGGCGGTGAGGGCTTTGGGCACATCTTGGGGGCCACAGTGAACAGGTTCAGCAGGTTTTGTGCTCTGGGGTGGCCGTAGGGGCTCTGGGTATGCCTGAGGCTGTGTATAAAATTGCGTGTGCAGGTGTGCATCTTTCTGGGGCAAGTCTTCAGCTGCCGGTGCATCCTCAAAGGGGTCTGTGTCTCCAAGGAGGTTAAGACGTTAACTGTTAGCCAAGCTGATTATTGTTGCTCTCCTCCGGCCCGCTGCGTTCCAGCCGGGCCTGATTCCTCTCCACTCCCCAGCACGGTGCTGGTTCCAGGCTGTGTTTACTGCCTGAACCTACTCTCCACCTGCCTCCTATCACACCCTCTCCCCTCTAGGCTTCCAGGAGCCGTCCCCAGCAGCCTTTACTGCCTGGGCCACCTCTGAGTTAGGCACCGTTGTTTGGCTCCCGTGTTGGAGTCTGTGGGTCTCTCTCCATAGAGGGCCTCACTTATTGCCTCCTCTCCTAACAACCTGCTTCGGGCCTGTTCCACCCCTTCCCTCTCCTGACACAGCTCTCAAATGTCACCAGTGAGTGATGAGCGATGTCCCAGGTGCCAAATCTGAAGTCACCTCAGGTACTGCTCTTTCTTCCACCCCCTCCTCCTCTTCATCTTCTGAAAAGCTGTCCTCTCTTGACCTCCCTGACATTGCACCTGCCTGTCTGGAATCTCCTCCTACTTCTAAGATCACTGCTTTTCTGTGTCTCTTTCTGGATTTTCTGTTTTTCCTTACCTTTAAAACTGTGAGTTAAAAAATAGAGCTAATTCACACACTTGGGGGAAAAAGTCAAAACAGAACAAAAGAACATATAGTGAAAGAAACTTCTTCCTACCATGATTTTCAATTATCCAAAATCTCTCTACAGGGCAGATGTGAAGTCCTTCCAAAGCTGTGCTGTCCCATACAATAGCCACTAGCTATACATAACTATTGAGTGCTTAAAATGTGGCTAATTTGAATTGAGATATTTTGTAAGTATAAGGTACATGCCATATTTCAAAGACTTAGTACAAAAAAAATACAAAATAGCAATAATTTAAAAACATAATTATAATTCAATAAAGCTGGAAAAATAACTTTAAAATATTGATTAAATGTTAAAATGATACAATTTGGGATATATGAGGTGAAAAATGTATTAAAATTAATTTCACCTGTTTCTTTTTTATCTTCTAATGGGGATACTGAAAAAAATGTAAATATCATATATGGCTTGCACTTGTAGCTAACATTATAATTTATTGGACAGCACTGTTCTAGAGCTAGACTCTGCATTTATAAGTATACATGTACATATGTATTCCTTTAAAAACACAAGATGTACACAAATAGCAGACTTCTGTAAATTTCTTTTTGCCCTCAACCATCTTTCTCAGAGATTATGACCCATTGGTTGAACTAGGCCTTACAAAGTCATTCTTTGTAATGCCCGCAGAGCATCCATGAGATGACTGTACCATCATTTAGGGAGCCAGCCCTCTACTGATGGGGATTTAGGCTGTTTGTAATCTTTTAATGCTACCGTAACACAGTGAGTCAGTGACTGTCCTTGAACCTACACCTTTGGGCATATGCGCAAGGATATCTGTAGCCTGAATTCCTAAGAGTGGATTCACTAAAAGTGAATGTTCTTGGAGTACTGTTGTTGGCTTACCTCTGTGTGTCCTGCAGTGTGTACTGAGTGTACTGTGCTCAGGCCAGTACATGGTAGATTATTAGTTGAACAGAAAGCTCAAATGGGGAGAAGTTCTGAGCGGGAAGGGGCTCCAGAGTTCACTATTTATTATTTCACAAATGTCTATGGTGGGTTACCAGATGAGCAGATGGGGTCTCTACCCTTGAGGAGCTCACAGAAGAATAAGGAGACATGTGTGCAAACAAATGATTCAAGCCAGTCAGGTGGTTTAACGAGGGTACGTGTGAAACGCAATAGGAGCGTTTTATAGATGATGAAACTGAAGCTCACAAGCCCAAGTGACTGTACCGTGGTCACTGGTGTGGATCTCTTTTCCCCTTTAGAGCACACACTTTTGAGAGTCAGGATGCATCACAACTGTTTTACATCTGTTGTGAGATTGAGCTCCCCCCGCCTGCAGTCAATATATATTAGTCATTATGACATAACAGCCTTGAGATTTGTATTTTCATACTGGATCTCATTTTTTTTTTTGCGGTACGCGGACCTCTCACTGTTGTGGCCTCTCCCATTGCGGAGCACAGGCTCTGGACGCGCAGGCTCAGCGGCCATGGCTCACAGGCCCAGCTGCTCCGTGGCATGTGGGATCTTCCCGGACCGGGGCACGAACCCGTGTCCCCTGCATTGGCAGGCGGACTCTTAACCACTGTGCCACCAGGGAAGCCCTTATCTCATTTAAATATCTCAACAGCCCTTAAGTTAGGTTGCTGCCACTTGATGTTAGCGTTCCGCCTGACCTACTGCCTCCCCTGGAGCCCACGCCTGCTCCACTCTGGCCCTTAGCTGGCAGTACTGCTCGGTGAGGTGTGACCAGGAAGGCTGCCCGAGTGCCCCAGGCAGACAGTGTACCAGGTGGTTAAGGGTTCATCCACTGGATCCAGGATCAGGGCTCAGATGCCAACTCCATCACTCTTACCTCTGTGACCCTCAGCAGTGGATTTTGCCTCATCTGATAGTCATCATGATAGTCCCACTGCAGAGAGCTTGAGGGTGAGAGTGAAAGAAAGCCATCAATGCTTAGACTGGTCCAGAGATGGAGGCTGTGTTCGTGGGCCCAGCTACATTACTTTATGTAGAGCTGTGGAATGAGGGCCTGGAACCTGCAAGCACCTCTTTTATTGTACTGTCCATATTTTATAAGCTTTTGTCTACTAAACATACTTTAGTCAGATGGTATGGTCTTATCACAGATTTGGAAAAGCTTTTAAAAATAACTCATGTTATCAATGGACAAATGGATAAACAAATTGTATATCCACACAATGGAATATTATTCAGCCATAAAAAGAAATAAGCACTGGAAAGTGCTACAATGTGGACGTACCTCAGAAACTAAGCGAAAGAAGCCAGACACAAAAGGTCACGTATTGTATGATTCCATTTATATGAAATATTCTTAATAGGTAAATTCATAGAGACAGAACTCAGATTGGTGGTTGCCAGGGGCTGGGGGGAGGGGGAATGGAGAGCAGCTACTTAATGGATATAAGGGTATGAGGTTCTGGGAAAACGTTTTTCACAGGGAAGTCCCTCTATGGCTCGGAGCATGTAGGAGAAGAGTGAGGAAGGAATCCAAGGGCCAGAAGGACTTTGCCCAGGACTGGTGCAAAGTCTTACTTCAATCCACCAAATGACAATGAGGCAGGAGATAGATGGACCCCAGGCTGAGCAGCTGGAGTTTGTCCCCTGTGGACAGATACTCCAGGATGAAGACAGTAGCAGGAGGATAATAGGAGAGGCTGGGCCCTGCCTAGATAAAAGAGACCACATATTCCTCATTCTCGAAGCCAAGGAGACCTTCCTGACTGTACATGTACAGAAATGCTCCTTGGAGGTCAAAAAGGGAGTGATGTCAACCTATCCATAGGCCTCTTTGCTAGAATCCATCTTGGCTAAGAGATATGCACACACAGAAGGGAGGACGCTGAGATAAACCAAATACAGACTCAGAGCCCGGCAAACAAGATGATTGGCCAAAGGAAACCCAGAAGAAATGCCCCATGTAAGTGATTAAAACTACCATGAGGGTGCGACTTTTTCTCTGAGCCGACCTGTGTGTGCCTGTTCACATGTACTCTTTTTCCTCCTAATAAACATTTGTTTCACTAAAAAAAAAGAAAAAAAAAAAGAGTATGAGGTTCATTTTGGGGGAGATGACAATGTTTGAAACTAGATATAGGTGGTGGTTGCACAACATTATAAATGTGCTAATTGCCACTGAATTATTCACTTAAAATGGTTAATTTTATAACAAATGCTAGAGGAGTTGTGGAGAAAATGGAGCCCTCCTACGCTGTTGGTGGGAATGTAAGTTGGTGCAGTCACTGTGGAAAACAGTATGGAGGTTCCTCAGAAAACTAAAAATAATCCCACTCCTGTGCATATATTCAGACAAAATTATAATTCAAAAAGATACAGGCACCCCTATATTCATAGCAGTACTATTCACAATAGCCAAGACATGGAAACAACCTAAATGTCCATTAACAGATGAATGGATAAAGAAGATGTGGTACATATATACAATGGAATAGTACTCAGCCATAAAAAAGAACAAAATAATGCCATTTGTAGCAACATGGATGCAACTAGAGATTATCATACTAAGTGAAATAAGCCAGAAAGAGAAAGACAAATGCCATATGATATCAGTTATATGTAGAATCTAAACTATGACACAAATGAACCTATCTATGAAACAGAAACAGACTCAGGGACATAGAGAACAGACTGGTGGTTGCCAAGGGGGAGGGGGTTTGGGGAGGGATGGAGTGGGAGGTTGGGGTTAGCGGACGTAAGCTTTTATATATAGGATGGATAAACAGCAAGGTCCTACTCTAGCACAGAGAACTATATTCAGTATCCTATGATAAACCATAATGGAAAAGAATATTAAAAAAAAATGTGTATATGTGTATAACTGAATCTCTTTGATGTACAGCAGTAACTAACTCAACATTGTAAATCAACTATACTTCAATAAAAAGTAAAAATAAATGGTTAATTTTTTTTTGCGGAACGTGGGCCTCTCACTGTGTGGCCTCTCCCGTTGCGGAGCACAGGCTCTGGACGCGCAGGCTCAGCGTCCATGGCTCACGGGCCCAGCCGCTCTGCGGCATGTGGGATCTTCCCGGACCGGGGCACGAACCCGTGTCCCCTGCATCGGCAGGCAGACTCTCAACCACTGTGCCACCAGGGAAACCCTAAATGGTTAATTTTATGTTATGAGAATTTCACCTCAATAAAAAAGTAACCCACCTCCATTCTCCCTTTGATGCCATTAGGGACTCCAATTAAGACCCCACTTAGAAACCACAAATCCTTTCACATTATAAAGGAGAAGCCTTGGGAGGTGGGATGGGGAGCAGCTCACCAGGGGTCACAGAGCTGGTCCCAGCTGGAATAGAGCCAGAACCTAGGTCCCATTCACAGAACAGATCTTTATTGAGAACCAGTCCCTGTTCTAAGCACTGAGGATTCAACCAGCCATGAATGAGACCCAGGAGTCCCTTTTCATGGAGTTTGCATTCTGATGGGGGAAGGCTGACGAACACACAGTTAGTAAAATATCAAGCAGGGAGAGAGCTATGAAAGAAAACAAAGCAGCTAAGTGGTAGGTGGGAGGCAGCTGGGGAGGACCTCGAAGATGAGGTGACATTTGAGCAAGCAAGGCAGAGCAGGTATCTGGAGAAGGGTGTTTCTAGCGGAAGGACCAGGACCAGCAGGTACAAAGGCAGAAGCGGGGCAAGGTCATGCTTGGTGTTTTCAAGGACCAGCAAGGAGGCCGTCTCTATCTGCCTCACTTCTGAGAAAGAGAGACTCATTTTGCCCTGGAGAACATGGTAGACCATTCCTGCTTAATAGCTACTTAGTCAATATTTAATTGATGCTCAAGGATGGAGGAAGTTGAGAGGTTGAGCAGAGTCTGGGGTGGGTGTTGAAGCTACACAGGTTTTTGCCTGGTGGAGAGGTCAGGACAGCTGCCATCTACCCAGCCTGGCCCCTGGCCCCTGTGAGGGGAGCTCCCTGAGGCTTCCTGGGTGGACTCCTGGGGGCTGGGGCGGAGGGGTACAAGCAGCTCTGAGTCAGGCAGCTCCGCCAGGATGACGGTCCTTAATTGGCTTCTGAGTGTGGAATCCTCTATGCACCACCCCAGGGAGACCATGCAGCTGGAGAGAGCCGCTCATCACCTCTCCACCTGCAGACTTTGAGTGAGGGGCATGGAAAGAGGGGGACTGGAGCTGGTGTGGGTGGGTGCTGGCAGGGGCTCTGAGTTAAGGTGGGGTATCCGTGCTGGGCAAAGAGCTGGTGAGTTCTGAGATGTTTTCTTGCTTGAATAACCAGACACAGCTCCTGCCCAAATTGGGATAAAGAAGAAAACAAGAGTTGTTTCAGGCAAGAGTGGAACCTGACCCGTGCTCGCTTATTTTTACTTTACTTTCTGACTCACCTTGCTGGATCAATGGGGTTTGAGGTACAGACATTTAAAGACTGAAAACTTGGCTATTAATTTTAAGGCTCTCCAACTTCCCAGCCAGTTGGGCAATTTAACTTATCTCTCTGAGCCTCAGTTTTCCTGTCTATAAAATATGGGTTGACATAAAAAGGAAGGAGCCCAGTAGCCAGCATAACGGTGGCACTCGACAATCCAAGCCTAAAACCCTGAAGTTGCCTTTCATTTTCTATCTGAGGTTGAGAAGATCCCTGCTCCATCTCACTTGAGCAGCAGCTCTCCATGGGGACTTGTGACTCAAGCGCCATCCATCCCAACTCCCCTTGGCAACATATAGGTCACCTGCATGGGCAGGGTGACAGCTGACCTGTTCCCTGGGCACTGGGTCAGCATTTGGGGGAAGGATATGGAAGCAAGGACCTGCCTTCCTGTCAAAGAGGCATGCTTCCTGTGTCTCTGGCTGGTTACCAGCCGCCACACCCACCTTTGCATGACCCCCCTCCCCAGGTCCTGGTGGTCTTGTTTCCCAAGATTCCTGCTCCTCCTGTAGGGATCCATTCTGGATCACAGCTAGATGGGCTGTGGATGCCTATGACTCTGTCCTTGCTTCTCATTGGCCTCTCAGAAGAGGGCTAGAGGCTGTTCTTGGTCTTCACCATCCACCAGGTGGCTCGACAGGTACTGGGCAGGTTTGCTGGGCTTCCTGGGTTACAGGGAACAAATATTCCTTAAAATACGTTGGGGGTAAAACATGTGGTCCTCTCTCCATGACCCTAACCCCTGCTCAGGGGGTTATATATATCTGTGATTATATATATCTGTGATTACATATAACCCCTGCTCAGGGGGTTATATATATCTGTGATTCTGGTGGCATCAGACTTGGGCAAGATGGGGTAATGGCCCTGGCATGTGGACAGTGGAGCCAGATGGCCTGGGTTCAAATTCCAGCTACTATCCTACTAGCTGTGTGACCAAGGGCAGGTTACTTTACCTCTCTGGACCTCAGTTTCTTTAACCCTATAATAGGGATAAAATACTAATAGAATCAGCCTTCTAGGGATGTCGCAAGGTTTCACTGATTAATATTTGTAAAGTGCTTAGTAGAGGCTTGGCGCAGAGTAAGTACTCAATATCTTCTTATTTTGTTTCAGCTTATGTAATTGATTTTACATATCTTTGACAGTGAATTTTTTAAATTGAAGTACAGTTGGTTTACAATATTATATTAGTTTCAGGTGTACAACATAGTGATCCAATATTTTAAAAGATTATGCTTCGTTTAAAGTTATTATACAATATTGGCTATATTCCTTGTACTGTACAATATATCCTTGTAGCTTATTTATTTTATACATAGTAGTTTGTAACTCTTAATCCCCTACCCTATCCCCCTTACCTCTCCCCACTGGTAACCACTAGTTTGTTCTCTATATCAGTAAGTCTGTTTCTGTTTTGTTATATTCATTCATTTGTTTTATTATATTCATTCGTTTTATTTTTTAGATTCTACATATAAGTGATAACATACAGTGTTTGTCTTTCTCTGTCTGACTTATTTCACTAAACATAATACCCTCCAGGTCCATCGATGTTGTTGCAAATGGCAAAATTTCATTCTTTTTTATGGCTGAGTAATATTCCATTGCATATATGTACCACATCTTCTTTATCCATTCATCTGTTGATGGACACATAGGTTACTTCCATATCTTAGCTATTGTAAATAATGCTGCTATGAACATTGGGGTGCATGCATCTTTTGTAATTAGTGTTTTCATTTTCTTCGGATAAATACCCAGGAGTAGAATTGCTGGATCATATAGTATTTCCATTTTTAGATTTTTAAGGAACCTCCATACTGTTTTCCATAGTGGCTGCACGAATTTATATTCCCACCGTGTACTAGGGTTCCCTTTTCTCCACATCCTTGCCAATATTTGTTATTTGTGGTCTTTTTGATGATAGCCATTCTGAGAGGTGTGAGGTGATATTTCATTGTGGTTTTGATTTGTGTGACAGTGAATTTGTTTTTGTTTGCTTAAGTTGTCATCTATCTGGGCATTGGGGTTACAACTGAGGGAGACAGACATTAATCCAATATTCATTATTCAATATATTAGTCCAATATAATATTAATCCAATATTCATTAATCCAATATTCATTAATCCAATGTACAGTTGCAATGGGGATCTGGGCTTTGAAAACGGGAACATGAGGCTCAGAGAATGCACAATGATGGGCATAGACCCAGCCAGGCGGGTGAGGGAGGGTTTCCTGGAGTAAGTGACTTTAGAACCAAGATTTGAAGGGTGCATAGGAGTTAATTAGTCCAAGAAGGGAAGGAAAAATATTTCAGGCAGAGGAAATAGCAAAGACCCTGCAAGTATGAAGGGCTGACTCAACCAGATTTGCCTTTAGAAAAGTTCACTTTAGCAAAAGGGAGGCCATTTAGGAGGGTTTTTTGTTTTCATTAAAATCATCTTTGAAAAAAGACTGAACAGATTTATAATAGTATTAGAATATTTCTTTATAATAATAATTATTACTTTCCCCAGTCTTTTAAAAAATTATGGTAAAAAACAATATAAAATTTACCATTTTATCCATTTTTAAGTGTACAGTTCAGTAGCATTAAGTATATTCACAACGTAGTGCAACTGATCTCCAGAACATTTTCATCTTACAAAACTGAAACTCTGTCCCATTAAATAACTCCCCATTTCCCCTTCCCCACAGCCCCTGGGAACCACCACTCTCCTTTCTGTTTCTGTGAATTTGTCTCTTCTACGTCCCTCACAGAAGTGGAATCATGCAGTACTTGTCCTTTTGTGACTGCCTTATTTCACTTAGCATAATGTCCTCAAGGCTCATCCATGTTGTAGCCGGTGACAGGTCGTCTTGGAGGCTTTTGCAGGAGCCCGAGTGCGAGCTGATGGGGGCTGGCACTGGGACTTGGCAACAGAGGAGGGAGAAGGAGGACGGGATCATGGAGATTGGGGGGAGGCGGAGTCACAGGATTTGGTGAAGCATGGGAAGGTGATGAAGTCGGGTGAGGCAGGGCTCCCGCTTCTGGCCTTGACCTTCAGAGGAGGCTGTGGACAGGCCAGTGTCACTCAGACTTGCGGGCTCCTTTGGAGGATGTGGGTGACCAAGGGGCTGAGTTGTGAGTAGAGGAAACTGAGAAAGAGCCTCTTCTCTGTCTTCAGCCCAGAGTCTTGCGGAGATCAGAGAGGACAAGGAGAGAGCAGCTTCTTTGCCCCCTTGTTTGTATCCTCCTACAGAGCACAGACCTCGCTGCACGGGAAAGGTGGGTCTTCATGGCATCCCAGATGAAAAGGAGGAGGAGGCAGCTAAGAGTTCTGTGCTCTGTCCCTTCCTATTCAGATACTACCAGGCTGGGCACCACAAGGGTCCACCCTGCTGTCCCTGGTCTGTTTTGTTCTCCTTGGAATTGTAAAGCCCCTCTCACCTGGAGACCCTCCTGCCAGCTCTCATCTCCCCGAAGAAGTGGGTGGTTCTCCCCTCTGAGAGAGAAATCACGGACCAAAGAATCCTAACCCCAACCTTCTCCAGCTGTGTGGCAAGTCACTTCTTTCCCAGCGATGTGCCCAGAGAGCCTGTGCTGAATGTCTACAGAAAGCAGGCCCCGCACCAGGCCTATCGAGGCCGAGACAGACACGGGTCCCATCCTCGGAGGAGCAAAAGGCTGTAGACGTGGCAGATATCAGTGTGGGCAGGTGTGGTGACGGCTCATGAAGGAAGGTGGTTTGTTCCACTTGGTTTTGGGTGGGCGGTGGGGAAGAGTTGTCAGAAAGTGCTAGAGATGGGATTTTCTAGAACTGTGTCTTGGAAGATTTCTATCAGCTTGGAGGAAAAGGTCAGGCAGTAGGGCAGACAGGGAATTCTTGGCAGGGGGACAGCAGACGTCTGCCTGGAGAAGTCAGCAGGTCTCCGTACACCAGGATCTGACTTTAGTCTCTCTGGCGGTGGATGGTGTCGGGGTGGAGGAAGGTGAGGAGTTTCTGGCAGGAAAGCCACTTAGGGTGGTGGTCCCTTGGAGATAGTTAAAAACATTCTCCAGGGAATTCCCTGGCAGTCCAGCAGTTAAGACTCCACCCCTTGGGCTTCCCTGGTGGCGCAGTGGTTCAGAGTCCGCCTGCAGATGCAGGGGACGTGGGTTCGTGCCCCGGTCTGGGAAGATCCCATATGCTGCGGAGAGGCTGGGCCCGTGGGCCATGGCCGCTGAGCCTGCGCGTCCGGAGCCTGTGCTCCGCAACGGGAGAGGCCACAACAGTGAGGGGCCCACGTACCACAAAAAAAAAAAAAAAAAAAAAAAAAGACTCCACTCTTTCACTGCTGAGGGCCCCGGTTCAATCCCTGGTCGGGGAACTAAGATCCCACAAGAGACGCGGTGCAGCAAAAAAAAAAAAAAATTCCACATAGCACTTACTAGACACCTAATGCTGTTGTAGAAGCCATACAAGTGTTAATTTACGTAATAGTCGCACCAACACTTTGCAGTAGTCACCATCATGGTGCCCCTTTTCCACACAGGAAAACACCCAAGGTTGCACAGAGCAGGGCATAGGATTCGAAGCAGGCAGTCTAGCTCCAGACTCTGTGCTTTCAACCACTGTGTTAGGCTGCGTCTCTCAGCCAGCTCTGAGCACAAGTGTTAGGACAGGGCTGGAGGGGATGAAGGAGGGGAAAATGACCAGGAGCTGGGCTCAGATGGGATGAGGGTGGGGGGTGAGGGTGGAGCCACGTCAGCTGCAGACACCATGATGGTACCATTCACTGAGCTGTGGCACCAGGAGGAAAGAGAGCCTTGCTGGCCTCGTTCTCCCAGTCTGTAAAATGGGGACAGGAGCACTTGCCTCAGTGCAGAGGGAGCCCGAGTGGAGGTCTTTTGTGCACCAAAGGTGCTCTGTCAGCGTGGCCTGCCCCTGCTGCCTCACCGCTAGCCCTGCCCTCTGCTGCCAACATGCCTGCTGTCCCCTCTGTCCCCCTCCTGGCCGCCTCTGGGGGCACCCTGCCCTCTGGGAATTCCTTTCTCTGTCATTTCCTCATGGAGCTACAAGTGGCTTTGAAGTCTGCCCGGCCCTTTAGAGGGAGGGAGGTGAGAGCAGTTCAAGGGATGAAGGTCGGAAGTATTTGGAAATGCAGATGGGCCGCAGGAGCACCTTTTATTTTCGTTCAGAACATCTGAGTGTCTCTGTGGGTCCCCCACGTCCCAGAGTAGTGCCTCCCGCCCGTTGCCGTTGCCGAGAGGATGTGAGAGCGCCCGTGGTGGTGGCGAGGACTGCTGTGAGCTTGGAGCAGGCAGGCTAAGCAAAGTTCTCACCCTCCCGCCCCACCCTGCCACGCCACCAAAACAGAAGGGCTGAGGTACCAGCCCCAGGGAGGGGCTGCCTGGGACAGCCTTCGAAGCATGAAACAGCCCGGGAGGAAGGCTCAGGGAAGCAGTTTGTTCTTCCCTGGGTTTTCAGTGTTTCCACAGCAGGCAGCGACATCACCAGCCTAGCTCAGCAACTCCAGGGCCTGGGAGGCGAGGCCTGGGTTTGGCTCATAAATCGCTGTGTGACATTGGGCAACTCACTTCCCTTTCTGGGCTTTGGTTGTCTCTTCTGTAGCATCAGGGACTGTGATTAAATCACCTCCAGGTTTCCTTCCTGCTGCAGCATTCCAGATTCATATTCTTGACAACTTGGCCATGGGCCCCTGCCTCAGCACACCCACTTCCTATCCTCCGGGTGGGGTTCAGGCCTGGCTAGACCCAGGAAATGTGCTGGGACTGTCTCTTGGAAGAAGCAGGGATGCAAGGGCAGACTGAGAAGTGGTGGGTTTGTCTAGAGCCCACTCCCCGGGAGCATCCTTAGGGGAGGAGAGAGGCCGTGTGCACACAGATGATGTCTTTGTGAGCAGGGGTGACATCTGAGATACTTAACAGTCAGGGCAGCTCAGGCTGCCTGAGCACTTGGGGGAGGGGGGCAGCTGTGCCCACCGTTAACCCTTTAGTTCCTGGGGGGCGTATCAGGGTCCTGGGGGAGGGACCAGGAAGGCAGGAAAGGGAAATATTTGGGGGGCTTGGGACAGGGCCTGTTTATCAACTGGTGAGGAAATGTTTCAGCATTTTGACAACCCTTGTGACTGTGTCCGCGACCTGCTATCTATCAACCCTGTTTGCGGGGAGGGAGGGAGGGAAAGGGAAGGCTGCTGGGCCCCTCGGGGAGCTGGTTTCTAGCCATTTCCACTATCAAAAGAATTCCTTTCATTCAGAGTGGGTGGCAGGTCACTGTTCTCACTTGGCCCAGCGTCCCAAGGCCCTTGGCCTGCCACCTGAGGGTCCCCCTCCTCCCCCTGCCCTTGGGTACAGTGAAGGGAGGCTTCCTCCCCGCAGCTCCTTTCCACACAGCATTTTAGCCCACCTGCCCTGAACCACTGGCTCCTGTTTCCTTTGTGTTGCCCCTCTCAGCCATCCTCCCTCCCCTGCACAGTGCCCATTGGGCCCCCATCCTCCTATCCCCCCTCCCCCAGGTGATGACCTTTAAAATCTCATTCTGCCTAGCCTTTGGAGGAGAAAGTTGAGGTGGGGTTGCAGGGCTGGGTTAGGGGGAGCAGGTACACTTTAAGGGCAGTTGGTGGGGGAGACCCCGGATTTCTGGTAAACGGCCCCTTCTCTGCCGGCTGCCCTGACTTCCCTGTGCAGCAATTTCAGTTTCTATTTTAGACAATTTGAGTTGTTTGCTTCCCTGCCTTCCTGCTGGGTGTTTATAGTGACGAAAATAATTGGTAATATTTGCACAGATGTGCCGGCACTGCAGCTCATCGTGGGCACCTATACCCAGGGGACCCTCCCTGCCCCCAGCTTCTCTGCCAGCCTGAGGAACCAGCCGGAAGTGGGGTAACTGCAAGCCCCCTGCTTCCCAGGAGCCTCAGGCAGTGAGACACAGGCAGAGCTGGGAAGCAGGAGGCCTAAAGTGCCCCAGGCATGCCCGGAGGCTCAGCGTGACAGGGGAGGGGGCCCTGACAGAGTGGCAGGGACTGATCGGGGTGAGCCCAGGCTCCACAGAATGGGCCCTTTCAAGGGGGCCGGGAGCGAAGTCCCTAGGGGCTACATTTCTGATTCCATTTTCTTCTGCAGAGCCTGAATTTGCAGCTGAGGGAAGGGGATGGGGTGAGGAAGGCGGGTAGCAGGACCAGGGTTGAACATAGGAAACCGTTCGGCGGCTTCTTTGTCTCCAGGCCTGGAGCAGCGTTCTGCAGAGCTGGGAAGGAGGTGGGAGCTGTCAGGGCTGTGAGGCAGCCTGCCCAGCCCGAGCAGGGCCTGGACTGGAGTCCGCGCTGCCTGCTGCCCAGGCCGGGGCCCAGTGGGACTGAGTAGAGGGACACTGCAGACCAGACGGGGCCGGGGTCTCCTGCTTCACCCCTGGCATGTGTGCGTGCCGTATGTGTGGACACGCGAGTGTGGGCACGAAGCATTTGTGCCTGTGTGGGCTGTGCCTGTGTGCGCGCGTGCACAACGGAGTGTGCAGCTGCGTGCCCGTGCCTGTGTGTATGTGTGAGTACACACATGCTGTGTGTATAGGTGCACGTGTGCGTGCATGTCTGTGTTTTGGTTTGGGTTCCCCTGGGGCCCTCTGAGACAAGGGTTCGATCCTAGGTAGTTTATTGGGAGCTGATCCCAGGAAGCGCAGCGGGGGAGTAAGGAAGAAGATGGGGACAGGAAGGCAGCCAGCGAGGGACGTGCTTTAAGCCAATTGCCACTGCAGGCGACTGAAGCTCAGTCCTGCTGGGGAGCCCTGAGAGCGTGGAAAATACGACTAGTGTCCTCCCTTCCGGATGCCAGGAAATCTGGGGTTATTTGTCCACCGGCTTCCATCCGTCAGTGGTTGAAGTCACTTTTGGCTTCTCCTGCCTGTGGGCCCAGTATCGCAGAGTCCCCAGGAAGCGGCCCTCGTCGTGGGGAGGCAAATGCCGAAGGGATCTCGGTGGCACCGCCGGGTCTGCTGCCGCTTGGTGGGTGCGGCGGGCGCGGTGATGTGCTGCTCGGGACCCCGCAGGAATGATGGGCTTAGTCCTCCAGCTGCTGCAGGTGCTGTCAGCAATCAGCCTTCAGGGCACACCCCGCTTAGGGGGCAGCTCCAGCTGAAGAGATCTGCCTCGCCTGAGAGTCACAGCCCTTTTCTGGGTGGCCCACATCCAATGACTGATTGATAAGCAGATATAAAGGCCTGGCCCTTCGTCCTACCTTGGGTCAACTCTGAAGGGCATCCTGGATCCAGACCCCACCTTGGGTTGGCCCAGCATCGCAGCCTGGCCTCCCCGCCATTCAGATCGGCCTTCCTCAAATGTTATCCCAAGAGCATCTCCTACTGCTCATACATCATGCGCTAATCTCCGTCTCAGGGGTGCCCAGCCTGTGCAACATGTGTGTCCATAGCTGTGTCTTGCAAGTAGGCACATGTGGGTGCGAGTGTGCCAGCGCCCTCAGTCCAGGCAGGTTCCTGGGGGCCTGGGACCGAGAGCATTTGGTGCTGAGGCTGTGGTCTGAGGCAGACAGAGATGGTTTCCTCCCCATACCACCCGTGAACAACCCCCATAAGGGAGGTATGAGGGACTCTAGAGAGGGCATTGGCAGAATGGGGCTCCTTGGTGACCCCGTACCTTGTGTCCACCCTTGATAGCTCCAGGCAGCTCAGTGGAGCCTCAGTCACCCTGGCTCGCATCCCTTCCACCTGATCTCCAAGGCCTTCGAGTCTAGAAGGGATTTTTCTTCAGCATGGACCTTGCCTTATCTCGCAGAGTCAAATGCACGCCATCACCCTGCATTCAGGCTATTCTGAGCAGAGATGTCCTCCAAGCCAGAGTGCCTTCCCCTTCTCCTAAGTCCCGGATGTGGGCATGTGCTCTCAAGAACATGCTGCTAGGGACCAGGAGCAGTAGGCTTGGGGATGGAGGTCAGTCTTGGGGAAGAAATGGACGCAGGCAAAGGTGGAGGCAGGCGAGGACAGTAAGAGGCCCAGAGGGCACCAGGTGTTACAGAAATGTTTATTACAAGGATAATTATATACAATAATGGGACATTAAAACTGCTGATCCTGGGCCTGTGAGACTTCAGGGGATGCAGGGAATGGAGGGCTGGGTAACGCCTGGGATTAGGGGAGATGGTGGGACAAGTTGGTGGATTCATAGCCCCGAGCTCTGGATGGGGGACGGGAATGACCAGGTCCACAGATTGTGCACGATGAGGTCCATAGCTTGAACTCTGAAAGGCCTGCCCTCACAGTGTGCTCCTCCTGCCTGTCTGGATGTCTCTAGAATTCTGGAGGATTCCTAGAGGTTGAGGGCGTTACGAGCAGCTCTGAGCCGGGGGGCCAGTGAAGAAGCTCCAAGGCTGACCGGGGGTCCAGCATTCAGAGGTGGGAAAACATTACTGGCCTTTGAGACACAGGCCTGACCTTCCTCTTCCTTGAGTTGGTGGAGCCCTCAGTTTGGCTCCAGCCTGGATGTTCTAGGCATAATCCAAACAGCTCTGAACCCGCCTTGGGAGGCTCCTGCCACATCCCTGCCCAGGAATACTAAGGGTCATCCCTTAGTATCCCTTAGATACATTCTCTTCATCTATCTAGACCTTGCTCACCTCCTCTAGGAAGCCTTCCTGGGCTGCTCAGCTGCCATGCCAGGCCTGTGTCCCTCCTCTCATCTCACTCACTACTCAAGGTCTCCTCGCTATGCTCCCACAGGGCTGGGTCTAGGGTCCTGTGCTCAGTGGCTGCTGGGCTCATGGCACTCTCTCTCTCTGTCTACCTGGGATGGTGCCAGCTCAGAGCCCCCCGGGAGGAGCCTAGAAAAGGATGTTGGGGGAACAGGGGCAACACTATTCCAGGGCCCTCCAGGCTTTGTGTCATCTCATCTGCCTTTCGTTCCTGCACAGAGACGCTCCAAGAACCTGCCCTCAGCACAGAGTTTATACGCCCGAGATGTCCCTTCTCTGCCTAGAACCTACACTGTCTTACAAGCCCACAGGAGAGGTAAGCACCCTCCAGAACCCGAAAGACCAAGGGGTCCCTATGTCTCTATGTACTTCCCTCTCGGCTGGCTGAGGTCTGGGCATCATGAGGCAGAGAGTGGAGTTGGGGAAAGTCAGGGTGTCCCAGGTGGAGATGCCTGTGGGCTGCAAGGACTGGGTCAGCTCCTCTTCTCCCCAGGCATCCCCTTCCCTCCCTGTAATCTGTTCTTTCTCTGTGGAGAGGTTAACAGAGTTGGGTAGTGGGGTGCTTGCAGGGCAGGAGACCCTTTAGGAAATAAGCAGAATGGGGAGAGCTCCCAGCTAGAGGGAGGTCCTGCCTGGGTGGCCAGGTGGGCAGCCCTACCCTCTGCTGCTTCCCAACATAGCCTGGGCTGGAGAGTGATGCTCCCAGCCCTGCTTTAGGCTGGTTGCAATAGGCAGGAAGAAGTGAAGGTTGAACCCCTCAGGCTGCAGCCTGGGAGGCCTCCTCCCAATAAGCTAGGCTCATGAGCTGTCTTCAGGGGCCAGGACTTCCCAGAGAGTCTGCTACCCCAAGGCCCCCTGCCTCCTCAGGTCGATCAGGGGAGTCAGGACGCCAGGACTTCTTGGCCACTAGCTGTGGCCATTCTGGGACATGTAAGCTGCCAGGGCTACCACCACGGCCACATAGAGACCAGCCCCGATGGCGATGGAGAGTGTGGCCAGGAATAGGGCCCGGCGGGAGGTGGTGCTGGCCAGGCGGAAGTCCCCCTTGGAGATGGCCTTGCTGGTCTAGGGAGAGAGAGGCGCTGATGAAAGGGAGCATCCCCACGCCCAGCAAAACAGCCCCAGCCCGCCAGGCCCTGACCCCAGGCCCCCCAGAGGAGCGGGGTGGCCAGAGCAGGAGCCCTGGGCCCCACGGGCTCTTACCCCCTGGGAGAAGTAGAAGGCAGCTATGCCCAGTGGCCAGAAGCAGCAGAGCATGGAGAAGATAGTGAGACCCAGGTGGTCCCTGGGAGGCAGCGTAAGGAAGTTGTCTTCGCTTTCACTCTCTGTCGAGGTTGCATCACTCTGCAAAACATGAGTGGGCTCTTGTGACCTGGCCCAGGATCACCCATTGGCAGTGATGTGGGGCAACGGGAAGACCATCTGTTGTTAGTGGGAGTGTGGGCTGGGCTCGGTACTCTCCACCAAAAGCTTTGACAGTGAATGGCCCAGTGATTCCACCCTTAGGAATTTATCACTAGGAAAGAATACAAATATACACGTACCGGAATGTTCATCACAGGATAGTATTTGGGAAAGATCAGAAACAATCTCAACACCCAATGACCAGGAGATTGGGTTAGTAATTGATGCAAGAACCTACAACGGGATACCATGTAACCCTTAAAAATCACCTTGTAGAAAATATTAGATTACGTGGAGCAAAACTGAAATTTGTTGCTTAAAGAGGACTGTAACAGCAACAGCAAAATGGTAATTATGTGAGGTGAAGGATGTGTTAACTAACCTTATTGTGGTAAACATTTTGTAACACGTACATGAATCAAATTATACACCTTAAACAATGTTATATACCAATTATCTCTCGACTGAGCTAGAAAAAAAACAAGAACAAAAAGTGCTATTAAAAAATTAAATATTCATAACCCTTAAAAATTGTGAATCGCTAGGTTGTACACCTACTTACATAATATTGTAAATCAACAGTTGTTCAATAAAAAAGAGACCCTAATGCAGTTAATCTTAAAAAAATTAAATAGCCCAAGCTAGTGTTTCTCCAAGTGTAGATAGCACCCGTGTCAGAAGTGCCTTTTTTTTGGTAACATACAGATTCCTGGACCCCAAGCCAGGCCTACAGAATCTCAGCACCTGGAGGTGAGCCCAAGAATCTGCATTTTAAACACACATACTCACCTCCTCCTCCTCCTCCTCCTGGTCGTCCTCTTGGCCTTGGAGCTCCTCTTGAACCCCGTAGGACACAGTCTGGATGGTGACATCCTCTTCCGCTTGGCCAGGTTCTGTGGACCGCGCCGTAGGCCCAGCGGAGGGCTCCCTGCTCTCTGTGAAGCTGGTTTCGCAGCTGTCTGCCCTGGGCTCCTTGAGCTTGTCCCTCCCCAGGAGGCAGTTGGGCCTGTACCAGGCCTCCACGGCCAGCTGCAGGGATCCTGGGTCCAGGAGCTGGTGGGCGTGAGCAGGCCCAGCACCACCCAGGAGGTAGGAGTAGATCTTCTCCCGGCATGGCCAGGCGGGAGAAGCCTCGGGGTAGGGGTAGGGGCCATGGAGGTGTGCGGGGTTCTGAGGCAGCAGTGGGTTCTGTAGCTCACTCAGACTCTCCATGGTTCTGGGGGCAGCTCTGGGGAGGAGAGCCCCAGAGCCCCAGGACTTGGTGGCCAGCTGAGCAGTCCTCAGAGAGCCTGCTGGGAGAGCAAGACAGACACCGAGGCCGGCATTCTGGGTGCAGGACCGGAAGTGGTGAAGAGCACAGACTCTGCAGTCTGACTTGCTCTAGACCCTGCCTGTACCACCGGCCAGCCGCAGGACCTTGAGTTGGCCACTCAACTCCTCAGAATCTCCGTTTCTTTGTCTGCAGATTAGGGATAGTGGCAGTACTTACCTCATAGAGTTGGTTCATTCATCTATCCATTCAACACATAGTTACTGAGCATCAGCGATGGCCAGGCACTGGACAGATGCTGGGGATGCGATGGTGAGAAGGACGGGAAGCGGGGAGAGGAAGAAAGATGCACACTTTGTCTTCCAGAGCTTACAACTGGTGGAGAAAACGCCTGCCCTGAAGGAGAAGTACAGCAGAGGGTGTGAGAATGTACGATGGATAGAACTGACACAGAGGCGCAGGGGAGGCTTTTGAACTGAGATCTGAAGGAAGAAGATGAGCTGACAAGGTGAGGGGAGGGGGGACACGTTTCACGGAGAGGCCGAATAAAGGATGGTAGGCAAGGGAGCTGAGAGAAGGCTGGTGTGGCTCAGGGTACAGAGAAAGGTGTGAGATGGAGTGCAGGCCCAGACCGTGCAACCCCGTTTAGGCCTAAGGGGCCTTCAGGGATCTTGGCAGGGGTGATAGGATGAGATTTGGGTCCTGAAGCCTTCCTTGTGGCTGTGGGCGGGGGGGGGGGGGGGGGTGCGGCTTGGACTGACTGTGATACCAGTAGGAGGCTTTGCCATGGCTTCAGGTAAGTTGAGGACAACTGGGACTCAACGGTGAGGAGATGGAGAAAAGGGGGCCGGCCTTGGGAGATACTGACAGGACTTGGTGGCAGGTGGGATGTTGGGTTGCCAGAGGATTTGTTCTAGGGTTGGTGGGACCACCGTTAGCTCAGAGCTCGCTACATGCCATGTGCTCACAGAGGTCAGTTCTTCCTGAGGAAGGATGCTTCTCCCCAGGTATGGTCTTAGGGGGATGCACCTTAGGCTAACCTCCCTTATAAGGCAAATTGTGGGATCTGGGGCAGGGCTTCCTGGGTGCTAAGGTGTGGACTTGCACATCCCAGTTGGCAGTGCAGACGCCCTCAGGGGCTGCCTCTTCCTCTTTCAGCCAGCCCCGATCACCTGCAGTGCATTTGGGAAGGGCGCATAGTGGGTGCTCAGGACTGGCTGAAGGAGAAAAAGGCAACTTTTGAGTGTGTCTACAGCAAATCCGTACACACTGTGGGGTGTGGCAGGTAGAAGTGGGGTCTGGAGAGAGAGGAGGGGCGCGCCAGGTGGCCTCAGGAGGCTTGCTGTCTCCCTCCCAGGCACATCATGAAGCTGGTGGGGGCCAGGGTCATGTCTTGCCCTGGATTTATAAACTGGAGGTTGGAGACTCAGTCCTGGCCCTGACACTTTGGGCAAATTTTCATGCCCTTCTGAGTTTCCTCACCTGTACAGTGCAGGTGATAATCCCTGCCCACCACACGAGGTTGTTTTGAGGATCCAAAGAGATGGCCGATATGCAAGTATGTTGTATATTATAAGTCGAGGGGCTGCTATGCTCATTTCTGGGCTTTAGAACTTGTCTTCACCCCCATCTCTGGCCAGGGCCTTTTTTGGCCTTCTGGCTGGTGTTCTGCTAATGGTAAAGGGTGAGATATTTTTGCCCTCCGGACTGGGTTTATCTTCCCCAGTCCTATTCCCTACCAAGAATTCACAGCCAAAGCCTTGCAAAGGCCATTTCTTCTGCCCCGAGAGAAGTGGCTGGATTCTAGAAAGCTGGTTCTTGGGGAGTGTTAAAGACAGAGCATGGCCCCAGAAATAATGCCCAGGGAATGGGACAGAGCGAGGGGAGGAAGAAGGCCAGGCGAGATTGGGGGAGGGCAGTGAGGGAGTGTCCGTGGGAGGCCAGGCTCTCCTGGCTGGGTTGCTATGAGGGCAGAGGGTGGGCTGTTGCCTGCCTCGGGGCAAAGGGTCAAGGAGAGACTGCCCCTGGCTCTGAGGCTCTGAGAGCCTGAGAATTGAGGCCTTGGAGCTGGGGTTCCAAGAATGTCTAACAGAGAATCCTGGAGGGGCGCAAAGAAGAGCATGTGGTCCAGGTGCCCAGCTCTTCACCCAGGGAGGACACAAATGGTGCTGGAGACACTGGACTGCTACGTGCCTGGAGGGCCTGTGGGTGCATTAACCAGCTGTGGCAGAAGTTTCTCCACATATAGGGACTGGGGAAGGGGGGGAGCTTAGGTCACTATTTTCGGGGCTGCTCACAAATGCAGGGGCCTCACTACTTCTCTCTCCTTCCTCTCCAGAAGGCAAACATGCAGGGAGGGAGCCCTTGGACTGTAGTGACGTGGAAGGGCTCCTTCCTGCTGGCGGGGAGCTGGGCACCTAAGGCAGAGGCCTCACAGGGCCACGCTTACGCCTGGGCTCCTTGGGGCATATTCCCAGCAGGTCTAGTCTCTCTAACCCCCAAGGGCAGCTTCGGAGCCCCTGTCACAGCCCGCCTCCACCAGCAGATGTGACCCACAGATGTGGAGCCAAAGGACATGTGACCACAGGCACATGTACTCAGTTAGGTACGCTGAGTTTCCGTTCCTGCTCCGGCCCCATTAGCTTTTTGACCTGGCACAGTTACAGTCAGTTTCTCCATCTGTAACAAGAGGGGTTGGATTAAACAGCCATTGATGTGATGGTGGCACTAATATACCGTGATCCCATAGCCTCAAGGAGCCCCTCAGAAGTGAAATCCCCCCACTCCCTATCTTCTTCAATAGTCAGGAAGAGGTGAGCACACTCAGCACCCAGTGAGTGCAGTTTTCACCTTCCCCACTACGGCCCCTCCAGCAGGTTGAGGGAGGCAAAGGAAAGGCAACACGTCTATTTGCCAAATGGGCCATGGAGCCAAGGAGTTATTGCCCAGCTTCCCACTCCCCCTGGGCTGCCCCCGTCCCGGCCCTGCCCCTGCTCACCTCGCCCACCCTCTGCGCTTCCATCCATGTGGGCCTTTCTGAGGGAGTAGGGCTGGGGAGACCAACCCTAGGGCCCTCGGAACAGATTAATGCGTCATATTCACCCCTGCCCCGTGCTCTGCCTCACCAAGAGGCCAAGCTCTAATCCCCCAGAAGCAAAGGAGGGATACTTGTGTCCAGGAATCAGGCTCTGGAGCTCTGAAGACCATAGGGGCATTTGCAGGGTGCTTGTCCAGGGCAGGCAGGGGTGGCTGTGTCCCAGTTCACCCCCCTGTTCCTACCAGCCACCCTCTCTTGGTCAAAGTACACCCAGCTGAGCCTCGGAAACCCAAGCCACATAGCCTCGCCTGGATCACTGCCCTCCAACCCCCCAACACACACATGCTCTGATGGTGCCTTTAGGCAGAACTTCTCAGCACTTCACGCACAAACATGAAGCGTGCCTTCACCCCGGGTTTTCCACAGTAGGGACGAACTGGAAGCCACCTGAACGTCTGACATTTGGGGACAAGTTAAGTAAATTATGGTGCAACAGCACAGCGGTACAAGGCCTTCAAACAGGTTTGCAAAGAGGAATAACGTGAGAAAGTGCTCTCTGCAGATTCAGCGAGAAGGGAGAAAAGAACACCGTATGTGCACGTAATCTCAACTCTGCCAAAATGTCAACGGTGATTATCTCCAGGGGTGGGAGCACAGGTGCTTCTCATTTTTTTTTTCTTTTGACACCATGTTTTTTCTGTTTTCCACATGCATTTTTTCACGATGAGCATGCACTACTTCTAAACCAGGCAAAAATTAATGGATTTCTTCTGAGCCAAATTATCTAAAATCAGTTTAAAACCTCCCCAGGCTGGGGCATTCCTTCTGAGTTTGGGGGCTGAGCACAGCATGAAAACCTGCCCCCCGCTCCCCCCAGTATGCACAGAGAGGCACGTCACACACACACGCACATACATGCACACACGCAAGTGCATACTCACACCCACACCTCCACCAAGTCAGGGGCTGCAGGACCCGCTCACAGCCAAGCCACGGGTCACGGTTCTCTAACAGGTCATGTTCTTTCCATAACCTGCTAGGGCCACACAAGAGTTCACTGAGCTGACCCTGGGGACCCAGCACCGAGTCCTGGCCAGCAGGGGGTGGTGACTGGGCTCCAGGCCCAGCCTTCTCTGCCCTTGGCCTGACCTGACCTTTGGCCTGTTGCTTAGGGCTGCCTCTCTCTCTCTGTTCCCTGGAATAAGGGACCAGCATTCAATGCAGAGCAATTTTCATCTCCACCTCTGCTGCCTGGTCTCACCTGGACTGCGTGTCCTTCCAAACTGTGTATGGTACTGTGTACATGCACACTTGCTGGTGAACGTGTTCCTCTGTGTGTGTGTGTGTGTGTGTGTGTGTGTGTGTGTGTGCGCACATGTGCATGCACACGTGTGCACTCAGCTCCAGAGGAAAACATGAGATGTCTGGGATTCTGAATGAAAGAAGATTGCTCCAAACGTGTGGTCATGGCTGGAGGTCTGGGCCCCGCAAGAGGAGAAGGAGAGAGGTGCGTCTGTGAAGCCACAGTCCCTGGCTTGTTTCCTTTTGAGCTGAGAAGTGAACTGGGCCCTAAGGTTTTCCATGCCCTGATTTGGGGAAGGAGAGCACAATGACACCTCCCAGACTAGGGACAGGAAACCATCCAGGAATCCACTGGAGTCCAAATACAGCCTCCCACGGGAGTCTGATTGCACTGGAGTCCAGTCATACAGTGTGACAGTAGTTTATCTATAAAATGTATGGAAAGGGTAGAAGGAGAGGAAGGGGTTGATTTTTAACAGCCCAGCTCAACATGACCCTGGGATTCTACTGGGAGAAGAAGAAGAACTTACTTATTGAGCTTTTTGCAACGTGCCAGGAACTGAACAGTTCTAAACGCTCATTTTGACTCTATAATTCTAGTGGGAGAATAACAATAGGACAGAGGGCTTCCTTTCCAGCAGTTGCAGACTAACTTGTGTCACACCAAACCAGCCAATGACAGCTAGAAAAGCTAGGGGAAAATATGAAGGCATTGAAGAATCACCGAGAGAGCATGAACTTGAGGGGTCAAGGGGCCAAGATTCCACAGAAGAGAGAAACATGGTAGTGGTTACATGACTGCAGGTATTTCACAGAACTCACTGAATTGTACACCTGAAACGAGTGACTATTATTGTATGTATATTATACCTCAAAGCTGATATTTTTAAAAACACAAAGACTAAATTTTTAAAACAACGCAATGCAAACTACATGCTACTAATAATCAATGTACCCTAAATATAGAAATACAAAAAAATTCAAATTTAAAGGCTGAAATAATAACACCTCAACACTTACTAAATTCTTACTGTGTTCCAGGCACTGTTCCAAATGGGATGTATTATCTCATTTAATCCTTACAGTAACTCTATGAATCATTATCTCCATTTTACCGATAAAGACATTGAGGCATAAGAAAGTTATAAATGCCCACAGGCACACAGCTGGTGAGTGGTGAGCTGGGCATGGACCCTGGAAGTCTGACTCAAGAGCCACTGTGCTCTGGTGTCATCATATGTCAGCTGCCGTCTATTGAGTGCTTGCTGGGTTTGAACACCATGCCAAGTACTTCAAATGCAGTATCTCATTGAATCCATCCCTTTTCACATGGCTGGGGAGGATGCGACTCAGAGAGGTTAAATAGGCTTTCTGAGAACACACAGCTGGAGAGTGACAGAGCCCCATTTGACCCAGGCCTGTCTGATCAGAGCTCATGCTGGCCTGAACAGCATCAAGTTCAGGATTAGCTGTGGGCGTCCGGCTTAGAGGAAGTGTTTTTCATGCACTGCCTGGTGGGCTCTGAAATGTCTGGGAAGAGGCACCATGAATACTGTTAAAAAGAGACCACAGGAGCAGTGGTTAAGAATCCGCCTGCCAGTGCAGGGGACATGGGTTCGAGCCCTGGTCCGGGAAGATCCCACATGCCGCGGAGCAACTAAGCCCGTGTGCCACAACTACTGAGCCTGTGCTCTAGAGCCCACAAGCCACAATTACTGAAGCCGGCGCGCCTAGAGCCCGTGCTTCACAACAAGAGAAGCCACCGCAATGAGAAGCCAGTGCACTGCAACAAAGAGTAGCCCCTGCTCACCACAACTAGAGAAAGCCCGCGAGCAGCAACAAAGAACCAACATGACCATAAATAAATAAATAAATAAATAAAAGAGAGAGACCACAGGGACAGTGTGATGTGGGACCAGGAGGATGGGGACAGTCCTCATCAGAAGCCTGTAAAATTATAACAGCTACTATTTACTGCATCCTCACACGAGCCCCGTGTTTCACACACTTTATCTCAAAACTGTACAACAATTCATGAAATTGGCTATTATTACTTCTCATTTTTCAGATGAGGAAACTGAGGCTCAGAAAAGTTAAGTAACTTGCCCAAGATTAAACAGTGACAGACCTTGGATTTGAACCTAGGTTTAACTGAGTCCAAATCCTGGCCTTTCATTTACCACACATTTTCGAGCCTACCCGTGTGTAGAGGGTTGTGATAGATGGTGTGGGTGTGGCATGGTGAAGACTTGGTCTTGAATGGGTTAAAACCAGGGCCTTCGTGAAGGGAATGGGAAATGGGAGCTTTAAGAAAAGATTAAGAGATTTGTGGTGATTTAGCAGCCCAGAGATGGCTGCCTAGATAACTTCAAGGTCTGGATTCAGATAAATACAGAGTTTTTGTGAGGGAGCTCAACCTCTGACCACTATCTCTCAGTGCAGCAAGAGAGATTGCTTCTAAGCTGTAGGATAAAAGCCAGAACTTCCTAGCAGGGCAGAAGATTAAATAGAAATGATTACAATCCAGGGAAGAGGTGCTGTCTTTAAGAACAGGTGCTAGACTATCTTCCAGGCAGATAGTATGTAAACCGTTCTGTAAACTGCGAAGTGCTGTGACTTCGGTGGCTGTTTGCAGGTGGCTTAGGGCTGGATTTGATGATTTCTGGCCTGTAAGCAAGAGAGCCCCCAGGCCAGCTTTGGAGTCATGGTTGCAGCTTGTTGCATCTCACAGTAAAGAGAGCAAGAGTCGGGGGTCGGGGTTAGGTTGGAAGGCAGCAGAGTTGAGGGAAAATGGGGAATTCAGCTTTCTTTGCTTCAGCTGCCTCCTCAGGAAGCTTACGCAATGGATTATCCTTTCTCTCTCCTCTGTCTTCAAAGGCTCCAAACTCCTGATCCTTCCTGTTGGCACTTAAACATACTGCTGTTCCCCTGGCTTAAAAACGTGATAACTGTGAAACCCGACTGCCAATCCTTTCCTCCCATCGAGAGGCAGGGGTCTATGTCCCTCCTGTCTAATCTGAGTGGGCTTGGGACTGCTTCCACCACAGAGCCCAGCAAAAGTGATGCTATGAGACTTCAGAGGCCGGGTTATAAAAGGCCATGCAGCCTTCACCTTGTTCGCTAGACTACTCACTCTTGGGACCCTGAGCTGCTGTGGATTACTCTGAGGCCGTCATGCTGGAGGGGCTGTGTGTGTAATGCTCTGGTCGGTGAAGCCTGCTGAGCCCAGCCTTCTGGCCATCCCCAAGATGCCAGACATGAGTGAAGCCATCTTGGACTCTTCAAACCAGCCCATCTGTCCTCTGAATACCACAGGGTGACCTCTGTCCATGCCACATGGAGTGGTATAATCACATAGCTCAAACCTGCATGAATTTCTGACCCTAAACATTGTGAGATATAATAAAATGTCCATTGTTTTAGCCACTAAATTTTGGGGTAGTTAGGCAGGAATAGATAACTGGAACATCTGTCCTCAGTGCCACTTCCCCCCTTCAGCTCCTGTCCTCTCCCTCTCCTTTACCTCACAGCTGCACTGCTCAGAAGCATTGTCTCCGTGCACATCAGAATACTTCAGCTCTCAGCTCAGAAGTCACCTCCTTAGGGAGGTCACCCCTCCATCCTCAGCCTAGGTTTAGGTTGCCTGGTTATCTGCTCTCCAGGCTCCAGCTCTTCCTCTCCAAGAGCTTATCACAGTCTCCATATATGTGTGATTCCTTGATTAGTGTCTTTCTCCCTCACCAGAGCTCGTGAGCTTCAAGAGGGTGGGGAGTGTGTCTGTCCCTCATATTTGCAGCCCCTTTTCCGGCACAGAGTAGGCATTCCATAAACAGTTGATTTCATGAATGAGTGAATGAATTAGTGAATGAATGAGCTAGGTGTGCTGAGTCTCCTCCTTAAGAAAGTACTTTCCAGTACTGGGATGGGTGGAGCACATCTGGCTGGGGCACATTTAGTTCTGCACAACAAACATTTCTTAAGCAATTCAGACCAGTTCTTGGAATGCAAAAATAAACCAGAAGTGGTACCTGTTTTGAGGAGTAGTGGAGAATACAGACTAGCAAATACAAAGTTTCAATGCCATGGAGTAAGCTGTGCTAGCAGTCCATGGAGTATTATGTGTGACCTGATGTGGGACTCCTGTCTTGAGATGGGAGTGGATGTGATGGTGGGAACTCGGAAAAGGCTTTCACAGCAGGTGACACGTGAACTGAGTCTTGAAGAAAAAAATGAGTCATTAGGTAAGACAATGAGAGAAGAGCATTTCCAGCAGAGGAAACAGGACAGAGGCATGGGGTGGTGTTATAGAGGGGAAACCAGGTGGCTTGGTATTGATGGAATCAAGCAAGAGAGGTGGGAAGGCTTCCTATTCCTTGCAGAGAAGCTTTTTTCTTTGGGCAGTGGGGAGCCAATGATAGTTGTAGCAAGGAAGTGATACGGTCATACCCATGTTTTAGGCAGAGCACTCTGGGTGGCAGCAGAAAGGATTTGAAGAGTGTGAAAATGGAAGTCCTGTTAAGAGAATATTGTAAAAATGCAGACAGGAGAGGATGAGGATCTGAACCTGATCTATAGCAAAATGGATGGAGATGAAGGGTCATACCTGAGGAGTAGTTAGGAGGCTAAATGAATAGGACTTTGAGACTAACTATAAGTGAGGGAGAGGTAGGAGCAAGAATGACTCCCAGGTTCTGGGTTTTTTTTTTGACTAAGTAGAAGGTGATGCCACCAACTTAGGCAAAAAATCTAGGGGGAAGCTGTTGGTTCAAGAAGGCAGCCTGAGCACAAATGACCACCTCTTCTCCCTCGTAAGTTTCCATGAAAATGACAGGACATATATTTTCAAAAGAATAAAATCACAACAAAACTGGAAAACAGAAAAGAATGATATCAGTGGATCAGAAGCACAGAGGAATTTCTAGGAGATAAAGAACAGATAAGATTCTCTGGTGAAGAAATCAGTACAGAGACACTCACAGTCCCAAACACCGGAAGTAAGAACAATTCCTGTTCAAAGGAGAGGCCTGTTAGGGAAACAAACTTACCCAGCTTCGGAGGATTATGGAAAACAGCTACATGAAAATAAAAGAGAAAGATTAAATAAACAAATAGAAAATTGACCCAATAAGATTCCCAAATCATTCAAGCTATAGAAAAGATATTAAAAATCTTTTTCAATTCATGTCCTTAGAAAGATATAAGAGCACATTGCATCCATAAAAGAAAAACAGTCTGCTATGAAAAAGGAGCAAAGAACAAAGAAGTATTTTTGAAATTGAAAATAATTGTCTAAATTTTCAAAAATTCAGTGGAGAAGCTGGATAATAGAATGGTCACAGTTAAAGATTAACTTTTTTTGTTTGTTTTTTGTTTTGTTTTGCGGTACGCGGGCCTCTCACTGTGTGGCCTCTCCCGTTGTGGAGCACAGGCTCCGGACGCGCAAGCTCAGCGGCCATGGCTCACGGGCCCAGCAGCTCCGCGGCATGTGGGATCTTCCCGGACGGGGACACGAACCCGTGTCCCCTGCATCGGCAGGCAGACTTTCAACCACTGCACCACCAGGGAAGCCCAAAGACTAACTTTTTAATGTAAAAGAAAAAGTTAATGAAATCTCCCAAGACATAAAGCAAAAAGACAAAAAGATGGAAGATATGCAAGTTAAGAGACATGGAAGAGAGTCCCAGGAGATCGAACATCCATCTAACAGGAGTGTCAGAAAGACAGAACAGAGACGCTGGAGGAGAAAAATAGTAAATAAAGAAGTAAAAGCAGAACGTGTTTCCTGAGCTGAAAAATAAAAAAGCATATTTAGATTGAAACGGGTCATCAAGCACCAAGCTGGAAAAATGAAACACACACACACACACACACACACACACACGCAAATGGAAGAATACGTGTTTGAGTTTGGTTTTAAAGTGCCTTTGGGATATAAGAGTAGAAACTCCACCTGGCAATTGATGTATAGAGTTGAAGCCCTGGGTGCTGGTCAGGGCTGGAGAGAGATTTGAGAATGATTGAAGGACATGTGGAGAGTGAGGAGAAGAGGGCTGAGGGGGAAACCCAGGGAAGAGAGAGAAACAGCTGGAACACTTCTCAGCTCCAATGGGAAGCTTCTCAGTTGCTCTTTTCCCGGGAACATCAGTCCACCCTCTTTTTTATCCACTGCCACCCTGGGCTCCTATAGGCTGGACTGGCCTCTCCTTCAGAGCAAAAGCTGCTTGCCTGGGGGGTGGGTTTGTGGCTGAGAAAGGTGAAAATTGCTGGGAGAATTGGGTGGTGACACCACTACTCAAATTAGTCCATTTTCAGGTGGAAATCAGATCATTATTCTTGCTGAAACAACCTGTCTCCCCACTGAAGCAGCTCATTCTCAACCACTTAGAATCAAATAGTGCATCTAATGGTGGAAGATAACACATCTAGCACTGGGCCCTCACTCCCTGCTTGGTTTGCTTGGGGCAGGGTGGTAGGGGAGCTGCAGGAAGGAGGGAGAGAGAGTAAAGGAGGAGGCAAGAGAAGAGAGGACCTGGATACAAAGAGCAGGAATGAGATCAGTCCTTAGTGTCCCCTGGCTTGTAGCAGAGGGGGCCTTGCTCCAGGCAGGCTGTCCACCGAGCCCCTAAGAAGGGAAGGAGGTTGTAAAGTGCCAAAGGTTTAGAGATCTGGGATGTTTCTTCTTCCCAAATTGAAGCCTGTTCCTTCTGCTTTTTTCTCCCTGGAATGGTGTACTTTAGGGCTGGAAGTCCCTTGAGGACGCACAGATGAATTGGCCTTTTGAACCAGAAGGTAATTAATAACGTACAGATTTCTCCAGATATTCTCTGCCTCTGTCATTTTGTGTGTGCTACCAGGGGAAGGGGCCTGCATGTGAATATTTCAGTTTCAATCTCTTTCTTCACACACACATACACACACACACACCATTTCTTAATGACCATGTCTCATTGATTTCTTCCTCTTCCTCAGATCTCCCTGCCACCCACCCCCCCTCCACCCCAAGCTCCAGATAACTGAGATCAACAAGTCACGTGCCAGGGTTGACTCTCTTCTTCCCTTTGAGGCCTTGTGAAGAGGGTCAGAATGGGAGCCTCGGTAGGGAGGGGGCTGGAGGGGAAGATAAGAAGTAGCCAGTGGGTAGTTTTCCCCGGCTGGGAGAGGAGCCAGATGTGTCTGCCTGGGTGACCAGAGGTGCCCTGCACCCTGACAGCTCTGGGGGTGGGAAGTCTATCCAGACAGCTGCAGAAGAAGGGGTGCTGTACTGTTCTAGTCCCCGCAGCAGGCCAGCGCCCTGACAGACCAGTCTCGCAGAAAATAAAGCCCCTTTCTATGCTTTCTGCTGCCACCGTTGCCATCACTTTGTTATGAGGGTTAGTGACTGTCCATTAACTCCGGAGAGCTGAGAGCTGATCCTTGCTGCACCAACAGCTGGGAGCCAGAAAGTGCTGACATGGGGGAGGGGCTGATTCCCCCACCCTGGCTGGGCGTTTGCAGGGTAAGTCCGGGAGGTCACTGGCATGGCTTACTCAGCTCTACCCAAGTGCCAATTAGCTAAGGTTTTTCTGAACATCACTGGGCCTGCTGCAGTTGAGGAAAATTATTGTCAGAGAAGATCATTTTGTTTTTAAATTTAAAAACTCTCCCCAGGGATGGATCTTTCCAGACTGTGCCCATCTCTAGTCTTCTTAGGAGGAGGAAGCAGCCCTCGGAGGAAATGGCCTAGGACTGGGTCCCTGGCCCTTGGCTACTCACAGTGATGTTCTGGGGGGAGTGCTTTCCTGGCCTCTTGGCTTGGAGGCAGGGACCCTCCCAGCTCAGCAACTGTACACCCTCATGACTTTCTCAGGGAAATAAGGAAGAGAGGGGAATCTGAAGAAAACACCAAAACGATATGTGGCCTTTTCTGGTTCCTTTGTTCCCTTCTACTCCATTAATAAAATCTAATTCTTTACTGAGAGGATATAACTTACTCTCCAAACCAGGTTAATAAAGCTGGTATTCTGTGTTCAAGGAGAACTGAGGGATTTGTGGCCTTGGCCCTCAGAGAGCCCCACAGAACATCAAGGCTTAGAATCTTAAAATTCATCTAGCTCAACCCTCTTCTTTTACAGATGAGAAAACTGAAGCCCACAGAGGGGAAGGGAGCTGTCTGAGACAGTCAGTGGCAGATCTGGGACCAGAACACAGGGCTGTTGACTTCCAGTCAAATGCTTTTGTTCTGAGATATTTTAAAACTTCACTCTCTTATTTTACACCCAATTACTGAGTCCTTACTATCTTCCAGGTGCTATGGGGGAGGGGAGGTGTGGAGGAAAGCAAAGAGATGAAAACAACACAACCCTTGCCTTCAAGGAGCTGTTTCCCTAGATCTGTGATTCTTGGGAAAAAAACAAAACAAAACAAAACAAAACTGTGAGTCAGACTCTCACCCTATATTGTCTTCTATAGGTGATGATGGAAGAGGAGAAGGGGAGGGAACCCTTTGGGCTCCTCAAGATTTATAAGTTGAGCTTCACTTACTCTGGTGCCCCAGGAAGGCCAAGGACAAAGAAAGCCATGGCCGGGCTGGGAGAAAATGGGGTAAGGGTGGCAATGATCAGGTCTCCGCCAGCAGGCCTGACTGGTGGATGGGGACAGTGACAGCAGCTCACACTTGTATGGTGGCATACAGTTGACAAGGCTTCAGTCATGGGCGTTGTTTCATTGACTCCTAAGGCAGTTCCCTGAGGTGAACAGAGCAGCTACCTTATCGCCACTTTAGGTATGAGGAAACTGAGGTTCAGAGAGCTCAGGTAACTGGCCTAAAGCCAGTAAGTGCCAGCGCCCAGCTAGGAACTCCTAGTTTAGTGCTCTTTCTACGATTGACAGTGGAGAAGTTGTGCTGGGTGGAGAGGATGGGGATAAAGCAGTGGTCAGCCACAGCGCGAGGCCAGTCTTCCTCTACGCAGTTTTATTTTGCTCACTACGTTCTGCCACTCAGAGAACTCTGCTCTGAAGAAATGGAAGCACTTTGCAGGCCTGAATGAGCTCATTCAGCATGCTCTTGCCAGAAAGAGGGAGGACTCCAAATGGAGGTCTGTCTAGGGTCACCAGTGTTCAGTCACATAATAGAAAACTGGACTCAGGTTCCCCAGCTCTGCCCTCACACACCAAGCAGCGTGTTGCAAAACCAGCCTCCTTCCATGAGAGTCCAGAGGGCCACAGGAAAAAAACTGAGGTATCTTCTGGTACCTCCCTCCTCTGGAGAAATGGGCCTGGCCCATCCCTTGGCCCAAGGGCCGTTTGAGGGCAAAGAAATGTTGAGGCAGAGGGACCAGAGCCACCCAGTCACCCTTATGAACAGGCTTGGAGGAGGAGAGGGGAGATTAGTGAAGCTGACTCAGATTTCCCTAGTGTCGCAGAGCCCTGGTGGGGACTGGGGTACCAGGAGTCCAAGAGACTCTCATCAGTTCCTTGTGAGCAGGGTGTCTCAGAGCTGCCCGAGGTCGGGGTCAAGGCCTGGCGGTGTAGGGTCAGGGTACCCAGGTGCATGGCTGGACTCCAGTCCCTCAGGCCCCTCCCAGCTTCTCCAGCCTGTAGGGGGAAGGGTAAGAATGGACTTGGCGCTATCTCGGGCCGCCAGCAGGAAGTCAGAGCCCCCATCGCTGAGAGGGGTCCCACTGCCCTCCCCAGCTCAATATCGCCTAGGCGCCTAGCTGTGCGCTCCCGCTGCGCCCCCAGACGGCTCCTTACCTGTCCCGCAGAGGGCAGTCCCACCTCCTCCGCGGGGCTTGGGGGGCCCGGCATGAGCCGGTGAGCGACGGCGCCCCCGCCTCGCGGCTTCGGTGAAGCTCCCAGAAGGTCGCCTCTGCTCCCGGCCCCGGGTCCCTGCCGCTGCTGCCGCCGCCGCCTCTTCAGCACCGCGGACAGCTTCCTCCCGCCACCCGCCGCCGCCGCCGCCGCAGCCCGCCCAGCCCGGCGCGGTCCCGGGAGCCCCGCATCCTGACTCGGCCCCGCCGCCGCCGCGCAGCCCTCAGCCCGGCCCGAGGCGGCTCCGCGCCGACTTGGGAGAGCAGCGAGGACGGTCCCCCGCCTCCCCGCCTCCCTCCGCCGCCGCCGCCTCTCTCTCGCCTCCGTGCTCCGTGCTCCCTTCTACGCTCCGGAATCAGCCCACCAGGCACTCCGGACCTGCTCTGGGGCGGGGCGGTGCGGGGCGGGGCGGGAAGTCGGGGGAGCCTAGAGGAGGCAGCGGAGCGATGGGCGCGCAGCTGGAACTGGCGTCTCTGGTTCCTGGGGCCGAGCCTCCTTTCCCGGCCCTTTTCCTCACCCTGCTTCCGCATTCCCCCAGAAGCGATGGGCGGTACTCCCATTTTGGAGCCCCTAGGCACCCAAGCCCGGAGTTTAAACATTGATCTGCCCTAAAAAGAAAAACAAGCAAACAAAAACCACTTATTGAGCACCTACTATGTACCCGACACTACGCCGGGTTTTAATGTTTTTAACCAATATTATCTTACATTTAATTTTCTTAACAACGCTATGAGGCTATATATATATATATATATATTTTTTTCCTTTTTCTATTTTACACATGAAGACGCCAGGCTCATAGAGATTAAATCTCTTAATTTAGAGATAACAGTGCTGTGCTGGGAAGTGCACAGGCTTTAACGACTGTGGGCCTGAGATTTGGTCCTAGGGTCTCTCTTATTAACTATATAACTTTGAATAAGTTATTTAATTTCTCAAAGGCTTGAGTTTCTCCTTAGCAAAGTGGGGGAGCTGAATTACCTCATAGGGGTCATATGAGGACAAAGTGAGATGGCATGTGTGACACATTGGCCCCAAATAGGCCCTCAGTGGGTGAGTGTTCCGTCAGTTCTCCCAGAGTGGTACCTGATATCCTCAGATATCAGCCAGAGTTTCCGGTTGCTTTGTCTCCCTGACTGTGTTGCTCTTTATCACCACCCCCCACTCCCCCACCATCAGTTTCCATTTTTTAAGTACGGAGGTATCCTCATCTTGAGTGTTAGGAGTGGATGAGGCTATTTTTTTTACAAGGTTGAGTCTCACCATAGTACCAGGAGGTTGGGAAAGGAGAGGAGTCTCATTTTCTGAAGGTAAATAGGGGCCTGCAAAGTAAACCCCAGAGCAAGCTGAAGCTGGGACTGGGGATGGAAGGAGGCACTGAGAACCAGGCTCTGGCAGTGGGAGTCCTCCCTCCCCCATCCAAAGATACCATAGCACACTGAATGGTGGTCTCTGGGACACTCCCACATGACATGGAGTATCTGGACCAGTTCCATTTAGCTCCTAGCATGCACTATAGGAGCCAAGAGCCCCCATCATGGAGCTTGGGTCTCCTTCTCTTCAGCGCTGGGCAGAGAACCCCCTAAGCCTTGTGGTCTGTCTCAGAGTTGATATTGGTGTTTAACCTGCTGGGTGTTGAATATATTCTTGCTTTTCTTGCCTCTGCCCCATCAGAGTGGAAGCCCCAAGACAGGCTCTTGGACCACTCAACCTGAGGCCCATATAGCATCTGTACAGACATCCCCCACCCCCACACAAGACACTGTCCCTTGAGTCTATGTGTCCTCTTGCACCTTTACTCCCCTCTGTCCTCCCTTTCACAGGGGATCATGGTCCCCTACTTGGCCTTTGCCTCCCTCTGCTTTTCCCCTCCCTACCCTGGCTTTGCTCCACATCTGGGCTGCATACCGAATTACTAATCAAAAGGATAGTAAAAAAGCCAGTGAAGCAAAAGCTGCATATAAATTCTAAATACTAATGTTGATAATTATATGCTGTCGCCTGGAGGGAAAACTGAAGTGAGGCCATTGGTGTTGTGTCAAGGGCCCTGGTCTCTGGCCCACCAAGAGCCCTGAGTTCTAGTCTGCTCTTTGTCACAAATTGGCTGTGAGAACTTAGGCAGTTGCCTAATCTCCCTGGGCCATTTCTTCTTCAGGACTATAAGCCTCTTCAGTAGCTTTGAAGGAAGTGTAAGGGCCATCAGCACCATGTGAAACTTGTGACAGAGAACGGTGGGCCAATGCACCAGTACGAGTTTGTTTTAGGGAAATTACCTTTTATCCTTCACAAGATATAGGAGGCAGCTCAGGAACTGAAGCATCTACAGTTGTGCCAAGTTTCCATTCCATTCACCATTCCCTTCCTTTCTTTCTCCCTCCCTTTCTCCATTGAGCATTTTCTGCTATGTAATGAAAGTCAGCTCCCCTGCTAGACTCTGAAAATACGAAGTGTGTCCTTGGAGGAGCTGCCATGAAGGGTGGTGGGGTAGCTAGACATGTTAACCAGCAATTCCAACACATCAAGATAAATACTCTCATAAGGTAAGTAAAAAGTACACAGAGAAGGAAATGATTAGCCCTATCTGGGGAAGTCCCAGGAGGCTTCCTGGAGGAGGTGACATTTGAGCTGAGTTTTATTAAAGCATGAGACATTCCTCAGGCAGCCCAGGAGAGGAGGAAATTCGGTATAGAAAGGCTGGAGTGAAGAGATGAGGCTGGAGAACTGATGAGGAAGCTATAGCAGAGTCCAGGAAAGAAATGGTGAGAACATGAATAAGGCAGAGTCCACAGGATGGGGAGCAGGGGATGGGTTTGAGACACTTCTGGGGGAGAACACAGTGGAGAGATTGGTTGTGGGGAAGGGAGTAGGGCATCAAGGATAATGCTGAGGCCTCCTGCTTCTGGGAAGTTGATGCTACCTACAAGAGGGCCCTGGGAGGGAAGCAAGCAAACTCTGCTTACCCTGGGTAATGCTACTGAGTGCCATAAATCCCTCAGTTTCTAGGCTTTTATACTGTCTGTTTCAATTTTATTCTTTTTTTAGTTCCTAGGAAATTTTCTTAATCCCCGTGCCCCAAATCCCATCTTATCTTTTTTTTTCGGTACGCGGGCCTCTTACTGCTGTGGCCTCTCCCGTTGCGGAGCACAGGCTCCGGACGTGCAGGCTCAGTGGCCATGGCTCACGGGCCCAGCCGCTCCGCGGCATGTGGGATCTTCCCAGACCGGGGCACGAACCCACATCCCCTGCATCGGCAGGCGGACTCTCAACCACTGCGCCAACAGCGAAGCCCCCCATCTTATCTTGATTGTCCTAGTGGAAAAGGGAAAGGTTCAGGCTTGGAACAGGAGAGGTCAGTGGGGCAGAGCAGCCCTGGAAGCCTTCCTGGAGGAAGCAGCAGGTAACCTAGCTGGGACCAGAGCAAGGGATAGAGTAGGCACTGGGTGAAAACCTTGGAAGAGATGACTTCACGTCCTGTTCACCTCTCTGACATTCCCCAAACAGAAAAGCGTGATGGGCTCCATTTCTGTTGGAATTAGCTCTGGTTGTTAATCTCTTTCCACCTGGGGACTTTTCCTTCATAAGCTCTGTCATGCACAAACTCTTAGCTCTTTCTACAAGGGGTTGATTTGCTCACAGCGTTCCCTAAGGAATGTAAATCACCACTAAGTGTGGGGAGATCTGCTTTGTCCGCTACATCAATAGGCTGCATATTGGAAGAGATGCTCCCCATAAGGAAGAAGGCAAACCCCACCCCCATCCCAGTGAGCTCAGTCCAAGTCAAGCTCATGTTCAAGGCTACATGGCTGAGACCCACAAACCCTGGACTGGGGTGGGGTGGTGATAGGGAGACAAGCTGGCAGGTGCAGGGACAAGGAGGCCTTTGGGCTGCTCACCAGCCGAATCCTGTTCCCGTGGACACGGCTCCAAGGATGGGTTCATTTCTGGGTATAAGCATAACTCTGAACTCAAGAGGGAGCACTGGAGATCTTCCCTGCTTCTGAGTCAGACCCTCTGTTAGAGGCAGACCTTCCTCCCCATCCCTCACCACCAACAGGGTGTGTAGTCTGTTTCTTTTATTATCATTAATGTTATTTATTTATTTTTGGCTGCGTTGGGTCTTCGTTGCTGCGCACGGGCTTTCTCTAGTTGCGGCGAGCGGGGGCTACTCTTTGTTGCGGTGCATGGGCTTCTCATTGCGGTGGCTTCTCTTGTTGTGGATCATGGGCTCTAGGCACGCGGGCTTCAGTAGTTGTGGCACGTGGGCTCAGTAGTTGTGGCTCACGGGCTCTAGAGCGCAGGCTTAGTAGTTGTGGCACACGGGCTTAGTTGCTCTGCGGCATGTGGGATCTTCCCGGACCAGGGCTCGAACCCGTGTCCCCTGCCTTGGCAGGCGGATTCTTAACCACTCCGCCACCAGGGAATTCCCTGTAGTCTGTTTCTTAAACTTCTTTGGGTGCTCTGGATTTCATTACCACAGCTGCCCACTTCTCTCCATAAGGGACTGTAAAACTGAATTGCAGGGCTTCCCTGGTGGCGCAGTGGTGGAGAGTCCGCCTGCCGATGCAGGGGACGCGAGTTTGTGCCCCGGTCTGGGAGGATCCCACATGCCGTGGAGTGGCTGGGCCCGTGAGCCATGGCCACTGGGCCTGCGTGTCCGGAGGCTGTGCTCCGCAACGGGAGGGGCCCCAACAGTGAGAGGCCCGCGTACCGCAAAAAAAAACAAACAAAAAAACTGAATTGCAAAGCCAATTTTTTTTTTAATTTGTTTTTTTTTAGCAACACACCCATTCATGCCAGAGAAATAAGATGAGGAGAGTTCTCAGCACCACTTCTGTGGAACTCCCTGCTCTCCCGCCAGGCTCACTCAACTCTTGGAAGGAGAATGGATGAGTTACTGCAACTTTGAGAGGCAGAACCAGAGCATAAGGTGGAGGAACACAGCAACTGCAGACTGCACAGCTCAGAACTCCATCAACATCAAGCCTGGCATCTGCAGGCTGCCTTGGGGGCATGTGAGCATTGGCTCATTGGCAGAGGAACCTGCAGTGTTGACACTTCCACACTTTTCCAGAGCAGGGATGTGTGAGCGTAGATGTGTGAGGGTCTGGGGGGGTGGGCGTGGGAATTAGCAGCAGCAGGCTGACTAAGCAGGCTGACTGGGTTTTTCACCTGATGCAATAATGAAAATGAAAATGAGTGGAAGAATAAGAATGCTTGGTATTTGCCTTGCCCGCTACAGTTTCTGAAGCTCAGAGAGCTGCTCAGCCATTATCTCATGTGTTCCTCATAAATGTGCGTTATTCCCAGGTTACCGTTGGGAAAAATGAGTCCCAGAGAAGTTAAGCAACTTCCAGCTTGGAAAAAGATGTCGGACTTCGATAGTAGGCCAGAGGAAAGTTGCACTGTCACTGCTCCTTCCTCTACATTCCCTCTTGGGTCCCCTTAGCCCAGCTGAGTTAAGCCGGGATCTTCAAAAGGAACATCAGAAAAATTAAGGAAAAACAAAAGGGAAGTAAACGCCCCCAAAGCACATGAAAATCCTTAGCCTTTGAGTTTGGCAAATACAGGTTCCTGACCCAGCAGATAACGTGGGGCCTTGTGCCACTCTAATTCCACCGAGAGGGAACTTGTTTTCTTTCTGAGGAGATAAACCAATTTTATGGTCTATCATTATGTTATACGAAAGATCTAGAAATAACAGGTTTGTAGAGAAGAAATAAATGAATGGTAAATATGAGACAACAGAAATAAGTTAAAATTGAATTATTTTCCATGACATTGGGATGAAAAGCATTTCAAAGCATGTAGGTGTGGCTTTAGGGTAGGTTTTGTCCACTGGCCAAAGCCTGTCATAAAATTAAGGTGTTCAGCACCTTGTCTGCTCTACTGGCTTTCGATAAAACGGATGCATTATCCTGCCGTTGCCCTGCCCTGGAAGCTACAGTCAGCCAGGTGGGGTCTCCAGGAGGAGGCCTTCTGTGCCTTCACCCTGAACTGAGACAGTGTAGAATGGGCCCCGAACTCTTGCCAGGTCCTGCCCTCAAGGAATCTTCTGAAGAGCTACATCCAGGACTGTGTGTGTGTGTGTGTGTGTGTGTGTGTGTGTGTGTGTGTGTGTGTGTGTGTGTGTGTGTGTGTGTGTGTTACTGTATGCCTGCCCCAGGGGTGGATTTCTATGCTGGGAAAGGAAAGACTTTTCTTCCTCTGTGTGTAGGAAAACACTTTCTTATGCCTCCCTGCTGCATGTGTCTGTGTGTCTAATGTGCTGATGAGAGAAACGACCTTTCACTCCTCGCCAGATCAGGGTCTGGGGAGGCAGGGAGCTGAATGGCGAAAGAGCTACTGATGCTAAGAAAATGTTCTTAGAGAAGCTGAGTACTTGTTACATCCTTCCGCTCAGGGTGAGCAAGAGAGATCCATTCTGGGTCCCTTCTCTGTGTTAAATGCTTTTATCTTTTAATCCTCAGAATAATTTAAATCAAGGCTCATGGACGTTAAGTTAATGCGCCAGATTCATACATTCAGCAAACAGGCAAGGTTTGAAGCCAAGTCTCTCTGATGCCAAAGCTGAGCCGTTTCCACTCTCTTCCCTATTCATCTCCATCATGGTCCGAGGGATTGGGACATTTAATGAGGGAGCAGGAAAAAAACAAGTGGAAACAACCTCAAAATGTAAGAAGAGCCTCTCTGGATGTGCGTGCTCTCTCGGGTGGAACTGGGATGCCACAAGGCCCCACGTTCTCTGCTGGGTCAGGAACCGGTACTTGCCAAACTCAGAGGCTAAGGATTTTCATGTGATTTGGGGGTTTATTTCCCTTTTGTTATTCTTTGATTTTTCTGACGTTCTTTTTGAAGATCCTGGCCTGACTCAGCTGGGCTAAGGGGACCCAAGAGGGAATGGGGGCGGAGCAGTGGCAACGCAACCCTGGGGGCGAGCAGGGTGTGCCAGCTGAGAGGAAAGTGACAAATTCCAGAATGAAACACTCAGGCTGCTGTTTCCCTCTTCCAGAACACCCACTCCCAAGAGCTCTTCTCTTCGCCTGTCTTGGAAGAGGGGTGTGTGTGTGTGTGTGTGTGTGTGTGTGTGTGTGTCTGTGAAAGGGACAGGGATTAAGTCCTCAGAGACCAAGCTACTTGCTGTTGTCAGCTTCTTGATTCCTGGTCCCCCACGGTCCCAGCAGCATTCGGGGCACCCACATAAGCCCTGCCTCTTAGTGAGCACATATTTGGTTCCACTGCAGCCTATGTCCCATCTCTCATCCAATCCTGGTATTCAATCCTTTCCCTCTGGCTCCCAAACCTATTATTCCAGTACAAACTTTGGACCCTGACTACACCACCACAACAGGGTTCTGCTGCGTCAATGAGAATATTTAACAACGAGGGTACTGAAGGCACACCTTGCCAGGTTGGACACTGGAGAACTAAGGACAGAGAAGTACAATAGACAACAGAGAGATGGACAGCGGGATGAATGGATAGATAGATGACTGACTTTTTTGAGTGTCTGCCTTTGTGCCAGGAACTGGGCTACGAGCCTGAGTATTATCTTAATGCATCATCTTTTAACTCTATGAAGTAAGAATACACTATACAATGTAAGTTGTATTCATTCTCAAATAATTTAATAGGTGCCAGGCATTGTGCCGAATGTTTCACTTAGTCTTAACAGTAATCCATTTCTTTTGCATTAAGAGAATAATTAATACAGGGATTCCTAGCCCTTCCCTGAGGAGATACTGGAGGGGCGTGGCAAGTAGAAAGAACAGGAGCCTTGGCATCAGGCAGGCCCGAGCTCGAATCATGATAGGTTTGTCAATATGGGTGTGTTCTTTTTTGGAAAGCAATTAGGCGCTATGTGTCAAGGACCAAATTAAATCCACTACTGGGAATCTACCATAAGGCAACTCATGCCAGGCACTGTTCTAACTGCTTTAGATGAATCATCTTATTTATTTATTTATTTATTTTTAATTTATTTAGTTTTTTGGCTGCGTTGGGTTTTCATTGCTGCACACGGGCTTTCTCTAGTTACAGCGAACAGGGGATACTCTTCGTTGCGGTGCGCGGGCTTCGCATTGCGGTGGCTTCTCTTGTTGTGGAGCACGGGCTCTAGGCACGCGGGCTTCAGTAGTTGTGGCTCGCTGGCTCTAGAGTGCAGGCCCAATAGTTGTGGCCCACGGGCTTAGTTGTTCCACGGCATGTATCTTCCCAGACCAGGGACTGAACCCGTGTCCCCTGCGTTGGCAGGTGGATTCTTAACCACCGTGCCACCAGGGAAGTCCCGAGTCATCTTATTTAACTCTAACAACAACCCCATGAAAAAGTTACTTTTATCATCCCTCTTATACAGAAGTGAAAACTAAGACCCATAATTTACCTAAGGTTATATGACTTGTAAGGGTGGAGCCCAGATTCCAAGCTTGGCAGCCAGGCTCCAAGGCCTCACTCTTCAACTCTACACCACACTGACTGTATAAACTTTGCACATAAAACTGGCTAAACTGATAGCTAAAACTGGCTATCACACACACACACACACACACACACACACACACACACACACAAAAAGGGACTTCTCTGGCCGTCCAGTCATTAAGACTCTGTGCTTCCAATGCAGGGGGCGCAGGTTCAAGCCCTTGTCCTGGGAACTAAGATCCCACATGCTGTGCAGTGCGGTCAAAGACACAAAAACAAAAACAAACAAACAAACCAAAAACAAAATTAAAAAATGGCTATCACAGTATGGATTATTGTTATAGAAAATTTGGAACACATATAAATGTCCCCAAAACAGGGCACAGGGTAAGCAAATCTAAATAATTTTTTTAAAGAGTTTACAATACCATGAGGGAAATGCTTATGTTATAATATGAAGTGGAAAAAAGTAGGTTACAACATTGTACATACAGTATAACCACAAGTATGCAAAAAAGACTAGAAAAACATCCTAGGAGGAACTAAAGCAAAGTGCTATTAAGGGTTGTCTCTGGGTGGAGGCAACCATGGTTCATTTAAATGTTCCTCTTTTTTCTTTTCTGTATTTTCTAAATTCTCTGTAATGTACATGATTTACCTTAAAATTATTTTAAAACTTAAATAAAAACAGGTATTTACTGTATTGTATGTTGGGTGCCCTTGGAAGACTCATCTCCTCTCTCAATTTCATCACTTCCAGCAGGGATAATGGAGGGGCTGGAGGGGGGATGACCTCTCCCCCTGGCCTGCGCGGTGGGAGAATTATAGTAAACGAGGTCACCTTTCTAAAGGGTTATGTTCTCCTTACAGCTGGGTGGACTGAAGCCCTAGTGATTCTCACAGTAAAAAGGAAGGCAAAGAAAAAAGCAGCAGGGAGGATGCAGAGGTTGGGAAACATAAGGTTAGGAGAGAAGGAGGGGGCAGAGGAGACATCTTGGGGAGGAAGGGGGAAATGAGGAAGGAGAGCTGGAGCCCCAGGATGGGTCAGGGAGCTGCGACACAAGAAAGTGAATCAGTGATGAGGCAAGATAAAGAGTGGGCAGGAAAGAGGATGACAGAGATTGAGAGAGAGAGAGAACGCAGCAACCTGTAAGAGATTTAATACTTTTCAATGCCAAGGTTCCTGTTAAGCTGCAGTGGATTGCGCCAATGTTACAGAAACCATTTTCTGCAGTTAAATGATGCTTACATCTAGGGGAAGCTTTTCCTTGGGCTTGCAACTTGAATCTGTCTCCCAGCTGCCTGGCCACTCCCCAGTCCTGAGTCTCCAGCAAAAAAGGACCTTTCTGGGCTGTAACCACTGCAGTTTGCCAGGGACAACTAGACTTACGCCTGCTGCAATTCATCCAGCCAATGCTGGGAACTTTGGTACACATGACTTATGACATGAACACAGGATTAACACCCAGCTGTCCCAGAACACAGTTTGCAAAGGCTGCCTAAGGCTTTTAGTTTATAGGTACTAAAAAAAAAAAAAAAAAAAAAAAAAAAAAATCATGGAACAATGTGAGATCTGCAAGGATCATCTGTAGAATCTACCACAGGGAAGGAAATGAGGTCCAGAGAGAGAAGAAGAATTAGCTAAGACCAACAGCTGGCTGGCAGCAGGGGAGTTTGGGCTTTCTAATTTCTTATGAGTAGAACATCGTTTATAACCTGAGTGATGTTTTATGTTTTCAAAGGGCTCACTGTGAATCTAACTACCCTTCTTTTACCTTCATAATATGCCCCTGAGACAGGTAACCCAGGAACAAGCTTGGTATTTGTGGGTAGAAAAGCAGCAGCTCAGGGAGGCCATGGAATTCTCTCAGTGTTAATGGGCTGATTAATAAGGTGCTGGGGCTCAAAATGAAATCTTGAGAATGAGAGTATGGGGCCGCACACTTTCCTGAGGAACTTTCAGCCACGGGAAGTCGGGAGCAATTTCAATTTCTGCAGTTTGCTGGAGACTTCAGGTCAAAATTCCTGCTTGGGGCAGCTTATCAAGGGTTAGAGGCAGAGAGTGAGCATGTCCAAGTTTCTACTGTCACATTCTGATTTCTACTGTGACATCATCTGCCTGGTACAGTTCTGATGTGTGTGGCCTTAAAGCCATTATCACTGATAACGATTGATGGAGCACTTACTGTATATAGGGAATGGAACAGGTTCTGGGGGTACATGGAGATACAAGACATGGCTTTGGTCATCAGAGACAAGATGATTTTAGCTGTGGAATAAGGTCAAATACATACAAATACAAAGAGGTGATGAGTCTGAGTTTTTGAACAGTGCCCCTCCCTTGCTTGTTCTATTCTATTTTCTTGAAATGCTCTGCTGCACCCACCTGCACATCCCTAAAATCTCAGCTCAGGTGTTTCCTCCTCAGGCATCTTTTCCCAGATTCCTCAGCCTGGGTTGGATTCCCTTCTACTGGCTTCCTGTAAGTCCCTCCATGTTCCCTACTATAGCACTCAGCACTCTGTACTTCTAAATATTACTTGTCTCTCTCTCCCACCTGACTCTGATTTCGGGGAGAAAGATGGGGCTGTCTTTTTCATCCTTGGTAACTAGGCTGCGCCTGACATAACTAGACAATGAATAGATATTTGTTGACTAGACAAAAGCAACCATTCTGCTTCTGCCGCCTCCAGCGTAGACTCTCGAAGGACCCTTGCAGCTCTAACTTACTGTCACTTTACACTTGCCAGTTGAGGCATTGTTTTCTTTGAGGCTGGATGTGACTGCCCTTAGTAGTGATGGAAACTACCTCACTGTTGCCCCTCTTTTCCTCCTCAGGGACCTAATGATAATCTGAGCATGGACAACATTGGGAACCTGTGGCTTACTTCACCTCCCTTTTATTAGAATGGCCAGGGCTGGCAGGAGTCCACTAGGAACTTCCTTTCCATGTCTAACAAGGTTTCCATCTAGTTACCTGGTTGCTGGGTAGATGAGGCTGGGAAAATCCAGTGGCTAAGCAACACAGAACACTCAGGAAAGAAAACCAGCCAGAAGTATTTGTAGATTAGAAAAGCAAGGAAAGTTGATGGAAACAAACATTCAGAGTACCTGCCAGGCTGTTAATAATGTCAGAGGAGAAGAGCCTGGAACCAGCTGGAGGAAGAAGATAAGAAACACATTTATTTCCTCTGCCCAGACCACATCAGCTGCCTCCCACCCCCATCCCTATACCTTGTGTTTTACTGTTAGAAAACAATGGTTGCATTTCTCTGGCATGCTGCACTGCGTCACTCTCTTTCTACATGTAGGAAAACCAAGTCCAAGATGTTAGCAAATTTGTTTGGCAGCAACAATGGGGTGTGTTACTGTCCATGGTTCCCAGTGGGGCCTTGAGGCCTCTGAGTCTTAGCCAGGCTTGTGTGCCCTCACAGATGACCCAGCTGATGAAGGATAGGAAGCAGTTGGGCTGTGGACAAGGAATACTTGCGAGCCTATCTTTCCAGACAGGCCCACAATAAATTATCTGAAACCCGTGGAGCCAGATGTTTTTCAGAATTGAGAATTTTTCAGATTTTAACAAGGTAATACAGTACATCTACTGCCTAGTATGTAAAATCCTTAGTGAGGTCCAGGGCGGCACCACTTAATCAAGCACATCCATTATCTCCTCAGAAAAACATATGACTACTCATCCCAAGTGTGATCGATAAAGACGTCAGATAGCCTCATGGCAGTTCAGGGTCTTCCTGCAAATGAGTTTGCCTTAGACTTACGCAAAAGCTTTTGATCTTCGAGTGTTTTGAATTTCAGAATTTTGGTTAAGGGATGTGGTGCTATCCTTGGATTCCACCTTGGGTCAAACTGACCTGCAAAAATTCCTATGGTTGATCAAATTTCTTCAGCTGGTAAATGTCCTGAGTGGGGGTTGGACACAGGGGATGGATGAGGAATGAAACTACACCAAAGAAAAGCAGCTTAAAGTATAGTCCTCAAACCTCCCCACCCACAAAGATTCACAAGCATAATTTTCTCCTGAGGACAAATAGTTAATAATTCTTAAGGTATAGCTGGAGATCCTGGAAGCACACAGATTGAAAAAATAGAAGCCCATTAGTCCTTTTTTTTTTTTTTTTTTTGTGGTATGCGGGCCCCTCACTGCTGTGGCCTCTCCCGTTGCGGAGCACAGGCTCCGGACACACAGGCTCAGAGGCCATGGCTCACGGGCCCAGCCGCTCCACGGCATGTGGGATGTGGGATCTTCCTGGACCGGGGCACGAACCCGTGTCCCCTGCATCGGCAGGTGGACTCTCAACCACTGCGCCACCAGGGAAGCCCCCCATTAGTCCTTTTTTCTACAAGCCTGACCGCCCCTGGACTCTGGGCAACCTCTCATCTCCTATTACACAAGCGTGAGCATAGCTGGAATTTCTTTGATGGGGGAAGAATGCTTTGTCATCGATGCATAATAATGGCTACCAGTACTGTTGACTGCTGACTACCTGTCCAGCTCTGTAGTGTTTAACATTCATTATCTCTCTTATCCTTACCACTGTCCCGTGAGGCAGGATTGTGCCCATTTCACAGATGAGGAAACCGAGGTTCATAGAGGTTAGATAACCTATCTGAAATCATAAGCAAGTAAATGGTGGAATCAGGGATTTGAACTCTGATCAGATTCCAGTGCTTGCATTGCTTTACCACTCTTTGCCTTCATTGTCATGGGTGTTGGTTTGAATGTGAAAAGCGGGATGACATTACTGCTAGTTTTGAATCAGTTTAGTTTCTGGTGGCTTTTTAGTTAAATATACTGTGAAAAGATGTTTATTTACATTTACAGTACATGTTTCAAGTTTAAAAATTATACAAATAATAATTGCTCATAAAGTGAATAGTAAAAGGCTGCTTCCTTTTGGCCTCCCCAGGCCCACTCCTAATAGATTAATAGTTTACTGTGTATCCTTCCAGAAGTATATATATACTTTTTAGTTCATATAGGAGATCAGACATAGTCTACCATGGCTGGGTTTTTTTTTTTTTCCTTTAATGTATCTTTCCATATCTGAACATATTTGCATTTAATATATCTTTCCATATCTGGACACCTCATGTTTGTTTATGTTAAACTAGTTTTTAGAATGAAATGATACTAGGCAAACAGTAGTGAAAGAAATGAAGTTCCAATTACTTGATTTTAAGACATATACGCATGGCTGTTTTTTTTCTTTTTTTTTTTTTCAATATTTATTTATTTAGCTGCGCCAGGTCTTGCAGCACATGGGATCTTTGTTGCCACGTGCAAGATCCTCCTTGTGGCATGCAGGATCTTTTTAGTTGTGGCATGCAGGATCTAGTTCCTTGACCAGAGATGGAACCCAGGCCACCCCCCCACCCCCGCATTGGGAGTGTGGAGTCTTAATCACTGGACCACCAGGGAAGTCCCCATGGCTATTTGTTTTTGAAGGAGCTTAGTATGCTGGTTAAGAGCCTAGACCTAGAACATTTGGATTTAAGTTCCCACGCTGTCCCTCAAAATCTTTGTAATTTTGGAATTACTCCATCTCTCTAAACTTCAGTTTCTTTATCTTGAAAGTAGGCTTAGTCATGGTACCTCCCTCATGTAGCTGTATACACTAGAACAGATAATGCCGTGAATGGGTTTAGCAGTTTAGTACCGTTGTCTGGGGCAGACCAAGTAATGTAGTTCAAATCTGAAGCAGCCACACTCCTACTGCTACAGCAGATGTATAAGGATCTCCCTAAATTTGCTTGTAGGATAGCCCCTAATTGATAGCACTGAGTTCTTTTACCTTGGAAAGTGAGAATAAGTGGATCCAGGGATCTGTTGCCTTTTGCTCCCCCTCCCTCATCACAAACTGACTACAGTCAAAAAAGTTTGGAGGCCACTGCTCTTGGCAGATTGAACTTTGGACCTTGGACACTAAACTCCTGCCCTGGAAAAGGAGGCAGGGTGGATATATAGAATTCAGGGTGTAAAGCACCGAGTTTGGAGTTAGAAGTTCTAACCCTAAATCTGCCAGCACCTTGCTGTGTGGCTTTGGACAGATTGTGTCTTCTCCACAGAGGATTTCTAAATCCCATCCAACTCCAGGATTCTAGGATTCTGTTCTGATTTGCAGGATTCTGCTTTTGATGTCCAGGACTATGCAGATGTGGCTGTAGAGAACTGGTGTCCTTAAAAAGCTGCTGGTTAGTCTGGTTTTGTCCAGACTGGTGTTTTGTTAGTCTGGTGTTTGGTCTACTTGGGAAAGCAGAGTGCTGCTTAAGCATTGCAGGCTCTGGAATCAGAAAGACAGGCTCAAATTTTGCCTCAGCTACTTCTTAGCTTAGTAATGTACTTAATCTGTCTGAGCCTCAATTTTTTCATTATGTAACATGGGGTTAATAATAGCACCTATCTTAGAAATATTACCTATCTTTTTGATCTTTCATCCTACAAATATTTGTTGTGCTTTCACTGTGAGCCAGGCACTGTGTTAGGCACTGGGATATAAGTATGAGAAATACCAGATGGAAAACAGACAATGACTAGATAATCATACTAACGAATATAAAATTGTAACTGTGAAAAGTGCAGCTAAGCATAGCAGCAGTTATAAGAACCTATAAAAGGGGGATCTGATGTGATAAGAAATTTTCGGTAAGGTTTTCCTGGGAAGGTTATACTTGCATTGAGCACTTAAGAATGAGGATAGCTAACTGGATAAGAAGGGAAACAGGATGTGCAAAAGTCCTGTGGTGGCAGATGAGGAAGAAGACCAGTGAGGCTGGAGGGAAGAGAGTAAAAGGGAACTAGGTGAGGGTGAAGAGATAAGAAGGGTTTCACAATGTTTTGTTTTTATCTTAAAATCAATGGGAGGCCATTGAGGGTTTAATCAGGGAGTTGCTATTATCAGATTTTCCTTTAGAAGAGATCTCTTAATAAGAATAGGTTTGGAGGAAGGTGGTAAAATTAGTTTAGGCACACCAGCTAGGAGGCCACTACTGTAGTCCAGATGAAATAAGATGGTAGCTTACAAAGGGGTGGGAATAAAGGGAGTTAGAGCAAAGTAAACAGATCAGACAACTATTTAGGAAATAAGATAAACCGGACTTGGTAATAGATGGGATGGAGTAGGAGGGGAGTAGAGAGGGACAGGAATTTGTCACAGATGATGCTCATGTTTCTGGTTTGGATGGCTAATGTTGCCAATCTGTGGGAGAGGTACTCCCAGGGGAGTAGTAGGTGTTGGGGAAGGAGCCTGAGTGATTTTGGACCTGTTGGCTTGTGGTGCCCTTGAGACATTCAAGTTTAGTTGTCCAGCAGGCAGCTCGAGCTGAACTGGAAATAAAATCTGGTGAAAATTAGCAGAGACAGAAACTGTGCATGTGAAGGAGATGCCCCAGGAATCAAGTATAATGTAAAGAGAGGAGAGGGCCTGGGTCTCAACCTCAAGGAAACCCAACACTTATTTTTGGGTAAGAAGAATGAGCCTGAAAAGGTGACAAGGGTGTAGGGGAGGTGAAACCAAGCTTAAAAATCGTGGGTCACTGAAGTGAAGGCAAGACTGATTCATGAAAGCAGTGCTCAGCCATGTGGAAAGATGATGAAAGGTCAAGTAAAATAGGACTGAAGGATGCTCATTGCATTTAACAGCACAGAAATCTCTGGTGACCTTAGCCAGAGTGGTAGATGTGGAGTGACGGGGTGGATGCCAGGGTTGAGGAGAGAGTGGGAAGTGAGGAAATGATCACAGTGAGTATAGAACAGTGTTTTACAACTGTGAAGGGGAGGAGAGAAATTGGACGGTAGCCTGAGATTCTTGGAAGGTATAAATTATATGATGGGTATAAAATACTTAGGACAGTGCTTCACCCAGAGTAAACTGGGGACTGAGGGTGTTTGTCTTAGAGAAAAAGATATGAGTTGTTTGAAAGACCCAAGGATCCTGACTTTAGTGCTTCCACATGTCATCAGTGAAACTTACATTTTAGAACTACAAAGTGGACTCAGCCCTCTTGAAAGGGAACCTGGAGGACAGCTGGGATAGGAAGAGATTAAAGCTGCTTTCTTCAGGAATCACATGGTCCCAGGGTCAGGGAGGGCAAGCAGAATCAACAACTGTGGTTAAGGGTGAGGCATGGGGAGAGATGATTTCCCTCTGAACATCCAAACCTCCAGAGCATCTCTCCTTCAGTGTAATTCAGTCAAAATCCATGAAACTTTGATCAGCTACTTCAACTCACTGGTATCAACTCCTGTAGCACTGAGGACCCTATATAATTTATCAGTTGTTTATATGAGACTCTAATAAATCAAACAGATAAAATTATATTTATTAGAAGGAACTTATTTTATAAGTTCAATATTTATTTATTATAAGGTCAATAAGTGAGAAAAATGAGGCTGTTCTGATGATATTAAAAAATAAAAGAAAGAAAATTGGAGTTCTATTGGCTTCAGAAACCAATTTGTTCCTTTATTTTGTTTCAACTATAAAAGAACCTTCAAATTCTGATTCATTCAGATTAGTAGTTGCAAATAATATCAATTTTACCTAACAATGTCAGGATATTCTCTAATTAATCAAAGATGGCAAAAGGATATTTATTCTAAGATTTGCACAAAAATGAGCTAGTTCAGAGAACAAGAGGCTTCCAATGTTTAAAAAAAAAAAAATATATATATATATACATATATACACACACATATATGTTATATAAATTTGACAAACTATTTTTTGAATACTGTATTAACTGCTTTAGTATATTTTTATTTATTCCTCAAAACAACCCTATAGGGTAATTATTATTATTATCCCCATTTAATGTAAGGCTCAGAGAGATTAAGCAGACTTCTATTTCTGGAAGCATGAAAGTCTAGATATATTAAACAACCCTTCCACTAAAAATAGCTAAATTATCTGGATAAAATATTTTTAATGCATCAATGATTGGCATTAACAAAGGAAGTAAAGAATCTTAGAGCGAAAGAAGGAATCCCTGAGGATGTCTTCTCAACCTTAGTAAACTTAGGCTTGAGGTTTTATAGACTCCCAGTGCTCAGAAGACAGAGCCTAGGTGTTCCAAGATTCTTGTAATGTTTGAGAAGAGGGTAAAAATACTAATTTACTTTAGATTTCAATAATTTAAGTATGTAGACTTTTTCTAAGATAATCTGCAAAAGAATAATATCTTCTAAACTAGTATCAGAAGCAAATAGAGTGAAAAAAATTCGATTAATGTGAAAAAAAATCAAGAAGGGGTGGGGGGAGAACTATGAAAGAATAAAACAAATGACATATACAAAATACAATGTAGGAAGAAATCTAAATATTGTTTATTGCAATTAAAATAAATATACATGGGTTAAATTCTACTGTAAAAGATTCATACTAGATTAAAAAACAAAATCTAGCTATACGCTATTTAAAAGAGACACATCCAAAACACAACAATACAAAAACAAATGGAAAATAATATACTAGGAAAACACTCACTTAAAAAACTCTGCTGTAGCTATATTAATAACAGTCAAAATGAAATTTAAGGCAAAAAGGAAAAAGTATAATCATAGAGGGTTAAATCATAATAATTAAAAGTTTACCAAACAACAGCAAAAATTCCAAACTTATATGTTCCTAATAACATATCCTCAAAAAAAGAAAAAAGTTGCAAAATTGCAAGGAAAAACTAGACAAATCCACTATCATAGTGGGAGATTTTAACACTTCTTTCAATAATTATTTAATAAATTAAGCAGACAAAAAGGTCAGAAGAATATAGGAAGTTTGAGAAACACAAATAACCAGCTTGGTCTATTGGTAAAATATAGAAGATTTCATCCAAAAGTGGAGAATGAAACCACAATAAAAATATTGTGTGTGATTTATAACATATGTACAAGTAAAATGCATGACAATAATAGTATAAAGGCCAGGAGTTGGAAAATACAAGTATACTTATGTATACTACATATTGTAAGGTTCTTATACTCTATGTGAAGTGGTATAATATCACTTGGAGGTAGACTATGATAATTTTAAAATGTGAAGTATAAATCCTACAGCAAGCACTAAAGTAACAAAACAAATACTTACAGCTAACAAAGAGACAAAACAGAATCAAAAAAATAATCAATTAATCCATAAAAAGACAGAAAAGAGTTTCTGGAGATCTTCTGGAAACATAGAAGAGATGGGACAAATAGAAAATAAATACTAAGATAATAGGTCAAACCTAATCATATCAATAATCATATAAAATGTAAATGATCTAATCATTCCAATTAAAAGTCAGAGATTGTCAGATTAGACAAAAACAAAACAAAACAAACAAACAAACAAAAACCCCAAGGGCTTCCCTGGTGGTGCAGTGGTTAAGAATCTGCTTGCCATTGCAGGGGACATGGGTTCAAGCCCTGGTCTGGGAAGGTCCCACATGCTGCAGAGCAACTAAGCCCATGAGCTACAACTACTGAGCCCACGAGCCGCAACTACTGAAGCCTGCGTGCCTAGAGCCGCTGCTCTGAAACAAGAGAAGCCACCGTAATGAGGAGCCCGCACACCACAACAAAGAGTAGTCCTCACTCACCACAACTAGAGAAAGCCCGTGGGCAGCAATGAAAACCCAATGCAGACAAAAATAAATAAATAAAATAAATTAAAAAATAAAAGGCCAATAACATACAAAAAAACTCTAAATAAAATTTTAGCAAATCAAATCCAATAATATATAAACAGGATAATACATCATGGACCGAGTAGAGTTTATCCAGGAATACAAAATTGGTTTAGCTTTCAAAAATCAACCAATGCAATCCATCTTATTAATAATCTAAAAAAGAAAAACCGTAAGATGTTCTTAATAGATGCAGAAAAAATATTTAACAAAATCCAACACCCATTTCTGATAAAAACTCTCAGCAAACTACGTAGGAATAGAGCGGAACTCCCTCAACTAGGAAAAAGAAAAAAAGCATCCATGGAAAATCTATGGCAACATCACTCTTAATCAAAGACTGAACATTTCCCCCCAAAGATCAGGGTAAGAGGAAAATGTCTGCTCTCACCACTTCTGTTCAACATTGTATAAGCTTCTAGCCAGTGAAATATAGCAAGAAAAAAGATATAAGAGACATTTATTTATATTGGAAAAGAAGAAGTAAAACTATCTTTATTTACTGAGAAGATGGCTGGTAAAAAATCTTGATGGAATCTACAAAAATGTACATTCAAGTGGTCTTAGCAAGATTATAAGATAGAAGATACAAAAAACAATAGTATTTTTATTACCATCAATGAAAATTAGAAACCGAAATTTTAAAAACCTTTACCAATTATAATAGCACCAAAAAAATGAAGTTCTTAAGGGTAAATCTGACCAAAAGTGTACAAGACCTGTACACTGGAAACTACAAAATGTTACTTAGGGAAATTAAAGAGGACGTTAGAAAATGGAAAGTTATTCCTAGATCATGGATCACAGACTGTTTACATGCCAATTGTCTGCAAATCTGTCTGTAGATTCATTGGCTTTCCAATGAAAATCCCTGCCCTTTTTTTTTTTGTAGAAATCAGTAGCCATTCTACTTCTAGGTATTTACCCATGAGAAAAAAAAGCATAAGCCCACACAAAGACTTGTACATTAATGTTCAAAGCAACTTTATTTGTAATAGCCCCAAACCAGAAACGACCTAAAATCCATCAACTAATGAATGGATGAGTGAAATGTGATCTATCCATGCAGTGGAAAACTACCCAGCAATAAGATGGAATTAAGCATAGATACACATGGATGAATTTCAAAATAATTATGTTGAGTGAAAGAACCAGATGAAAAAAGACTATACACTGTATTACTCCATTTATGTAAAACTCTAGATAACGAAAACTATAGTGACAGGAAGCAGATCAGTTGTTGCCTGAGTGGAGAGGGAAAGGTGGGGAAAAACAGAAAGAAAGGTTTACAGGAATAGGAGGAAACTTTTAGTAGTGATGGGTATGTTCGCTATTGTGAATATGGTGATTGTTTCATGGATATATATATCAAAAAATATCAAATGGTACACTTTAAATATATGCATTTTATTGTATGTCAGTTATATCTCGATAAAACTCATTTAAAAAGAAGTTAGAAGGGAGACACAAGAGGGAAGAGATATGGGAACATATGTATATGTATAACTGATTCACTTTGTTATAAAGCAGAAACTAACACACCATTGTAAAGCAATTATACTCCAATAAAGATGTTAAAAAAAAAAAGTCCTTTTGGAGGGAAGTGATAGAACTGATTATCCATCAGTTCATTTTTTCATTGTTCAGTGCAAAAATAATGTATCTTATAATATTCTAAGATATTCATTGACAACATTTTTAAATGCTCATAATTTTGCACTGATCTCTTAAAATTTCAGAACAGCTTAATTTAATTTACTTGGATGATGACTCTTAACTGTAAGGATCGGTTTCATTACTGATACTTTATCTGCATTTATAAGCTTGGTAACGTTTGTGACTGTTTTGTCAGTTTGAGTTTTTCAACTTGATACAAAGCTATATAATCATATTAGTGTGCCAATTATTTACATTTGAAAGATATATAAAAGGGATTTTTAATGAATAAAGTATTTCTTGTTTCTTTTGAAAAAAAAAGAAGTTAGAAAGAGAACTGAATAAAAAACACAAAGAAAGAAGGAAATGACAAATAATAAAATAAAATAAGTAACTTATCCAAGTTCACACAGTTAGAGAATGGCAGAATTGGTCCAAATTCAGATTTGTCTGACTCCAAAACCTGTTTTCTTAACATAAGTAAAACATCATCATTGTTTTCCCAATTTTTTCTTTCAGGCCTCTCACTGTTGTGGCCTCTCCCGTTGCGGAGCACAGGCTCCGGACGCGGCTCACGGGCCCAGCCGCTCCACGGCATGTGGGATCCTCCCAGACCGGGGCACGAACCCGTGTCCCCTGCATCGGCAGGTGGACTCTCAACCACTGCCACCAGGGAAGCCCTATTTTCCCAATTTTGGTCATGCGGTATCACCGTCAAGATTTTTGTCAAGTACCACCTACTATCGTTAACTTAATATTTTTCTTTAAATTGACTCACTTTTTAAACTTAGCCTCATTCTAGGTAATAATAGCTGTGAATAGGTTGGAATTTTCCTGCTACACATTAAAATAAATACATATCAATTCAAAGGAAAAAAATTTACCCGTTGTGATGGTTGGTTTTGTGTCAACGTGTCTAGGCTATAGTATCTAGTAACTCAATCAAACACTACTAACCTGTTTCTGTGAAGGTATTTTGTATTTGTGATCAACATCTACCACCAGCTGACTTTAAGAAGATTATCTTTGATAATGTGGGTAAGACTCATCGAATGAGTAGGAAGGCCTTAAAAACAAAACTGAGGTTTCCCTGAGGAGGAAGAAATTCTGTCTCAAGACTGCAGCATCACCTCCTGCCTGAGATTTTCCAGACTGTGGACCTTCCCTACAGATTTCAGACTTGTCAGTTTCCACCACCGCATAAGCCGATTCCTTGAAATAAATCTCTTAACACACATGTATCCTCCTGTTCTGTTTCTCTGGAGGACCCTGACGGATACACCCACGTATCACTCATTTCTTCCACTCTTCTTCTTAAAGCAAGGTGAGAAGGAAATAAGTGGGTAGGGAGGAGGGGAGTGAGAGGTGGTGGGCCAAGTGGGGCCAGACGAAGAACCCTCCCTTCGTGACGTGGGGAATGGAAATGCAGGAAGCAGCATGGGCAAGCCTCCCCACCTCTCTGGGACTCACCTATCACCTTGGAGCGGTGGGAACAAGAAAGGAAAGGAATGCAGTCCCCACAAGGTACGTCGTTCTTAGCATCATAGCCCAAGAACTGTCCAAGGCCATTGGGAATCACTCCCACCCCACCGGTCCACCCTCTTTTTAAGTAGATGAAGCCTGAGCAACAAAGTCTCTTGCCTAAGGACACAGCAGGTGAGGGGCAGAGCCACTTGATTCCCAGTTTAGCTGTGAATCTCCTCTGTGCTCCTATCAGGGATCCTGGAGCTGTCCATGGTGACACTCCACCCACTCTGTGGTCTCTGTGGAAAGCCACACCAGGGACCGAGACACAAAGGACCCATCTGTCCCCCACATCCTCTCTCGACTCCGGCAGCACATTAGCATCCTCTGGGGAGTTTTTTTAGAAGTTCTAGTATCTGAGGTCTACCCCAAACCACTTCTATCAGGATCTCTGGGGGGACGAGCTTGAGCGTCAATGCTTTTTGAAAGTGCTCCCAGGTGATTCTAATGTGCAGCTGGGCTGAACTGCTGCATTTCACATCCCGTTTTTTACCTCACATTTTACTCCCCTCCGTCCCTACTGGGGGGCTGTCCATTCTTACTATTTTTGGTGATCTGCCTAGAAGGGGAGAACCAGGGAGGAGGCTGGCCTGGCCGGGAACACTTTCTCTGTCCCTGTGCTGCCCTGGAGTTTGGCACACCTCACCCCGCTCAGTGCCATCCCATCCGGAGCTGCTGCCCCACCAAAGCAGAAAATACTAGTATCCCTCTCTCTTCCCCAATCTGACATGACCTCTGAGACTTCCTGTTCTCTCTTCAGCCTCTCCTCCCCTCAGACTTCCAACCCCCTTTCCTTTTTCAGTCCTTCTTTACCAGAAGTTCTGAGCCCCCTTCTTGGCTACCTTCCTCCCCACACCTGCTGTTCTCTCTCCTGCAACCGTGGCTAATTTGAGTCCCTCTGTGGTGCCTTTTTCCAGGAGAGGGGTGTGCCTCCCTGCAGCAGATGCCCTGGCTGCCCTAACCCCACGTCTGCAGGGAATGCCTCCCAGATGTCCCTTGCGGCCGTATAGTTGACTTCAGGCTGCAAGCAGGGAGTGTGTCTGCCTCATACCCTTTTCTCTTCCCTCTCTGTGCTGCCTGAGAAAATTCCTGATGAGAAAACTGCAGCAAGAGCTGTCGAGAAAGACAAAGGACTGCTTTGCGGTGTTTTCCCAGTTCTGCAGAATCTTCTCTTGAGGCCCTGCTATGTGCCAGGTGCCAGGATTACAAAAGATGAATAAAGCAGTCCTTTCCCTCAAGGAATTTATAATTAAATAAAAGGTAGAATTTTTTATGGAACAGGGGAGAAAGGAGGACAGGAGAGGGGTATGGGGAAAAATGAATATTAGTACCTGTTATGTGCCGGGCAAATGCCTTCTCTATTTTATATGGAGTTTTATGGGCAAACTCCAATTAAAAGGTACTGTTTTCCCCATTATATAGTTGAAGATACTGAGGCAAACAAGGTTAAATAACTTGCCAAAGGTTATATAGATCTTAAGGGACAAGGTCAGGGTTTGGACCCAGGTCTTTGGACTCTAGTTCCAGCACTTTCTAGGAGTCTGATGGTTATTCCATAACCGACCCAGTGCTCTTCACCATATTGAGCCATGGGGAGAGCAGAAACCCTGGAGCTGGGGGTTTGGCTTCTTGCCCTGGCTTTACTGCTAACGAGCTGTGTGACACTGGGCAGTCACATTCCCTCTCTGGGTCTTGGTTTTTTTCTTTTTTTACATATAAAGTGAGGGAGATAAGAGTAGGTAATTTTAAAGATCTTTTTCAACTCTATGATTTTCTTGATTGCATTTCCTTTTCCCAGTCAGTTATATATTTATTTTGTTTCCATCTTAAAAGAAGGGTCGTGACCCTCGGGGGAGGGTCACGCAGTCAATCCTGTAAAGTCGGAGCTGGCACCCACAGTCCAGCAGCCTGGCACACTGCAGTGGCCATCGGGGCTGGATGCATGCAATTAGACTTCCCAGGGAGGCACTGAGAGTGCCTGCGAGGATTCCAGCAGCTGGGGCAGCGCCCCTGCAAAAGCCACCAAGAGAGATCACTCAGTTCATGGAAACAGGCCGAGGGAGAGAAGAGAACAGCCCAGAACCAGTCATTGTGAAGCCTCCCCAGGCATTTCACGCTTTTGAAAATGGCCCTGAGAGAGATGCTATCAGGAGGCATATTTAATGGGTTTGGGAAATCGACTAATTTTGTCGCAATCATTTGCATGATGTCCGATGCATGCTGAGCATCTAGGACCAGCGTGGGTGTGTGAGTGGGGCCAGGGTGTCCGAGGGAGAGACGTGGCATGGGGAGGGCAGGGAAGAGTTGCTGGTCGTTTCTAGTTGCCTGAAAACGCCCCGCTGACTTCAGGCCACCAAGCTGGGTGTTGGGTCAATGCCCTCCCTTGCTCCACCCACCTTCTCCACCCCTCCCTCTTTCACATCGGTCCTCCCTCTCCTCCCTCCCCGGGCCTCCCTTCCCACCCTTGCCCGTAGCCCCGTTTCCCTATTCCCCCCAGTCAGCCCTGAGCAGAGTTCTTCCTGCAGCCACCCTTCTCCCATGTTCCGGGTCAATAGCCATCAACATCCCATGCTGAGAAGGAACACACAGCCCCTTGCATGCCTGATTCACCAAGAGCTGCTCTCCCAGCCCCTCCCTGGGCCTCTGGTGCGCTCCCTCCATCCTATGGGCCCTGCTTCTCCTCCTCCAGAGACACTGCTATCCATCAGCTGTCTGCCTCGCTGGTCACAGTTACTTTCGCTGGCTGTCTTCAGCTTGGTTGTTTATTTTCTCTCTCTCCCCTCCTCCCACTCCCTTTTCCTCCACTTGTTCCTGGATTTGGGTTTGCTATGCGTTGCTTTTCAGGGCTGTCCTGCAGACGGGGGCAGAAAAGATGCTCAAAGCAGTGCACTCACGTCCCCTTCCAGGTGACTCTCTCTCCTCTCCAAAGTTGAGGATCTTCGAGGAAAGAAGGCTACAGTCTCCCGCAGAGGCACACGATGCCATTTAAAGGGCCAAAGATTTGGAATCAGGGGACTCTAGTTTGGGAGCTAATTCTGAGAGAACTTTGGGTAGGTTCCTTAAACTCTCTAAGCCTCAGTTCTCTCATTTATAAAACGGAGCCGTGATGACTGAGTGAGAAAATCACAGCTAACATTTACTGAGTAAATTCTCTATGTCAGGCTCCATGCTAGGCACTTTCGAATAGGATTGCATTTAAGCATGTTTGTGAAAGTGCTTTGTAAATTAGAAAGTGCTGTGCAAATGCCTGTTATTAAAGGAAAGCAGAAAGCCGCTATTGGCATCTACATGGTTCTCCTTTGTACCCAGAAAATAATTCAATGGGTACTTTTGACCAGTTCTGTTACAAAATTTCATACGTACATCATCTCATTGAGCTTCACGTGGCTGCTCTGTAGTCAGTAAGCAAATATGATCGGCTCCACCCTATAGATAAGGAGGCCAAGACCCAGAAAATGGAGTCTGGGGAATTCTGCCTGTTTTCTCCACTTCCCCCTGTGCCCTCCTGTCCTCCCTGCCCTCCATCCCCCTGCAGTGGGCTGGGAAGTATACCTGTTCCATCTCATCTGATGGAAGGTGGGGGGCAATGTATGAGTGTGCCTGGGCATGGGCAACAGCTAGAAAGAAGCAGTGACGTGCCAGGCAGAGGAGCTATTTGGAACAGGCAGGGTGGAGCTCTGAGAGTGGCAGAGTGCCCGGGGGGCTGAGGTGGCACATGCGGTGCTGTCTCCAGAGCGAAAGGGCATGGTGGGACCAGAAACCAGCAGGAAACGGGGCTGCCTAAGAGAAGGCATGGTGTGTCACGTGACTAAGATCCTGAACATGGGGCTCCGAGCCCAAAAGTCTAGCAAGGACTTGTTCTTATTCTCTGCTAACCTTGGGCCAATCAGATCACCTCCCACATATACCTGGTACCCCACATCCTCAGGCCATGGGACCAGACTCTGGTCCAGGAACTTGTGTCTGAACCTGCAGTCCCTTCCAGGCAGCCAGTGTAATTATCCAGGCCTTGACTACCACTTTACCCCCAGCCACCAAAGGCCACAGCTCATTCCCACACAGGCTGAGTCATGGCGCTAGCCGGCACACGCAGACCAGGGCTCCCTCAGAACCATGAAGAATAATCAGGGCTGCTGCTGACCCTTTCAGAGAGGCTCCAGTGCTCCCAACCCCAATAACTCACTGCCTGGGCAGATTCCTTTAAAAATTGCAGCCAGGGCTTCCCTGGTGGCGCAGTGGTTGAGAGTCCACCTGCCGTTGCAGGGAACACGGGTTCGTGCCCCGGTCCGGGAGGATCCCACATGCCGCGGGGCGGCTGGGCCCCTGAGCCATGGCCGCTGCGCCTGCGCGTCCGGAGCCTGTGCTCCGCAACGGGAGAGGCCACAACAGTGAGAGGCCCGCGTACCGGGAAAAAAAAAAAAAAAAAAAAAATTGCAGCCAGTTAAAGCCACCGAGCCCAAGGATGCAGCCCCTTCTGCCAGCTAGGCTCTTCCTTACACTCACCCCCGAATCCTTCTGAGCTTCCTTTTTTCACCTTCCAAGGCCCTCTCTCCTCCAAAATTTTCTTTGGGCTTCTGGGTTCTCCCTTCCCTGCGCCTCCATGGACTGATGCACTGTGGCTCTCCCCTCAGAGCGCGGTTTCCCTTTGGGCTGTCTCAGGTGGAAGCTGCCCTTCTCTCTCAGCCCCTGGGCTCAGGGGGTGGGATGGTGTCTCTGCTTCAACAAACCATTAAACCCAGCCCTCTACGGTGAAAACCGGCCCCAGTGGGTTCCCTACGGTGAAAACCGGCCCCAGTGGGTTCCCGCCGCCTGCTTTGCACTCCACTCTTCCTTGGTGCTGCCCTGAGGCCACCTCATTCAAGGAAGACATTGCCCTTCCTCTTCTGGGGACGACTTTATCAGCTGCAAGCCTAAACGTCACCATCATGTGGGATGATATCGCATCTCCATGGGCTGCTTCCTCGACAGCTTCGTCTCTCTGTTGCAGCCCCTACTTTATGGCCACTGCCTGGACCTGGTCATCTTGGAACTACCCCACTTCTGGAGTGTTAAACACAAATGCCCTGTGGGCAGACCATAATCCCACACCCTTTGTGCTCTCCACAGCCTTTCCTATACCTGACCTGTGATGTCATTGGCCCTCCAGTTCCCTGGCTTTTAATTTCCTTCTCGTATCAGCCCCACCTGTTTTCCCTTCCATCCTGAGCCAGGCTGGGGTCCGTATTCCTTTTTTTTTTTCTAGTTGCTCTTACCTCTGTTGTCCCCTTGTCTTTTCATGACATCCTTTTGGCAAAACCCCAGTGTAAAGTTAATTCAATTACTTGCCTTTTCTGCACCTCTACCTAGGATACTGGGTTCTGTGGTAGAAAAATCACACGGCTGCACAGAGTGAGGGGACTACACGACCACAGCCAGCATCACAACCAGGCCTTCAAAGTGGCCCGGAATTTTCTTTTTTTTCCTTAGTCAGTTCTCTCTAGAGCTCATGGTCAGCGATTTCTGACCTTCTCCACTCTCTTCAAGACACCACCTTTCCCAGCATCTCCCTACACATTCCCAGCAGATAACCTTCAGAGAAAGTAAGAATCATTTGGCAGAAATTCCATCAGCATCCTGCCATCAAACAGACTTTATTCTTCCCTTCTTTGCTCTCTGGTCACAATGGATGAGGTAGGGGTCCAGATAACCCTCCTAAGAATTTAGGCTAATCCCTTCAAGTGCTTTGGACCCTCTCCCTTTCCACCTCCTTTTGAAATCTCCTTTGGTTGGTTTTCCGTGCATTACTCCCATCTTGTGTTTCTTCCTCTCTACCTGCTTCTTCTCATTAGCATTTAAACATGTTTGAGAACTGTTTCAAAACAAAACAAAACAAAACGATCCTCTCCCTTAAATCCACCTTCTTATCTCAATACCTCTGTGTTCATTATTGCTCATATAACAGTTTCACCCCAATATTGTGAAGCTTAAAACAACCAACACAAAACAATAAACATTACCTCATTCAGTTTCTGATGGTCCGGAACCTCGATTCAGCTAAGCAAGATGGCTTGCGTGTCTCCTGAGGCTGCAGTCAAGATGGGACAGTAATTATGTGAAGGTTAGACCAAGGCTGGAGGACCTGCTCCCGGTATGGCTCAAATATGGCTGTTGGTCAGTGGCCTCTGTTTCTCATCACGTCGGCCTCATGATGTGGCAGCCGTCTTCCCCTAGAGTGGGTGATCCGAGAGAAAGTGGCTAAAATGGAAGTTGCAATATCTTTTGTTAAAGGAAAATCAAAATGGAGTTGGTATTGCTCACAGAGCTGTCTAAAATGGAGCCGAGAGGCCAGTGAGGAAGTGTGACTCATACACATCTCAGCTTGGAAGAAATCTGAGCTTTTGACCACTTATTGTCTTAACAAAGACATCCAGGAATCTGCCGGAAACTCAAGATACTTATCGGACTCTTACCTTAAAATAACTCGCGACAATCTGTGTACTTATCGGACCCTTAAAACCCTTAAAACCACTCTTGAGAGCCTATTCCTTAAGGACAAATAATTCTTTTCTTGTATCATAGTACAGCCTCATGGCTTTTGCCTTTCTATGAGCCCCTGACTCTTTCTCTTCCCTGGAACACGCTTTTGGTTTTACCTGAATCGGTTATCTCCTGAATTACAATTCTTAAGACCCCAAATAAAGCTCTTTGTTCTTTGCAGCCTCGATACTGATTATTGTTTGACCCTTTTGAAATGTCCTCACTTCGGCTATATTTCTTTGGTCACACAGAACAGCCCTGATATGATGTGGGAGGTGAGAACCCCAGGAGGTGGGGGTCATCAGGGGCCACCTCGGAGGCTGGCTACCACAACCCACTTTGTAGCCAGACCTGTTCAAAGAGGTGTTCACCTTGGGTGTCTCCAGGTTTTGCTCTTCATTCAGACTGCTCTCACTGAGTCCCCAGTGACTTCCTTACTTTGAAATCCAAATGCTACTTCTCAGTCCTTATCTCAGGTGGCCTCTCCACAGCATTCCATCCTGTTGAGTCCCTCCTTCACAAACATTTCCTTCCCTGGTTCTTGTGACATCACAGGCTCCTGGATTTCCTTCACCTTTCGGCCCCTCCTTGGTTTCAGTCACAAGCTTCTTTCCTCCCATCTGTCTATCTCTGAGGGTTGCTGCACCTCAGGGTTCTGATCTCAGGGTTCCCATCTCAGGGTTCCCTTCTGTGAACATCATCTTGGCCTCTGCTAACCTGATCTCCTGGCACTCCCTGCACCCCTGCAGAATGTCTCCTGGCTCCTGCCCTCCTCCCACTGTCATCAGTTCAGATCAGCACCTTGGGGCTACTCTTTGTCCAGTCATGAATTCCTCAACTAGAGGAAGAGGGAAGAGGCCTGAAGGAAGTAAGGATAATGGCATAAATTAATTCAGGGAGTAACCGAAATTCATCAACCTCAGATGGAGAAGCCTGCGGGGTGGTTTGATTATTGTTTTCAAGTCTACAGAGGCCCCTTGCTTTGAGAAATATGACCAATTGCCCTATCTCTTCCAAAAACCAAATAGGGAAAGGTAAAGTTTTAGTAATGACAGATCCAGGTTAAAATAGAGAAGCGTTAAGTGCCAGGAATTAGCTAGAGCAATGTGGAGTCTGATCAGCAAATTTTTTAAAGTAGGTTAGGTTTTTGCACATTTGAGATGATTCCTGGGTAGACTGAGCTAAGGGTGGGCAGGTGGATTGGGTAACTCACCACATCTTCCGTGGCCGCATGAGGGGAACTCCAGGGTGGCACTGAGCTCAGAACACAATCTCTTGTCCATTTCCAGCAGTGGAGTGTGAGAAAGCCCGTGCTCAGCAACGAAGACCCAACGCAGCCAAAAATAAATAAATTAAATAATTAAAAAAACCAAAAGGGACTTCCCTGGTGAAGCAGTGGTTGAGAATCTGCCTGCCAATGCAGGGGACACGAGTTCGAGCCCTGGTCTGGGAGGATCCCACATGGCGTGGAACAACTAGGCCCATGCGCCGCAACTGCTGAGCCTGTGCTGTACAGCCCTCAAGTCACAACTATGGAGCCCGCGCACCTAGAGCCCGTGCTCCGCAACAGGAGAAGCCACTGGGCTGCAGAATGGGTTCATTGTGGTCTGCAGGGTCAGGGCAGTCTAGCCACTGCTGTTTGGCTGCATCAGTCCTGAAACTGGCCAGAGCCTGGGGTTATAGGTAGGGAGGAGTGGTGTGAAGACAAGCATGAATTGGTATTGAGACGAGGAGCACAACCAGAGAGAATAACCTTGGCTGAGGAGCTGGTTGGTGTATCACCTCCTCCAGGAAGCCCCCCCTGATACCACCAGACTGGCTTCAGCTCTGTGCTCTCACAATGCCCTGTGCTCCCTTGGTCCTCAAATGGACACTGTGGCACTGAGATGGTCTAAGGGGTTGTCTTTATACTCATCAAGCCATGAGCTCCTTGATGGCAAGAACCATGTGCTGTTGACAGCTGTCTCTGGGACCTGGCACAGCATGTGGACCATGCAAAGTGCTGGGTAAATCAGTCTTCACTAATTAACCTAGGGAACAAAGGCCTTGGAGGACTTTGTATCACATCATCCCCAGAGGTAACTTCAGTATAGCCCAGCAGAAAGCCCTGGCTTTTCAAAACCCCATTCCAATGGGACAACTGAAGAGATGACCCAAGGAAATCTGGGTTCTGGTACCTGCTCAGCCACTTATTAGCAGAATGACCTGCTTAGCACATGACAATCCCTTCCCCATGCCTCAGTCTCCTCATCTATGAAATGGGGGTGATGACCCCACAGATTCACAGAGTTGCTTTGCAAATCAAATGAGATAATGGGTGTGGAGGTGGTGAAAACATCTAGAGAAAAGTCTTTAAGACTTATACAGAGGTAAGAAGTTATTAATAGTCTCATTAATATTCTTACCCAGAATGCCCATGGAGAAGCAGTCTGTGGCAGCTCCAGCCCCCGCACCCCACCCTTCCATACTATTTCTGTCCCTGGAAAGCAGGTTCTTGGAATGGGAGTCCCCATTCTGCCACTGTGCGGGAAGGGGGTGAATGTCAGGCAGAGACGCCCGCCCCCCCAGCTCTCCAGCCTGCCCCTCCTTGGGGGTTCTCACCAAACCCTTTGATTTAGAAAGAATGGCCGACACCAGCACACCAGCCATCTGGAGGATGGCAGGCGGCATCTTGTCTCTGTCACTTTGTTTGATGCTGAGGTGCTGAGGTCAGGCCCAGTCAGGCCCAGGTACAAGGGGAAGCAGCTTCCACTCGTCTCCTGCGTTTTTGGGGAGGCGTGAGCTGCTCCAGGTGGCTGGTCCTTTCTCTCTTCCTGCTCTTCTTCCCAGGACTGTTCAGCTGCCTGCGGCCCACCTTGCCTGCAGAGTGGAGTGGCCGGGAGTGGGAACAAACCCAGGGTTTTCTCCTCCCCCACATTATTCACTTTCCTGCTGAGCAAGTGTGATGCTTGCCAGCATCAGCTGGCCCATTCCTAGGGAGCAGCAAAGAGAAGTAGGTGGCCCCAAGATGGGGAGAGGAAATCCAGATGGGTGGGGTCTGATGGTGACCTCATCCTCCAGAAAGTTCTGGAGATGACATCCAGGTCCTGCCAGCCAGCAGGATCCCCCAGGAGGTAAGCCCTGAGGGCTCCAGGCAGAACACCTGACCTCCCCTGGGCCTCATCTCCCAGTTTCCCCTGGCCATACTATAACCTGTGAACATCAGCACGAGGGCAGAGCAGATCTGTAGAAGTGGGGTCTTCACTGGCTTTGCAAATAATCAAAGCCTAGGGTCAGCAAAACTGTGGATACGAAAGAAAGAAAGCCAGGAGAATACATCTGAGGTCCAGGGAAGGCTGGCATCTGGAGTGAGGTGTCAGACGGGGGCTCTGCCAGCCCCGCCCAGGGCTGTGTCCACAGGGGGAGGAAGACCAGCAGTGGTTGTTACCAGTCTTGCGGGAATGGGCCACTACCAGAAATGCAGCCGCCTGCTCAGAGGAGGTCTCCTAGCTCAGCCTAGCTCCCCTTCCACACTGCGCCAGCCAGGTCTGCCGCTGCTGACTTAAAACGCTGCCCTCAATTTTATCTTTAGCTCTGGCTGCTGGGAGCCTGAGTGACAGGCAGGCTGGGGGCTTGTGCCGGGGTGGGAAAAATTTGCAGCTACCTGGTTTGCTGAGGTGGCACGATTGCAAGGAGCAGGGCCTGTGTGGTGTTCATTGCTGCATCTGTGGCTGGCGCGGTGGTAGGCACGGAGCTCCCCCAATACTGGTTGAATGGATGGGTGGATGCAGCCAAGCATGGATGGAGCAGAGGACCCCAGAGGAGAGGATGAGAGCAGGGCCATCTGGTCCACAGAACAAGTCACGGTCCCGGAAGGAACTCTGTGTGGTCTTGGGCGAGTGACTTCCCCTCCTGGCCTCAGTTTCTTCATTTGTAAAAGGGGACTAGATAAGCAGTTTTCAGACCACCTCTGTGGACCACCTCCACCTCTAATCCCCCACCCCACCTCCATAAACAAGGTGCTGCTGCTGGGCGCTTGAGTTGGAAGGAAGGGAAATGACGGACTACACGCTCTCCTACCTCTTCCGTCGGGATTGAGTCACTTTTATCAATTCTGAATATTGAGCTTCCTGGAAAGAATTCTTTTATTTTTATTTATTTATTTTTTAAATAATTACTTACACTATCCAGAGTAGTGGATGTTTTGGTTTAGGAAGCAGAGACTGTTTTTTTTTTTTTTTAAACATAAATTTATTTATTTATTTGTTTTTGGCTGCGTTGGGTCTTCGTTGCTGTGCGCGGGCTTTCTCTAGTTGCAGTGAGTGGGGGCTCTCTTGGTTGTGGTGTGCAGGCTTCTCATTGCAGTGGCTTCTCTTATTGCGGAGCACAGGCTCTAGGCACACGGGCTTCAGTAGTTGTGGCTCGCGGGCTCTAGAGCGCAGGCTCAGTAGTTGTGGCGCACAGGCTTAGTTGCTCCTCAGCATGTGGGATCTTCCCGAACCAGGGCTCGAACCCGTGTCCCCTGCGTTGGCAGGTGGATTCTTAACCACTGCACCACCAGGGAAGTCCAAGAATTCTCTTAGACAAAGAGCAGCTCTGTTCCCCAAACACATCCAGACTTGAGGAGCCGGAATGAAATTGCCTCTTGGAGCAGGTAGCAAGAATAGCCCCTCCACTGTCTCTCTTCAGGACTGATATGAAAACCCCTTATCTGAGCAATAAAAAATGTGAAGTGCCCAAGAAAGGATGAGGAGGGGCCAAGGAGAGACCCTTGCAGGGCAGTAGGAGGGTGTATTGGAAGGGGCAGACGAGGGGTTGATCCAAACCCACAGCTAGACCTCGAGAAGAAGCAAGCGTCCGTGGAGATGGCAAGGAGACTTGAGGCAGCAGGAGTTCCGAGGAGAGAGCCAGAAGAGGGACTTGAAGCCAGCATCCAGCCACCCCCGACTGTCCTGAGGTGGGAAGGCTCAGCAGACACTTGAGGTCCCAAGAGGGGGATCCAGCAGCCTGGTGTGCTGGGACCTGGATGCCAGCTTGGGTGCTGACCCGGTGGAGCCCAGGGAATGTGGTTACCAGCAAGGCAGGAAGGCCTGCAGGGAAAGGGAAGCCTGGCCCAGGGAACTCCTCGCCTTTCCTCTTCGTCTGCCTCACGAAAGGAATGAGGTGTGACCGGGACCTCGGGCAAGTTATTTTAATCATTTGTGCCTCCCTTTCTTCCCTTGTTATAGGGAGATGACCTCTGACCCTGCCTATATCACAGAGGTATTCTGATCAAAACACATTATAGATGTGAAAGTCTTTCTTACTACATATTGAAACTGCTTTGTAGGTATTACTCAATGGCCAGAGGGCTGGAGTCTAGCTGGCAGGACTCTGTTTCTTCCAGGCTCTTCTTCCTCCTGTTCTTATAAACTTGCTCCAGTGAGACAGCAAGTAGGCCCAGGGCCTACTTCTCTTTCTCCTTTGAACTTCCTTCCGCCTTCCTCCTCAAAGACATTCTCCTGCCATCCCCTTTCTTTCCCCAGTCCTTACCCTGGTCCAGCCTCTGATGCTGAGCTCCCAATAAGGCAAAGTTCCTGTTTGGACCCCTTGCTCCAGCCTCCCAATTCCAGCTCATCCCACACACTCGGCTGGCCTCATTATCCCCTCCCCCTGCTTGGAAACCTGCTGCGTGTTCAGTGTGCAACCCACACCAAGCCCCAGTTACTCATCAAGCGAGTCGCCTGGGCCACTCACTTCTTACTGACCCGAGCCCACCCCCGCCAAACACCACCTGGCATGGCCCCCTGCAGACACTCAGCTTCCTACTTCCTCCTGCTCCAAACCATATCCTCAACCACCATCTGGAAGGCCCTCCCCTTTCTTTCTGCTAAATCAAGAAAATACCCCTTGAATAAGTGGTCGAACATCTCCTCCCCTCCAGGAAACCTTTCCCGAATAACCTCACTGAAATCTTGCCTTTCCGTCATTTGAATACTTTCTAGAATAGAACAGGATTGGCATCTCTGTAGTGTGTGTACCTGTGAGGTATGTGTCTGTGGGTTCTGCTAAGTCCTGTGGCAGTCATCTTTCCCAAGTCACCACACCCACTTGTTCCCCGTGGTGGGATTGGTACAGACGGCCGACCAACTGGTAAGACTCATTATGTAGGAAGATGACCAGGCCAGGTCTGACGTTGGGGAAGATGGCAGGACAGCATCATGTGCAGAGGCCACAGTGACCTTTATGACAATGAGACTTCCCAGAGCCTTTTCCTTTTTACTTTAAGATTTTTTTTTTTTTGATGTGGACCATTTTTAAAGTCTTTATTGAGACTTCCCTGATGGCGCAGTGGTTAAGAATCTGTCTGGCAATGCAGGGGACATGGGTTTGATCCCTGGTCTGGGAAGATCCCATATGTCGCGGAGCAACCAAGCCCATGTACCACAGCTACTGAGCCTGTGCTCTAGAGCCCGTGAGCCACAACTACTGAGCCTGCGTGCCACAACTACTGAAGCCTGCGCACCTAGAGCCCGTGCTCCGCAACAAGAGAAGCCACCGCAATGAGAAGCCCTCGCACCACGTCGAAGAGTAGCCCCAACTCGCCGCAACTAGAGAAAGCCCACGCACAGCAACGAAGACCCAACACAGCCAAAAATAAATAAAATAAAATAAATAAATTTTAATAAATAAATAAATAAAGTCTTTATTGAATTTGTTACAATATTACTTCTGTTTTCTGTTTTGGTTTTCTGGCCCTGAGGCATGTGGGATCTTAGCTCCCTGACCAGGGATCGAATCTGCACTCCCTTCGTTAGAAGGTGAGGTCTTAACCACTGGACCACCAGGGAAGTCCCAGCTTTTTCCCTAAGACATGGCCACAGGTGTCCTCCTCTAATGCCACCTGAAGCACTCGTCACCTGTGGCAGGAATTGTAGATGAGGCACAGACATTGTCACCCAGCCCCAGGATAGCAGGCTGTTTGTTTTGGTTGCCTGCACATTGCGAAAGGGTAAAGGCTCAGGGGCTGCTTATGTGCACACGTTGGGCTCAGCACACAGTCCTGGCCTATTTTGTGGTTTTATATCCAGGGATGCCAAGGACAGTCCGTGTCTGCTGCTCAGGCTGGTGATTTAACCCAGAATACCCTTTAGGTGCTTTCCAACCCTGCAGTGTTCTTTTGTATCGTTTGGGTTGGAAAATGAAAAGCTCTCTCTGCCAGCAATTAATTTACCAAAATAAACAAAAATTCTGCTTTTCGTGACAAAGACAGTCCCTGAATGCCAGTCTTAGGGCTGCCAGACTGCAATTTCAAGTGGCTGCAGCTCGCGCGGTTACAATTTACAGGTGATTTATCGGGGAGGTTATGAGAAAAGGAGAAAACGCAGTCAGGAAGGAGAGGAGAAAAGTGTGGCGCATCTCTTGCCCTCATCCCCAACTTCTCTGGCAACAAGTCTCGTGTCCTTGACTCTACCTTCCCGTTTTTAGTTTTATTTTTTTTAAGAACTGCAGATGATTTTTCTTTTTCCATTCTGTTCTATTTGGCTTATTTCCAACCCTCTCCTGACAAGGGTGCAGCCTGGCGCCCTGCTTTCAAACCCCATCACTGGCTGCGGGCACCTCCCGCGCATTCACCATCCAAGACCTTCAGCCTGCTACATTTTACAGGAGGGTCTGGTCCCTTCATGAGAGAGCTGCTTCTGGGGGTAGTTGATTTGATACACGCTGGAAACAGTATCCAGACTGCGGAGTTGCAAACTCCCTCGCCTTCCCTAAACGCTGAATGAATAGGGACAGGGATGCGTTGCATTGGAAAGGGAGGTGGCAGCCATGGATTTGAGATACAGAGTTGCTGAGAAGCTGGGAAGAATTTGCTCAGGTAGGCAGAGTGGGGTGTCTGGGGGTGGATGCTCTGAGTGGCACCAGCCAGGGACCATTAGAGATTACGCTGGGGGAGTTAAAAGCAATGATTTAAGTCTGAGAACATTGTCTCCTTCATCTCAGAGCCTGCTGAGAATCAATCCCAGTAATCACTACCCGCATCCCCACTGCTGCTCGCCAAGGCTCAGCTCACTCGTAAGGACCCACCAGCCTTGCTCACACACCTACTCTATCAACTTCCTGCTTCCTACCACCTACCTCTGAGAACTCTGCTCTTCGTGGCTTTGCAATCTGGATGGTTATCTTTGCCAAGATTCTATCGACTCTGATCCTGGGGATTCCCTGGGCCAGACTGTGGACAAGTATTTATGGTGCACGGTTTTCAGGTGCTTTGTGTGAAAAACAGACACAGCCCTGACTTCAAAAAGCTCACAGTTCCTCCTGGAGTCAAGGTAATAAACACAGAAAACCGAGGAAACATGCAGAGAAACTAGAGAATAATTTCCTTATAGGCAATGGCAGGAAGTTGAATCCTCTTCAAACTTTTCTGCTTTGCATCTCACTCTTGCTTCCTCTCCATTGTCTCCCACACAATTCCATCCTGGAATAGTTTGGACACAACACCCCATGGAGCCTCTTTATTTAGCTCCTCTCCAGAGAGACACAGAAGTGACCCCAACTCTCTCTGGAGGAGTGGGTAGGCAGAGCAACCTTGATAATAAAATCCAGTGAACAATTTACTGACCAGACTAACAGTGAGTGGTTTGCTGTGGATTCCATTCAACACTGCATGCACAACTACTGTTGTGTTAGGTCTTCGAGGGAGGGGTGAGCGGTACAAAAATGAACAAGAAAAATCTTGCCTCAAAAGAGCGTATTCTTGGGCTTCCCTGGTGGCGCAGTTGTTGAGAGTCCGCCTGCCGTTGCAGGGGACACGGGTTCGTGCCCCGGTTCGGGAAGATCCCACATGCCGCGGAGCGGCTGGGCCCGTGAGCCATGGCCGCTAAGCCTGCGCATCCGGAGCCTGTGCTCCGCAACGGGAGAGGCCACAGCAGTGAGAGGCCCACGTACAGCAAAAAAAAAAAAAAAAAAAAAAAAAAAGAGCGTATTCTTCATGTATATCTAATATTTGCTTCATAAAACTTCAATCATATGGAATCCTTTGGAATATAGTACTTTGAGGTATTAATTCTTTTCAGACTCTTTCACTGATCTACCACTGAAGTCATAGCATCAATGTCTTTGAAATCTTGTGTTTTTATCATCATATGAAATTTATACTCCACTTTATATCAGTACTGGTTTTAATATAAAATGATCTTCCTCCCCCTCAATCCCACACTCCTCAAAGTCTAGTTATAACAGAAGCAGTAGGAGAATGGGACACTTATCCTGTCTTTTGGACCCCCGTACATTATCTTACACCCAAGGAACACAAGTAGCCTGTGAGAAAATCAGGGTAATAGCTCAACACCTACCTATTGATTCTCCCTCCTTCCCAACCCACCTCCTAGGTCTGATCTTGCCAGGGGGCTCCAGACTTCCTATTTTTCCTACCTTGGCCCTCCACTCCTACAAGCCAGTAGCCCCCTATTTCTGGGACATCTCACCCCTGGTTACCTTCTTTTTGTGCGTCTCTTAGAGGATGTTCCCTGTTCAGTTCTGGTCCTTGATTTTATGTTTGGGATTGTTTTTGGTTTTGGACACACAGCCATTTAGGCCCAAGGCAAATAGTGGCAAAAAAGTCATTAATCACTCCATTAATTAATTCTTCCAAAAATATTGATTGGCCACCTGCTCCTCAGGTTGAGCTGTGCTAGACACTGTGCATATAGTGATGAACAAAATAGAAATGTTTTCTCTCCTGATGATGGTTACAAGTTATTGAGAGAAATGACATTAATCAAATAATCCTACCAGCATGTAACTTTGAACCGTGCCTGGAAGGGAGGAACTAGGGTGCCATGAGAACGTAGAGCAAAGTACAGACTTGCTCTGATCTGGGGGAGGTGGTCTGGGAAGGCTTCCAGGAGGAAGAGGTATTTCAGCAGAAATGTGGAGGATGACTAAGAGTTAACTAAATGAATGTTAACTGAGTGAGGGGGAGCATTCCAGGCAGAGGGAACAGCATGTGTAAGTGTCCCGTGCCTGGGGGAGGGGAGCACAGCCAACTTGAGGAACTGAAAGACCAGTGTGGCTGGAACATAGACAGAGAAAGGAGAAGTGGGTCAGATGGGGGCCAGAAGTCTAAAATCCAAATTGGTAACTTTAGCTGGAGATACACATATGTGTACTAGGTACATAGGACATAACCAAGTATGTTTACTTAGTTCCAGAGTAAACGGAGGAGGAAGAACTTTAAGTGAAAACAAATTAACCAAGACGAGAAGTTCAGGAGAAGGTAAATTCACTACAATAAATATTCCCAAAAACCTCAGAAGACAAAGAGCAGGGACATGTTTGTTGAATGACGGAAGGAAGGATAAATGATGGATGAATAAAGATCTAGTACCATATTAGACATCTCCATTTGCAGCCATGCTCCCAGCAGAAGACTGACCTGGCTCTGCCGCTTCCAGGCCAAATTGCCTTCAGTGCTCTGCCCTCTGGATGCCATGGCCTCCTGTACATGTGACTGTCACAGCATTGTCCCATTGTATCGCCGTGATGGGTTGCCACTTGCCTCTACCACTAGACTCTGAGCTCCTTGAAGGCAGGGACCTTGCCCTACTCATTTTTTTCATCCCTCGGGCCGAGCAGAGTGCCTGGCACACAACAGGTGCTCAGTAAGCGTTGGTTGAAGTAATGCGCAGTGTCCTGCCCACATAAATTCTGCAAGGGAATGAGGATGACGGAAATGAGCAGTTGCCTTAGCTGCATATACCCTCAGGACTAACAGCAAACATTTCAGAAGAGTCAGCTGCCTTAGACATCCGTTTTGTGGTGAAATCTTAAACTTGCTCTTAGAGTGATCAAATCCAGGACGCTGTTTTTCTTGTGGGTTTTTCTGTGGGTATGTCCAGCTCATCAAGTCATCAGTAACTAAGCCGGAAAATCTACAGGGTGAATTGCCCGTCCTCTCCACTAGCCTATGATATCAATATTCTGAGTATGAGTAGCCTTTGTATTTCCAAGCTATATGTGCACATCCATCATTTCCTTTTGTCCATACAACACCTCTGTGATGTATTTAACTAAAAGAGGTTAAATGATACGTCCAAAGATCCTACGGCAAATCGGTCCAGCCTAGAGTCTTTTCTCTTACATCCATTCTGCTGCCTCACTCCCTACCCCAGCCCTTTCCTTTACCCACCTTGAAAGGAGATGGTTCTCAGCAGCCACACTCTTGGAGATGCTCTGGATAGCTCTATGGGCCTTGCTCCTGCTGAGCCAAGCACTGGCAGGCTCTGGAGGGAAGCCGAAAGGCTGCAGAGATTTCAGCATACCAGAGAGGGGATAGAGTTGGATAAGCCAGATCCACTTTCTCTCGAACTCTCAGAGGCAACCTGATACAACATGCAGCTACAGAACTGGCATCGTGACCCAGACAGGGGCAGCCAAGAGCAGCCAGGAGGCTGGGAGAACAGAACTGAAGACAGACAGCTGCCAGGAAGGGAGGGGGAGACATTTCCTCCTGAGCCCAAGGCTAGGGAGCCTGCAGGCTGGAGACAAGCTAGTGTTGTCCATGAGCCCCGGACACAGATGACAACTGA